>NC_060119.1:1132869901-1133176276 GCF_021461395.2 Schistocerca americana
CTGTGCGGCGGTCTGTCACGCCAAGGGGCCCGGGTTCGGAGATTTTCTCCGCTCAGGGGCTGTGTGTTGTGTTGTCCTCATTATCCTTTCATCCTCATCAGTGGAAGGCAACGGGAAACCAGCACTGTAATCACTTCCCTAGACGCTCATGCGGTGGACCTCTCCGACGAGACTTCCCCCATGACCAGACCTGCCGTAAGGCAGAACACAGTTAAAAAGTTTGGATATTTGGGATGAAATCATCTTCCAAAACCTTCACGTACCGTACGGTAGGCGCCGAGCCATCAAGGAATATCGCACCGATTATTCCATGACTGGACGTTGCACATCACACAGACACCTGTTGAGGGTGAAGAGATATCTCGATCGCGAAATGCGCATTCTCAGACCCCCCAATTTTCCTTATTGACGAATCCATATATATGAAAGTCGGTTTCGTCGCTAAACTAAACCATACATACGCATACTAATACTCATCATGCCCCGCGTCCAACCGTGCAGTTTGAACGTCTTTACGTAAACCGTTCAGAAGTTATGATGATTTTACTTCATATACACTCCTGGAAATGGAAAAAAGAACACATTGACACCGGTGTGTCAGACCCACCATACTTGCTCCGGACACTGCGAGAGGGCTGTACAAGCAATGATCACACGCACGGCACAGCGGACACACCAGGAACCGCGGTGTTGGCCGTCGAATGGCGCTAGCTGCGCAGCATTTGTGCACCGCCGCCGTCAGTGTCAGCCAGTTTGCCGTGGCATACGGAGCTCCATCACAGTCTTTAACACTGGTAGCATGCCGCGACAGCGTGGACGTGAACCGTATGTGCAGTTGACGGACTCTGAGCGAGGGCGTATAGTGGGCATGCGGGAGGCCGGGTGGACGTACCGCCGAATTGCTCAACACGTGGGGCGTGAGGTCTCCACAGTACATCGATGTTGTCGCCAGTGGTCGGCGGAAGGTGCAGGTGCCCGTCGACCTGGGACCGGACCGCAGCGACGCACGGATGCACGCCAAGACCGCAGGATCCTCCGCAGTGCCGTAGGGGACCGCACCGCCACTTCCCAGCAAATTAGGGACACTGTTGCTCCTGGGGTATCGGCGAGGACCATTCGCAACCGTCTCCATGAAGCTGGGCTACGGTCCCGCACACCGTTAGGCCGTCTTCCGCCCACGCCCCAACATCATGCAGCCCGCCTCCAGTGGTGTCGCGACAGGCGTGAATGGAGGGACGAATGGAGACGTGTCGTCTTCAGCGACGAGAGTCGCTTCTGCCTTGGTGCCAATGATGGTCGTAAGCGTGTCTGGCGCCGTGCAGGTGAGCGCCACAATCGGGACTGCATACGACCGAGGCACACAGGGCCAACACCCGGCATCATGGTGTGGGGAGCGATCTCCTACACTGGCCGTACACCACTGGTGATCGTCGAGGGGACACTGAATAGTGCACGGTACATCCAAACCGTCATCGAACCCATCGTTCTACCATTCCTAGACCGGCAAGGGAACTTGCTGTTCCAACAGGACAATGCACGTCCGCATGTATCCCGTGCCACCCAACGTGCTCTAGAAGGTGTAAGTCAACTACTCTGGCCAGCAAGATCTCCGGATCTGTCCCCCATTGAGCATGTTTGGGACTGGATGAAGCGTCGTCTCACGCGGTCTGCACGTCCAGCACGAACGCTGGTCCAACTGAGGCGCCAGGTGGAACTGGCATGGCAAGCCGTTCCACAGGACTACATCCAGCATCTCTACGATCGTCTCCATGGGAGAATAGCAGCCTGCATTGCTGCGAAAGGTGGATATACACTGTACTAGTGCCGACATTGTGCATGCTCTGTTGCCTGTGTCTATGTGCCTGTGGTTCTGTCAGTGTGATCATGTGATGTATCTGACCCCAGGAATGTGTCAATAAAGTTTCCCCTTCCTGGGACAATGAATTCACGGTGTTCTTATTTCAATTTCCAGGAGTGTAGTTTAATAATTGTCACCCTGTAGGTATAGTCAAAGTTTTATGAAGCTATTTTACTTGGCAGTAACACACCACGCGACAGTTACTTGCATGATTAAGTTTTGCACTCTGCATACCGACGAATCGCCTACAAGTTAATCATGAATTCATCCTCCTGTACTGAATACGTAAGTAAAATTTGGGGTGTTGCAATTTAAGCAGTCAGTAGTGTACATTTTCAGCTTTCCTTTGCGTGCTATCATTTGCCAAAAACTCGTTTGATATCTCGAACCATTTACGAGATATGAATGATTTATGAGTATTTCACTTTATCATTTGAGCGGGTGATGGAAAGTTGGGGCGCTTTTACTCGAGACTAGAGATATATACACAGGGTGATTGAGTGAAAATGTTACAAACTTTCCTTTCAATGATGATAGAGAAGGGTAAACATATCAGTCTGAGGTCGTAGACCATGGACCGGAAACGACAGAAGTTACAAGTGAAAATCGTTCTTGTACTTTTGGCAATGGACGTATTCTACTACAAGCTCTTTCCTTTCCTTCTTTTCCGATGACGTCGTATGGAGCAAAATATGGAAAAAGTATCTAGTAAACCTGGGCTGCCAAGTACATACCTTAAGGGATGTGGGCACTTATTCAGAAGATATGTGTTTCACAGTAGTAAAGATGAACAAGTGCTTGCAGTTCTTGAGGCAAGCATTTTAGAGCCCATGTTTACCGGTTATTTCCTTCTTCGTTTGGTGCACACTGCCCTCTCCCAAAATAAGGAAAACAAACAGCCTGCAGCAGAACAGGTTCAGTGCTAGAGCTGTCAGACGAATTTTTGCTTACGACTCGGTCGTTTCGGGACTAGGGTCACTTACAACAAACTGACTCATTTACCTTTCTCCACCATCCATGGAAGTCTGTAACTTCATGCAGGAATCACCCTCTAGTTCTTGTTTCAGTTTTTGGAAACAAATTCATTGTATTAGTTGGTTGGGTTGTTTTGGGAGGAGGAGACCAGACAGCGAGGTCATCGGTCTCATCGGTTTATGGAAGGACGGGGAAGGAAGTCGGCGGTGCCCTTTCAAGCCGGCCGGTGTGCCCGACCGGTTCTAGGCGCTTCAGTCTGCAACCGCACGACCGCTACGGTCGCAGGTTCGAATCCTGCCTCGGGCATGGATGTGTGTGATGTCATTAGGTTAGTTAGGTTTAAATAGTTCTAAGTTGTAGGAGCTGATGACCTCAGTGTGCTCAGTGTGCTCAGAGCCATTTTGGCCTTTCAAAGGAATCATCCCGGCATTTGCCTGGAGAGATTTAGGGAAATCACGGAAAATCTAACTCAGGAAGGCCGGACGCAGTATTGAACCGAATACTGTATTAGTAGCCACACTTCATATGCAGCTATATATGACCTAACATGCACCAAACATAAGCACATAGCGTCTCCTACTTGTCACTCCAAACCCAATAGTGACTTTGCTCAGGAGTATTAATTATTAGGTAAGGTTTCTTTGTCGCGCTTCGCTCTCCCTTTCACAATTTCCTCCTCCTCCTCACTCGCATACAACATTCACGTCATATTCGTACCGGTACTCTAATATTCTCTAGCCCCTGCATCTACGGATGAGTGGGTCCTTTCGCTGACGTCAGTACACGTCTGGTACGAGCGCGTGGCGAATCTGTTCGGAATACACAGAGCAGCATCCAGCGATCTGGAAAGTGCACGCATGAAGTTCCCACGTGGAACGCTAGAACGATATCGAAAACACAAAGTTTCGTAACTCATGTGAAATACTGCATTTCATTTCTCGTACAAATTTTTATGTTCGGAGCGATATAAATGTTCCACGAAGAGCTAATCAGCGATAGCAAAAATACTGCTGTTGAGAAAGTTTATGCACCTACATCTACGTCACTTCTCTGCAACTCATAATTAGGTGCCTAGCAGAGGGCTGACTGAACCATCTTCAAGCTATTTCTTTGCCGTTCCACTATCGAACAGCGCGAAGGAAAAATGAACACCTAAATCTTTCCGTGCGAGCTCTGATTTCTTTTATATTATTATGATGATCATTCCTTCCTATGTAGGTGCACGCCAACAAAATGTTTTCACTTTCTGAGGACAAAGTCAGTGGTTGAAATTTCATGAAAGGATCCTGCTGCAACGAAAGACATCTTTGTTTTACTGATTGCAACTCCAATTCGCGTATCACATCCATGACACTCTCTTCTCTCGCGTATTTCGCAATAACACAAAACGAGCTGCCCTTCTTTTCCTGTCAACGGAATCTTACATATTCCGTAGTTGATTTATTCCAAATGACAATCTTTCTTTTTTTTACAAGTTGCGCTGTAAGTTTTTCCTCCTCCACAATTCTGTTGACTATATCTTCATTAACTGTTCGATCTGCCCATCTAACATTCAGCATTCTTCTGTAAAGGCACGTTTCGAAAACTTCTCTTGTCTAAAATGTTTATAGTACACGTTCCATACAAGGCTACACTCCGCCTTCATAAAGCACTTTCTAAAACTTAACAGAAATACTTTCCTTGCTATTGCCAATTTGCGTTTTATGTCTACGCGTTCTGTCTATAGTTGCGTTTATCATTAGTCGTCGCTGATACCTTTGCAATTTCAGAGACTCTATTGACTCCAATAATGGCAAGGCTTTCCCTTAATCTGCAAATGCTATAAATGTACTTTAATCTTTTTCCCACTTTGTCTTCTAATATAAGTCTTGGATCAATACTGCCTCCCGTATTCCTCCATCTCTCCGAAAACCAAACTTATCTTCACTGAGGTCGGCTTTTACTAGCCTCTCCTGTCTCCTATGCATAATTCGTTTCAGGTATTTTGTAGTAATCATTTATTAAACTGATAGTTCGACAGAGTTCCTACGTGCCAGAACCTCCCTTCTTTGGAAGTAGAAGTATGACTCTCTTCTTGTAGTCTGAGTATATTTTGCATTTGTGAAATGCCAAATGGAGCAGTTTTGTCTCAGTAATTCTGAGGGAATTTTTCTAGGTGCATGGTTTCCATCTTACTCGCAATGTCCTACCTCATGTTGATCTTTAAACGAATTTTATTCATAACGGATGCTGTTCAACTCCGTGACTGTTCTTTCATAGTGTGTAGAATAAGATCCGCTCCCAGTCACAACTGAAGGTGATTCGTAAAAGAAACGACCGGTTTCAGCCTAGTGCACATTTTGAGGTGAATATACATTGAATATCATATTTCTAATATTCAATGCTGAAGTTCTCGGTTTAAATGAAAGGAAAATTACTTGATACTGAGTAAACATATACAGTGAAAAGAAAGTAAAATGTGGAGTGTGATGTTTTGAAAATATTAGTGTATTTACGTATACCTGGAGCATCTAAATCGTCATTGCAGATTTGCCACATTTTTTACAAACAAATTTTCGTTTTTCAGCCGTTAACTACACATTGGTCACCACAGTGAGGTTCATGTGTGAAAACCGGAAATTTCTTTGTAAAAAATGTGTCAAATGTGCAATTTAGATTTGGATACACCAGCGAATATTTTCAACACATGTCACATCGCCATTTCCAATTCTTTCGATTGGGCCTAAATAGTCAGTATCACGTGATTTTAAACAGTGCTCTCCAACAGTTAGAGATGGAGACATGAAAATAAATGTATAATCACATGAAGATGGACAAAAGCCCGAAACCGGTCGTGTCTCAAATGAAACATCTTCAGTCGTGACTGATAGCGGATCTTATTCACCTTTAACTGATTCCACTTCCCTTTCTATAACATTGTCTTCAGGTTACCTTCTTTCATGTAGTCCTTCCTTCCCTCTTTCAGCCTTTTTTTTCTTTGTTCGCCATCCGAGCTCTCGACATTTATAAAGTTGCTTCTTCAGAGACTTCTTTAGTTCTAGAAGTTTAGGTTTTCAGAACATCTCAAGCGCTGCTGAAAGACGCATATTGCAAGGAGATGGGGCATTACTGACGGCAAAAGACACCACAAGGGTACTTTAAGCTAAGCTGCATTCTGTAATGGAAATTTCACCGGAGCCAGACCTCACTCGTTTTATATCTCATCAACCAATTTGCTGGGGTGCTGTACAGGTTCGTAGCTGTCTTGTTTTACATGTTGGAATTGGGTTTATTTATCAACGCCCCCCACATGAACCATAGACCTTGCCGTTGGTGGGGAGAATTGTGTGCCTCAGCGATAGAGGTAGCTGTACCGTAGGTGCAGCCACAACGGAGGGGTATCTGTTGAGAGGCCAGACAAACGTGTGGTTCCTGAAGAGTGGCAGCAGCCTTTTCAGTAGTTGCAGGGGCAACAGTCTGGATGATTGACTGATCTGGCCTTGTAACACTAACCAAAACGGCCTTGCTGTTGTGGTACTGCGAACGGCTGAAAGCGAGGGGAAACTACAGCCGTAATTTTTCCCGAGGGCATGCAGCTTTACTGTATAGTTAAATGATGATGGCGTCCTCTTGGGTAAAATATCCCGGAGGAAAAATAGTCCCCCATTCGGATCTCCGGGGGGGGGGGGGGGGGGGGGACTACTCAGGAGGACGTCGTTATCAGGAAAAAGAAAACTGGCATTCTACGGATCGGAGCGTGGAATGTCAGATCCCTTAATCGGGCAGGTAGGTTAGAAAATTTAAAAAGGGAAATGGATAGGTTAAAGTTAGATATAGTTGGAATTAGTGAAGTTCGGTGGCAGGAGGAACAAGACTTCTGGTCAGGTGAATACAGGGTTATAAATACAAAATCAAATAGGGGTAATGCAGTAGTAGGTTTAATAATGAATAAAAAAATAGGAGTTCTGGTAAGCTACTACAAACAGCATAGTGAACGCATTATAGTGGCCAAGATAGACACGAATCCCATGCCTACTACAGTAGTACAAGTTTATAAGCCAACTAGCTCTGCAGATGGCGAAGAAATTGAAGAAATGTATGATGAGATAAAAGAAATTATTCAGGTAGTGAAAGGAGACGAAAATTTAATAGTCATGGGTGACTGGAATTCGACAGTAGGAAAAGGGAGAGAAGCAAACATAGTAGCTGAATATGGATTGGTGCTAAGAAATGAAAGAGGAAGCCGGCTGGTAGAATTTTTCACAGAGCGTAACTTAGCTAACACTTGTTTTAAGAATCATGAAAGAGGATTGTATACCACAGGAAGAGGCCTGGAGGCACTCGAAGTTTTAAGATACATTACATAATGGTAATACAGAGATTTAGGAACCAGGTTTTAAATTGTAAGACATTTCCAGGGACAGATGTGGACTCTGACCACAATCTATTGGTTATGAACTGTAGATTAAAACTGAAGAGACTGCAAAAAGACGGGAATTTAAGGAGATGGGACCTGGATAAACTGAATGAATCAGAGGTTGTAGAGAGTTTCAGAAAGTGCATTAGGGAACGATTGACAAGAACAAGGGAAAGAAATACAGGAGAAGAAGAATGGGTAGCTTTGAGAGATGAAATAGTGAGGCAGCAGAGGGTCAACTACGTAAAAGGACGAGGGCTAGTAGAAATTCTTGGGTAACAATACATATTGAATTTAGTCGATGAAAGGAGAGAATATAAAAATGCAGGAAAAAAAGGAATACAAACGTCTAAAAAATGAGATCGACGGAAAGTACAAAATGGCTAAGCAGGGATGGCTAGAGGACAAATGTGAGGACGTAGAGGCGTATGTCACTGGGGATAAGGTAGATATTGCCTACAGGAAAATTTAAATGACCTTTGGAAAAAAGAGAACCACATGTATGAATATCTAGAGCTCAGATGTAAATCCAGTTCTAAGCAAAGCTGGGAAAGCAGAAAGGTGGAAGGAGTATATAGAGGGTCTACACAAGGGCAATGTACTTGAGGACAATGTTATGGAGATGGAAGAGGACGCAGATGAAGATGAAATGTGAGATATGATACTGCGTGAAGAATTTGACAGAGCACTGAAAGACCTAAGTCCAAGCAAGGCCCCGGGAGTAGACAAAATTGCGTTAGAACTATTGATAGCGTCGGGAGAGTCAGCCATGACAAAACTCTACCATCTTGTGAGCAATACGTATGAGACAGGCGAAATATCTTCAGACTTCAAGAAGAATATGATAATTCCAATCCGAAAGAAAGCAGGTGTTGACAGGTATGAAAATTACCGAACTATCAACATAATAAGTCACGGCTGCAAAATACTAACACGAATTTTTTGCAGACGAATGGGAAATCTGGTAGAGGCTGATCTCGGGGGAGATCAATTTGGATTCCGTAGAAATTTTGGAACACGCGAGACATTACTGGCCCTATGACTTATCTTAGAAGATACATCAAGGAAAGGTAAACCTATGTTTCTAGCATTTGTAGACTTAGAGAAAGCTTTGGACAATATTGACTAAAATACTCTCTTTCAAATTTTGAAGGTGGCAGGGGTCAAATACATGGAACAAAAGGGAATTTACAATTTGTATGGAAAACAGATGGCAGTTAGAAGAGTCGAGGGTCATGAAAGGGAAGAGGTGGTTGCGAAGGGAGTGAGACAGGGTTGTAGCCTATCCCCGATGTTATTCAATCAATATATTGAGCAAGCAGTGAAGGAAACAAAAGAAAAATTTGAAGCAGGAATGAAAATCCATGCAGAAGAAATAAAAAATTTGAGGTTTGCCGATGACATTGTAATGATGTCAGAGACAGCAGAGGACCTGGAAGAGCAGTTGAACGGAATGGACAGTGTCTTGAAAGGGGGACGTAAGACGAACATCAACAAAAGCAAAGCGAGAATAATGGATTGTAGTCGAATTAAATCACGTGATGCTGAGGGAATTAGGTTAGGAAATGAGACACTTAAAGTAGTAGATGAATTTTGCTATATGGGGAGCGAAATAAGTGGTGATTGTGAAGTAGAGAGGATATAGAAAGTAGACTGGCAATGGCAAGGAAAGCGCTTCTGAAGAAGAGAAGTGTGTTAAGACCGAGTATAGATTTAAGTGTCAGAGAGTCGTTTCTGAAAGTATTTGTACGGAGTGTAGCCATGTATGGAAGTGAAACGTGGACGATAAATAGTTTAGACAAGAAGAGAATAGATGCTTTCGAAATGTGGCGCTACAGAAGAGTGCTGAAGATTAGATGTACAGATGACGTAGCTTATGAGAAGGTACTGAATAGAATTGCGGAGAAGAGGAGTTTGTGGCACAACTTGACTAGAAGAAGGGATCGGTTGGTACGACATGTTCTGAGGCATCAAGGGATCACCAACTTGGTATTGGAGGAAAGGGTGGAGGGTAAAAGTCGTAGAGCGAAACGAAGAGATGAATACACTAAGCAGATTCAGAAGGATGTAGGTTGCAGTAGGTACTTGGAGACGAAGAAACTTGCACAGGGTAGAGTAGCATGGAGGGCTGCACCGTGAGTCGTTGTGCGAGGCTTCTGTCATCGCAACAAGGTCGCGCAAACCATCCCCGATCTCCCGTGTGCCACCGGCCGAACACAACTGTGACGTATGCAATGTGGGAACGTGCGGACACTCTCGTTCGAGATGATGGATGGATCTCAAATACCTCGCTGCACACAACTGGACGTCTCTGTTGGTGGTGATGACATATTCTTCCATGAGTTGAGGTTCTCAACAGTTTGCGTCCGGTGGGTTCCTAGCACCCTAACAGATGACCATAAAGAGCAACGAAGTACCATCTGTGAGGAACTGCTTGCATTTTATGGGGCTGGTCGTGCCAATTTTTTGTCGAACATAGTGACAAAATTTCATTGGACTGCTCCTCCTGACCCACCTTATGGCCAGTATCTCGCACCTTCCGATTTCCATCTTGTTGCCCAATGAAGGATGCACTCCCCGGGAAGCAGTACGTGGGTGACAGGGAGGCTACGGATGCAGCAAGACGTTGCCTGAGACGTCGACCAGCAGAGTAGTGTCATGCAGGCAGTGAGGACCCCCCAGTAAAATAGCATATGGCCACCCCATTAAATGGAGATTATGTTGAAAAACAGGGTTTCCCAGCCAAGAGAGTGGGGAATAGTATGGTGTATTTGAATCCCGAATAGAACGAACCTGATTTAAAGAAAAAAAAAGTAGCATTACTTATTGAACGCTCCTCCTGTAAGGACTGCTCATTTGTTCCTCTCGTTGTGAGGACTTTACTCTGTTCTTAAATTTAGTTTTATTAATTTAGTGACCTGTCCTCTGTTTTGATATATTACGAAAAACTCATTTATTATATTTCATGACTTTAAAAAGAAAAGATGGTTCTACAAAGTTCGCGCGCTCTAGTGCTAAGAGTAGGGAAAGAAAAGTGCATTTAGTTTTGTGTTAGCAGAAGAGCCAACACTGTGTTACGAGTGGAGGCCGAAATGCACGCGTTTTAGCTCACGCAGGCTGGCATGAGGAGGGAAGAACTATACTGACGTGAGGTCTGGAATATGACAAGGAATGAGAATTCAGAAAGCGGACGTAATTAGTTTCGTACTTACGTTTAATCCATTAATGATGAACGTCGATCTTGACGGTACATGATTCACAATATTATCTGTTCAGAATACATTCTTGAAGTAATTATAGTAACTGAATATGCCGCCTTGCAAGGTAGTAGCAAATGACGTAGCTGAAGGCTATGCTAAACTGTCGTCTCTTCAAATGAGAGCGTATGTAGACAGTGAACCATCGCTAGCCAAGTCGGCTGTACAACTGGGGCGAGTGCTAGGGAGTCTCTAGACTAGACCTGCCGTGTGGCGGCGCTCGGTCTGCAATCACTGATAGTGGCGACACGCGGGTCCGACGTATACTAACGGACCGCGGCCGATTTAAAGGCTACCACCTAGCAAGTGTGGTGCCTGGCGGTGACACCACATTATTAAGTTTTGCCCTTGATATTTGGTTTTACGTTCAGTTTGATAATGCATGAATATGTGCTCACCTAATGCCGCTTTTAGGTATGGTCCACGGGTATTTTAATAGTACTTTACTTAGATCACAAGTAGATCGAGTATAATATTTTTACTTGGTTTAGGATTTTAGTTCAATATTTTTACTTGGTTTAGGATTTTAGTTCAATATTTTTACTTGGTTTAGGATTTTAGTTCAAATGGCTCTGAGCACTATGGGGCTTAACGTCTGAGGTCATCAGTCTCCTAGAACTTACCACTACTTAAACCTAACCAACCAAAAGACATCACATACATCTGTGCCCGAGGCAGGATTCGAACCTGCGACCGACCATTGCAGTCGCGAAGTTCTGGACTGAAGCGCCTAGAACCGCTCGGCCACAGAGGCCGGCAGGATTTTAATATAAGCTTTTTATAACACCTGCACCTGAATGTGGCCATCGTGGGCGAAACCGACTATGACTGTTGTGTCAAAAAAAAATAGCTTTATACTAAAATACTAAGTCAATCCGTCGTCTAAAAAAAGTCGTTTTCTTCCACATAAGCTGTATTGCACCAATAGCACCGCAGTGAGACACTCGACATGAGGTACTATAAGATACAATGTTATCAATAATTAAAGCTAGGGGCCACGTGTTATAGTTATCGAAAATATATGGAGAGCATGAATTAATCTTCAATTAAAAAACTATAGTGGATAAGTAATTGTGAACTAAGACAAATGTGGGAAAGAAAACAAATTAATTTGTAAACACTTTTCTTTTTTCACATATCACATTTTCTTTCACAGCAAATGCTCGGAATTTCTGCCACCATCATCGTTACAATGTTGACAGCATCCGCAGCATAACAAGGCAGCAATTTGCCTGCAAAATGACAGGGTGGTCGCGAGTCGAAATATTGGCGGTTATCGACGACCCAGCGGTTATCGACGTGACACAGCTGCATTGCTGTGAGTTATTTGAACGTTGTAAACACGTGGGGAAACCCAGGTCACACGCCCAAACACTTTCGTTTCCAAGGCAACTTCTGAGCCTCGGCTGTAGCTTCAAAACGCTGCATCTACAAGCTATGGGTACTTGGAAAAATTTTGCTCAATTTGACGCCCCTTACAGTGCTCTTGACGTTCAGGACATTGCTTTTCTCTGCCAGATACAGCGTGCTAGGGAGATAAGCGCAGATATTTCTACTTATGATTGAGGGCAGTGTACTGAACTACGTTACATCGGATTTACTTCATTTGCTGGCTAACAATTATAGCTGTATGCGTGGTATGTTTTTATTTTGGGTAGTACCTCCAAGTGCACCTGGCACAAAAAAGCCGTTAACGTTTATTTTCCCGTGAGCAGCAGGTCAGGTACTGAAGTGTGGGTGTGGACGCAGAGCTGTTGGTCTATACTGACAGGTGTAGTCCACTTCGTGGCAAAGCTACGACTGTGGAGAAAACATCAGCTACCGTAGTATATCATGTGATGTGTTTGTTGGAAGATTGGTGGGCACAGGGAAAAACAAGTAGCCGGCCGGTGTGGCCGAGCGGTTCTAGCTGCTTCAGTCTGGAACCGCGCGACCGCTACGGTCGCAGGTTCGAATCCTGCCTCGGGCATGGATGTGTGTGATGTCCTTAGGTTAGTTAGGTTTAAGTAGTTCTAAGTTCTAGGGGACTGATGACCTCAGCTGTTAAGTCCCATAGTGGTCAGAGCCGTTTGAACCACTTTTTGAAAAACAAGTAACACACAGAAGTAGATACGTATAAAGGTACCAATTATCAAAATATATGTATTTATAACCTTAACACTCTGGGTGTAACATTATTTAGTCCCACGAGATATCACGTTAGGATTGTGTTACAGCTTCATAGTGGCTTGTACTTGGAGAGACCACAAGTTTGTTCAGCATGCCATTCTTTACTAAAGCCTCTCGTTGAAGAACAATTAAATTGTGTATATGTAGAGAACTGCTGACACTGACTGCTGATTTTCACCCTCTGTTTCAAATAGTTCGAGACATTTAGTTTAGCACTGATCTTCTTCTTCTTCTAATCCAGTATCAGGCCGTGTATGCTATTTCGGACTCGTCTCTTCCTCAGTCTCCCCACATTCCTTCTACTAATAGGAGTTTATTCCAAAGCTTGTTGAGGGAATCTGTTTGCTTTCGTTAGATTACTTTTTCAGTTAATCGTTGAACCTAGAGTTCTTCCCTTCTTTATTCATTTCTTATGTCTTCTCTGGTGCAACCTGTCACGGATTTAAGGAACTTTATGTATGCTGTTTCAAAGCTGTCTTAGGACTTGTGAAAGTAATGTCTAGCTTTCTGCTCCATGTAACACTGTACATACTGCAATGATTCCATAAAATTTCATTTGGGCTTCCCTTCTCGTTGTACCCTTCAATGTTATTATCGTGCCACACGTATTTTGAGAGATGTTAATTTTCTTGTTTACAGTATATTAAGTAAGTTCATACTTGGGTTACTCAGCGGAAAAATGTATATGGTAACGAACTAAAACATTTACATACACCATATATGAACAAAAGAAAAACGAAAATGCCATTAATAATACGTCCTGTCACCCGCAGCGTCGAGAATTGCTTGACATCTCCGAGGCACGGTTGAAACCAACTTCTCAGTGTATTCACTTGGCATAGACATCCAAAAGGGTTGAATCTGCGCCGATGGCTGTTTCAAAGCGAAGATCCTTTTTGTAGCAACTTCTTTTTGATACAAGACCATACGTTTTCAATAGCAGTGACATTAGGCGACTGTGAGGGCCAATCCAGTACCTGCACACCTTTCTCCTTTTTCTACTCCCGGCGAAGCCTGCTGCGGTGCTTTGGATCGTTGTCCTCCGGCAATATCCAGTCTTAATTTTTGTCGATAAATCAACGTTTGACAGGCGGCATCAAACATCTTTGATAAACGTCACACGTAAGCTGCGCTCCTGTCTCTTCTTCCGTCTCTCAGTCAAGAATTCAAAGTAAACTAATGCTTTATGGACACTGCATAAAGGGTAAAGCTTCCCTCAGTTGAGCTGTGAAAGTACTAAAACGATGTCTTTTACCATCGCGTGTATTTCCGACCACGCTCTACAACTTAACAGACTGTATGACTTTCACTCCTGCGAACGTTGTGGCCCATCCTAGATTCTGGAGATGGGACACCTGTTTTATTATGTTACTAATTTTTATAAAAGGCAATTACTTTCGTTTTAGTTGTTTTCCTCAGTTGGTAATTTAAGCTTAGATTGTTTACTATATACAGGGTGGTCCATTCATCCTGACCGGGCCAAATATCTCACGAAATAAGCGGCAAACGAAAAAACTACAAAGAACGAACTTGTCTAGCTTGAAGGGGGAGCCAGATGCCACTGTGGTTGGCCCGCTAGATGGCGTTGCCATAGGTCAAACGGATATAAACTGCGTTTTTTAAAATAGGAACCCTCATTTATATTACATATTCGTGTAGTTCGTAAAGAAATATGAATGTTTTAGTTGGACCACTTTTTTCGATTTGTGATTGACGGCGCTTTAATAGTCACAAACATATGGCTCACAATTTTAGACGAACAGTTGGCAACAGATAGGTTTTTTAAATTAAAGGAAAGAACATTGGTACGTTTGAACATTTTATTTCGGTTGTTCCAATGTGATACATGTACCTTTGTGAACTTATCATTTCTGAGAACGCATGCTGTTACAGTGTGATTACCTGTAAATACCACATTAATGCTATAAATACTCAGAATGATGTCCGTCAAACTCAGTGCATTTGGCAATACGTGTAACGACATTCCTCTCAACAGCGAGTAGTTCGGGTTCTGTAATTTTCGCACATGCATTGACAATGCGCTGACGAATGTTGTCAGACGTTGTCGGTGGATCACGATAGCAAATATCCTTCAACTTTCGCCACAGAAAGAAATCCGGTGAACGTGCGGCCCATGGTATGGTGCTTCAACGACCAATCCACCTATCATGAAATATGCTATTCAATACCGCTTCAACCGCACGCGAGGTATGCGTCGGGCATCCAACATGTTGGAAGTACATCGCCATTCTGACATGGAGTGAAACATCTTGTAGTACCATCGGTAGAACATTGCGTAGGAAATCAGCATACATTGCACCATTTAGATTGCCATCGATAAAATGGGGGCCAATTATCCTTCCTCCCATAATGTCGCACCATACATTAACCCGCCAAGGTCGCCGATGTTCCACTTGTCGCAGCCATCGTGGATTTTTCATTGACCAGTAGTTCATATTATTCCGGTTTACGTTACCGCTGTTGGTGAATGACGCTTCGTCGCTAAATAGAACCGTGCATAAAATCTGTCATCGTCCCGTAATTTCTCTTGTGCCCAGTGGCAGAACTGTACACGACATTCAAAGTCGTCGCCATGCAATTCATGGTGCATAGAAATATGGTAAGGGTGCAACCGATGTTGATGTAGCATTCTCAACAGCGACGTTTTTGAGATTCCCAATTCTCGCACTTTTTGTCTGCTACTGATGTGCGGATTAGCCGCGACAGGAGCTAAAACACTTACTTGGGTATCATCATTTGTTGCAGGTCGTGGTTGACGTTTCACATGTGGCTGAATACATCCTGTTTCCTTAAATAACGTAACTATCCGGTGAACGGTCCGGACACTTGGATGATGTCGTCCAGGATACCGAGCAGTATACATAGCACACGCCTGTTGGGCATTTTGATCACAATAGCCATACATCAACACGATATCGACCTTTTCCGAAATTGGTAAACGGTCCATTTTAACACTGGTAATGTATCACGAAGCAAATACCGTACACACTGACGGAATGTTACGTGATACCACGTACTTATACGTTTGTGACTATCACAGCGCCATCTATCACAAAGCGAAAAAAGTGGTCCAACTAAAACACTAAAACATTCCTATTTCTTTACGTACTACACGAATATGTAATAAAATGATGGTTCCTATTTAAAAAAAACCGCAGTTGATATCCGTTTGACCTATGGCAGCGCCATCTAGCGGGCCAACCATAGCGCTATCTTGACGAGTTTCGTTCTCTGTAGTTTTCTCGTTTGACGCTTATTTCGTGAGATATTTGGCCCGGTCACTACCAACGGACCACCCTGTATACGCTATTTGTAATTTGTCTTCACTGTCCTTTGTGACTACCTGGTCGTCTGAAGAAAGAATTGTATTTAGAAATTTATACATCCCAGTTCTACATCCACATACATACACTGCAAGCCACCGTACGGTACGTGGTGGAGGGTACAGTTGACCACTACTAGTTATTCCCTTTCCTGTTCCATTTGCAAACAGAGCGAGGGAAAAACGACTGCCATATGCCTCTGTACGTACCATAATTTCTCTTGTCTTATCTTAGTGATAGTTACGCGAAATGTACGTTGACGCCAGTAGAAACATTCTGCAGCCATCTTCAACTGCTGATTCTCTAAATTTTCTCACCAGTGCTCCTCGACATGAACGTCACCTTCCCTTCAGGAATTCCCACCTGAACGCCCGAAGCATCTCCGTAACACTTGCTTGTTGTTCGAATCTACAGGTAAAAAAATCTAGCAGCCCGCCTCTGAATTGCTTCCATTTTTCTTTTAATCCGACCTGAATCGGATGCCAAGTTATTACACTTTGACGTGTTCTTTCCTTTATCCATTCCGTGAACAGTTCCTCGGTGTAACTGTTGAACTGTGGCAGACGTTTATCATGTGCCTGGGGAAACCTGTTTTCTCAATTACTGATAAAAATTTTTTATGGATGCGATAAAATGCTCTTGCAGAACCGATAAATGATAGCAGTGTTTCCAAATTGAAATCTCGTACTTTTTTTTAATTTTTTTCAGTTTTGGGTATTAGTATCGGGTGACTTAGTGAGCCACTCATGGTGTTCCTTAAACCAGCAACATATGCATGCTATGGTGTGAAGACGGCTGTTATCATCCTGACAGAGTGTCCGTAGGTCACTCATCACTAAGGCTTAGAAGAAAGAGTAACAAACCTATCACAGAAAATTTGGAAATAATCGTCATGGTTAATGTTAACGGTAGCCTGTAAAAGCGGTCCCAAGTTAGACTAAGCAAAAGTTTGCTTTGGTCTTCAGTGCACGCTGTAAAGAATGCTTATTGATTATCATTACCTAAAAGAAAAGAAAAAAAACTGAAGTTTCTGTAACCTAGCGGAAAAAATATACTGTGTTTTAGTATAAGACATTCTTTCTATACTGTAAATTTCTATACTGTAATTAACTGTCAAAGTGTTGAATATTTAGATTTTGTTCTACTGTTGTACATCAAACAAAGAACTGAATAATGAAGCAAAGAGCAATGTGTCTTTAAAGAGAGAGAGAAATGCCTGGGATTAATAGGATGTAACGTAAGTAAGGGAAAGCACTGCGGAACAAAGGACGCTATGCGAACCAGCACATTTTATTCGTCTTTGTGAGTCTCGCTTATGGAGTACTTCTGTAGAAAAGTCGTACAGGGAAGTTGCTTTTGTAAGAGTGAGTGAGCAGACTTTATAGTGCCTTGTATAACTGTATTAATAACCCTGCTTCTGAAGTAGGTGTACATCGTCGAAGTGGATTAGTTGTGGCTCTGTTTCTGCGTGTAAGGAAAAGCCAGCATTAAGACGTTGATATGGACATCGAATGATTTCTAATGGATGTTGCCTGGTACTTCTTCCTCAGGATTCAGCAGCTTCTATGTGGTGCAAGCCATCTCCAAGAGTCGCATGTATAACTGGTTCAACTGTTTGTAAACTTATACAGCATTATAGGCGGAGGCAAACTTGAAGCTCACTGCACCAACTGAACATCTAAGTTCGTTAATTGTGATTGTTATTGTAATTTGTGAACAAGTTGGGCAGTAGCAGTTAGTGAATGTTAAGTTGTGAGCCAATTTGTCTCCATTATGTTACGTGAATTTTTTGAGGAATTATTTCATCAACATCAAGACAGTATGACACGTAGTTTTATTCACAAAGTATGAGTGATTCCAAGTCTGTTTCCTTTTAATAGTATCGTTTTCCATATTCTACCGCCATTAAATCAAATTTGTACCATGGGAAAGCAAGTTAGAAAATCAAAAGATCGTAATGAAGCATTAGAATAACTATCTATTTTTCTTTATTTAAAATATGATCTAGCTGTCAACTACGCCAAGAAGTTGATGTGACACGCTAGTGTACTAAATTCTCTATTAAAAAACATAGGCAGTGAAACAGTACATTTGTTTTTTTGCTCGATGAAACGCAAGAGTTTTTTAAACTCGAAGGCAGATTGTTGAAATTACGTTCAGCCAATTAACTGTTCTCACATCATTACGATTAAGTGAAGTTTTACCTACTTTTCCACACTGTAACAAGTTATAAACAAATGTATTACAGGCTTGTGATTGAAACACCAGCAACCACAGCGCGCCTTGAGCATTCAGTCCAATCCAATTATCAATTTCTGTATATTAGTTATCTATACGCGCAGCAAACTATAAAGAGTCTTATAAGTATTTTATGATTTGTGCGTTTGTAAGTACGGACGGAGTCAAGTGATTTTATTATGTTTTTCAATGCGTTATGTTAAGCTTCCTCCTCCAGTCGTCTCAAAGTAATGAAACAGCTAAGAGTTCATATAGTATTCCCTCCTCTACGCTACCAAAATTTGAATTAATTGTATGTATATGTGGGATAGCTTGCGTGCACAGTCATGTAACGAAGTGCACCCTGTTGACAGTATTTCCGAGCAGCTACTGCACACGATCGTTATCATTCCAGAGTCAGATGCCACAAAGACAAATTTAGTTATTTCATAATTAGGAAAAGAATAATTACAAGAAAAGGAACTGTGGCACCGCAACCAGACATTTTGTCTCATTTGAAAAGACGCAAAATCGCTTCTCGTCGGACCACGCTACCCGCTTCCGGTAAGTTACTGTGCTGTTTTTGTGTTTTTGGCCCAGTGCAGGCGTGCATCTTCGTGTGCCGCTTTGAACAGAGGCCTCTTTCGGGGTACCGACTTCTAATGTTCGTTGCTCGAAGTTCGCTTCGCAATATTCGGTCGAAGGTTATTTGAGATGCACCCCTGAATTCACAGCCAGTAGCTATCCCCGAATGCTTTGGAACCAATTTTTGACAATGCGTCACACTCCTCTGTGGGGCTTGTTGGTTGAGATCTCTTTAATACCACTGTTCTTACACACTACTACACCACTGCGAAAGGCGCACCGTTTCTGGAAGATACGTCAGACAGTCCGCACTTATACTCCAACGTAATGGCTGACTTATGTTCAACGTGTGCTCATGGGCATGTTCAAATAGGATAGCTAATTTCTAGCATTCTGTCACGACCCGAAGTTCATCCTCTGATTCCATACAACTGGAAGCCACATAAACGTCCCTTTATTGCCCTGGAGGTTCACATCACTGCCTGGTACCACTTCGATATCATTTTATTACGCTTCGAAACGACCCGTTAAGGGGGTTATTCATACTTTGTCCAGTGAACTTCCAAGTATGAGGGCTATTTTTTAAGGGCCGATTCATCGTGAAATTAAAACCACAGAAAAGATACGATGAGGCTTTGCACACATGTGTTGCGCTGTGTCTCCAGTATGCCATTCGATCACGTTACGTGGCACTTTTTGTTTCTGATGGCACAGTGAACGCAGAAGAACTCGTAGAACAATTGTGTCTCCATTAAAACGCGAGGAGAGTGCTGTCATTCGATTTGTTCTTGTTGAGGGATTTCGCCTGATTTCATGCAGCCCACATAACGTAACGGTCATGCATGACAAAAAGGTATGGCTATGGTATAGGGACTTTAAAACAGAACGTACGGACGTGCACAATGAAGGTGGTCATGGAAGGAAGAGGTTGTCAATCGATTATCTTGTTCAGCCAGTGGATCAGGCGATTCGAGAAGGGCAATTCAGAATAAGCAAGGTGGAATGTTGTCATCACTCATTGTCCTTCTACATAACAAATACTTCGTCACACACTACAGTTGCAACAAAGACGCTCTTGTAGCTTTTTCGATTGGAAGTTTCTGATCGTCCCCCACACAGTCTGGACTTGGCTCCCTCTGATTATCACCTCTTTGCTCACGTGAAACGCTGGCTGCGAGGACAGAATTTTGGCACAAACAACCAGATGCAGCCCAGTGAAGGGATTAGCGGAAAGCACAGACAGCTACCTTCTACGATGATAGCATTGGTGTAGCTAAATGTTTCAAATAAAACATTTTTATTTTCGCTCTAGTTCCCATTTCGCGACCGGTCGGACCTGTAAAACCAGCAGCGCTCATAGCGAAACTCTCCATACATATACTCACAGCGGAAATATATTTTTCAGTAGAGGTGAGCGACATTTTGCAAGTATTACGCATATCAAAAGAAGTTCGTTACTTAAATTTTCTCCCTTTAAGGTCTAATTAGGATAACAGATATAACCATAACTCCATTCTGCAGCAGATTACTACGACGTCTGCAGCGGGTTGAGTTCTGCAGCCGTATATTCCTAAAGTTATATCCGGCCAGGTTGGGAACACGGTAGCGGTACGAACTGCGAACCATGGAGGCCGCGCGAGCCCGGAAAATGTTGCAGTGTCTGAAATACCGCGCACATAAATTCCCATCAGACGCCGCGCGCCGGCACAGCGCGCGCAGACGTTTACGACCGCTCCTACCTGCCGCAGCGCCTGCAGACCGGCCGTCAGCTACCCGCCGCACGCGCCTACCCTTTGGGCTGCCTACACAGCGCAAATAACGATGGACGCCTCTGTGTCTTCTCGTCACTCAGTGGCGGAATACGTACTGCGTCATGGGAACAGGCCACAGGTCGAAATCGTGTTTGATACTCTCCGCCACAGATGAGCAGAATTCAGTAAACGGAACGCATAACACAAAAATCCCAGGCTATCATCAGTCTTAACGCCACGGTAATAATACACTCCTGGAAATTGAAATAAGAACACCGTGAATTCATTGTCCCAGGAAGGGGAAACTTTATTGACACATTCCTGGGGTCAGATACATCACATGATCACACTGACAGAACCACAGGCACATAGACGCAGGCAACAGAGCATGCACAATGTCGGCACTAGTACAGTGTATATCCACCTTTCGCAGCAATGCAGGCTGCTATTCTCCCATGGAGACGATCGTAGAGATGCTGGATGTAGTCCTGTGGAACAGCTTGCCATGCCATTTCCACCTGGCGCCTCAGTTGGACCAGCGTTCGTGCTGGACGTGCAGACCGCGTGAGACGACGCTTCATCCAGTCCCAAACATACTCAATGGGGGACAGATCCGGAGATCTTGCTGGTCAGGGTAGTTGACTTACACCTTCTAGAGCACGTTGGGTGGCACGGGATACATGCGGACGTGCACTGTCCTGTTGGAACAGCAAGTTCCCTTGCCGGTCTAGGAATGGTAGAACGATGGGTTCGATGACGGTTTGGATGTACCGTGCACTATTCAGTGTCCCCTCGACGATCACCAGTGGTGTACGGCCAGTGTAGGAGATCGCTCCCCACACCATGATGCCGGGTGTTGGCCCTGTGTGCCTCGGTCGTATGCAGTCCTGATTGTGGCGCTCACCTGCACGGCGCCAAACACGCATACGACCATCATTGGCACCAAGGCAGAAGCGACTCTCATCGCTGAAGACGACACGTCTCCATTCGTCCCTCCATTCACGCCTGTCGCGACGCCACTGGAGGCGGGCTGCACGATGTTGGAGCGTGAGCGGAAGACGGCCTAACGGTGTGCGGGACCGTAGCCCAGCTTCATGGAGACGGTTGCGAATGGTCCTCGCCGATACCCCAGGAGCAACAGTGTCCCTAATTTGCTGGGAAGTGGCGGTGCGGTCCCCTACGGCACTGCGTAGGATCCTACGGTCTTGGTGTGCATCCGTGCGTCGCTGCGGTCCGGTCCCAGGTCGACGGGCACGTGCACCTTCCGCCGACCACTGGCGACAACATCGATATACTGTGGAGACCTCACGCCCCACGTGTTGAGCAATTCGGCGGTACGTCCACCCGGCCTCCCGCATGCCCACTATACGCCCTCGCTCAAAGTCCGTCAACTGCACATACGGTTCACGTCCACGCTGTCGCGGCATGCTACCAGTGTTAAAGACTGCGATGGAGGTCCGTATGCCACGGCAAACTGGCTGACACTGACGGCGGCGGTGCACAAATGCTGCGCAGCTAGCGCCATTCGACGGCCAACACCGCGGTTCCTGGTGTGTCCGCTGTGCCGTGCGTGTGATCATTGCTTGTACAGCCCTCTCGCAGTGTCCGGAGCAAGTATGGTGGGTCTGACACACCGGTGTCAATGTGTTCTTTTTTCCATTTCCAGGAGTATAGTTCTAACCCTTTGACTAAAATAACGGGACGCATATGTCCCACCATAGGTTATCAGAGAGCCAATCGGAATTTGTTGCATGTTACTGCTATTTATCAGTGTCCTACTGGTAAAGGGAAGCCTACTAAAGGTTAGCAGGATTCTTGTACTTACAGTTTGCACCTGTAGGTTGTTCTCTCCCCAGGTTCCATTATTAACTCGTCTCCGTATAGCCACATCGAATTAGTTCGCACCTGTAGATAGGCAACCCAATTACCAGATTTGCAAAGCGGGTTGCCTTCGCGACTTCCTGGACACATCGCGTCAACAACCTGCATCCACTAATTGGCGTCTGGAGTATATCTTTTAGTTTTTACGCAGTCGTCTTGTGAGTCCCTGGAGGTACTTATGAATAATCCTGTAATCCTGTAGGTCCTACCCTGCCCCCCCCCCCCCCTCTGCCCCCCATCCACAACATTCTTGGAGAACGAAACGGCGGGAAACATTCTTTTCATATTATAATTTATGAGTAAGACAGTAGTCAAAATAACCATTCATTAAGTTTTTTTTAATAAAATTGGTAGTCAACGGTTAACGGAAGTCTGCTCCAGTTGCTGATACAAACATTATTTAAGTCCACGGCTGGTTTTAGCCTGCACATTTAGGCCATTATCAAGCGGATCTGAAATGCCATTGTTAATGCATAAAATAGATACATAAATATTTTCCATAACAGGACACGAAATGCTAAGATTACACGTTACGGTGTAACAACAAAAAATTATACCTGATACTAGGTTGTTGTGAAGAAAAGTCAGCCGGCCGCGGTGGTCTCGCGGTTCTAGGCGCGCAGTCCGGAATCGTACGACTGCTACGGTCGCAGGTTCGAATCCTGCCTCGGGCATGGATGTGTGTGATGTCCTTAGGTTAGTTAGGTTTAAGTAGTTCTAAGTTCTAGGGGACTGATGACCGCAGCAGTTGAGTCCCATAGTGCTCAGAGCCATTTTTGAAGAAAAGTCAAATGATTAAGAAAAGATAAAAGTCGGGTGGATTTAAGGGTGATCTACTCACTGGCACATTACGAAAAGTGGGCGTGCCTTGATTATAAAAGGTGTAGAATTCGGCATTGCTATATTGGGTGTGACTTCTCTGGTAGCTGTGGACATTATATTTCCAGTTGATACTGTCCTGATTAATTATGCTCTCATACACTTGAATAAAGCCCAAGGGAAATATTATTATCACGCGACTTGACTATCCTCAGAAATAATTCATCACATGCATGCACACTAACAAAGGGGAAATTCTCCTGGAATGAGAAATGATCTACTACTGATTACGACAACCTAGTAGTGTAACGTTGTCACGGAACATAATGAGACGACGAACAGCTGCTGCCCCGGAACTCTCGTCGCAAACTTACGTTCTGTGATCTGAAGGTAATTTACTAATGCTCAGAAATGCTTGATTTGTGACTAAATTGCTCGGATCAGAAGTTGTTCCAATTGAACTATCGATCGAATTAAAGCACCGTAATAGTCCTGTAATTACCTCTGCATAGGGCATCAGTGCAAGCTCCGTGAATATTTTGCGCTAGTGACTTGCAAGAGTAGTTTCATAATTTTTAGTTAAACTGATGAAGGAAGCGACATAGCAATGAAGATAAGGGGATTTAATTTTTAGCTTCAGGCTTGTTGTTTGATCCCAAACATAACAATCAGATTAATATTGCATCATTTACATTGCGCTGAGAGCGCAATAATGCAGAGATCTGCTCCATGCTAAACCTTTTGATGTATGAGATATCGGCTTGCTAAAGCCGATCAAGAATGAAAAACAACAGGCAAACAGAAAGTGATTTGCCTCACATTGATTATAACAGCTACTCGTTCGACAGCATTCCCTAAGCCACCACTCTATTCCAGTATAGCTCGCTAGTTCGTAAAATAAAGAAACGCATTACCCTGCGCTGCAGAATAGGCGAATATGGAGGAGATGTAAGTTCTGGTTTTGATAACTTCGTCAATACAAGTCCAGCGCTGTTTTCCTACATGTATTCCTCTTTCTCAGTATATGAGGATGCAGCCACACCATATCATTTGCGAGCAATACACATCTTCCCTGCAGAGAAGCCCAAACGCAGTAGACTGAAGCAGATCTCCCTGTTTCCTTCCTTCAAAGCAAACAAGCTATGTGTGCGACCACACCGCCACTATACATATTCCGAAGCCAATCTCTCCTCAAAGACTTTGGGCAGATAACGCTCGCGTAGCCGTAGCAGCCATGAAGACGTGGAAGTCGATCAGTGTGTCACAATATGGTTGCAAAGAAACTGACTCGCTAGAAGAAGCTACGTAAAATACATGAAATACGGCGGATTCAAGGACGGCTTTCGGCACGTCAACAGAATAGCCATGCTTTGGCTTTAGAGGGTTTTACGAGGATTGGAACTTAAATAGTGGCAACTGTTTATTCACAAACGATACAATATAGTTACATGTTTGCACCTGTTTCTATCCTCCAAAGTAGTTACCAGCATTGTGTAGAACCTGTTGCCAGAGATGTGTAAGGCGTACTATACCTTTAACAGATCCTGTTCTGTTGATGGTCCGAATGGAGCAGTCTACTGCCTGTCGAATCTCTGGAACAGTTCTGAAGCGAATGCCACGAAGTGGTTCCTTCATCTTAGGAATAAAATCAGAGTCACAAGTACTTAAGTCCGGGGAGTATGGTGGATGGTACAGTACTTCCCAGTCCCATCGACCCAACAGAGCAGCCACAGCTTGCGCTGTAAGCGCCCGCGCACTGTCGTGCAAAATGATGGATGGGTTGCGCGGAAAGTATCGCCGCTTCTTTCGCAAAGCTGGTCGCAGGTGATGCTCCAAAGACGAACAGTAAAACTGTGCCTTGACGGTCTGCCGTGAGGTAACGTAATGCGTTAGGATAACACCATCACAGTCGTACACGAGAATCATCATAACTTTCACCATACTGGGGCTCTGACGCACTTCGACTTTAGCGGCGACCCATAATGACCCCATTCGTTGGATTGGCGTTTCAGTTTTGGCTTCGTGGCATTCGCTTCAGAACTATTCCCGAGATTCGACAGACAGTAGACCGCTCCATTCGCACCATCAACAGAACAGGCTCTGCTAACGGTATACTACGCCTTCCACATCACTGACAACGGGTTCTACACAACGCTGGTGACTACTTTGAAGGACAGTAACAGGTGCAAACATGTAACTATTTTGTATCGGTCGTGAACAAATATTTGCCACTATTTAAGTTCCAACCTACGCGTATTCTGACGTGTTCGACATGTCAGCCTGCATGGTTTATCAATGAAAAGTTAAAAGTATTTTTTTCAGATTTAATGAAATGCTAAATTAGAATGGTCGGTGAGTCCTCGGTGAGTCTAAAGTTACTAGTGGCACATTTCAGAGTGCAACAGATCCCCGACAAGTAATCAAGAGGCTGGTGATGAGTTTGGGTACAAACCATACACGCTGTAAAGAAAGGTTCAGGAGTGGATTTAAAATTCAAGGTGAGAGGATAATATTCGCTGATGACATTGGTGTCTTCAATGGAAATGAAGAATAATTACATGATCTGATGAATGGAATGAACAGTCTAATGAATACAGAATATCGGCTGAGAGTAAATCGTAGAAAGACGAAAGCAATGAGAAGTATCAGAAACGAGAACAAGGAGAAACTTAACATCAGAATTCGTGGTCACAAAGTATATGAAGTTAAGGAATTTTACTATCTACGCAGCAAAATAACCAATGACGGACGGAGGAATGAGAACGTCAAAAGCAGGCTTGCACTGGCAAAAAGGGCATTCCTGGCCAAGAGAAGTCTACTAGTATCAAACATACGCCATAATTTGGGGAAGAGATTTCTGAGAATGTACGTTTGTATGGTAGTGAAACATGGACTGTGGGAAAACCAGAACGGAAGAGAATCGAAGCGTTTGAGATGCGGTGCTACAGAAGGATATTGAAAATTAGGTGGACTGATAAGACAAGGAGTGAGGAGGTTCTGCGCAGAATCTGAAAGGAGAGGAATATGTGGAAAACGCTGATAAGGAGAAGGGACAGGATGATAGGACATCTGTTAAGACATCAGGGAATGACTTCCATGGCACTAGAGAGAGATGTAGAGGGCAAAAACTGTAGACAGAGATTGGAATACATGCAGCAAATAATTGAGGACGTAAGTTGCAAATCAAGTGCTACTCTGAGATGGAGAGGTTGGCACACGAGAGAAATTCGTGGCAAGCAGCATTAAACCAGTCAGAAGACTGATGACTCAAAAAAAAAAAATAGTTAATAGCCTACGCTAGTTCCATAATGAATTCCGTGATTCTGAACATGTTCCACCGAAAAACTGTTCAACTGAAGATAAGATACCTAAGATTTGACATAGCTGCTTAGGGTTCCAGGGGCGGTGTCATGATGATCAAAATTCTTCTGTAGTTTTACCACGTCATCGTATAAAATACTTTAATTATAAACCATAAACCAGACGTTTCGACTGTATTACGACGGTCTTCCTTAGGGCAAGACTAGCCTTGGAGGAGGAGAGGTGGCTCTGTGTATTGCATATTGTCGGTGTAGATACGTCATCTGAAATTTTGTTGTCCCTAGAATATAATAAGCTAGTCATGGCGGTAGGGGGTAGGAAAGAAGATATTTGTAGACAATCCGGTTTTTCAGACAGTGGCGACAGTCTGCAAATCAGAGATTGTATTCTGGTGGGCACGTTTTCTTCCTGGTCTGCTTGGAAATACTCTGACAGCTGCTTTACAGCGGTTTGTTGGCGCTGTCTTGTCCGTGCCTGGTGAGCTCTCTGCCCCGCTACCGCTCGTGGCCTGTTTGACTGGGATAGACGGAAACCACGACACCGGAAGTTTGTAGCCATCCCCTCTGTTGTTGTCAGGCTGCTGAGGAATTTCATTCGCCTATCGTATATCACAACGTAGTTCACACACTCCTGCAGTATTTAGTTTGTTCACTGCATCCTTGGTGGAACCTATCATATCGTACATCTTGTGGCTGCTCCGGAAGATCGTTTTGAAACCTCGACGTTGCCTGGCCATTCACAGGTGTCCTACACATATGGTAAGTCTAGTAAGGGAAGCTTATCTGCCTTACCTTCTTCTCTTGTTTTATTCAGGACGGCCTTGGTTGTCTTTCTTATAATGCTGTTATTATAACCGTTGGTGCCAAACGTGTCGTGTAGCTGCCTCAATTCTTCTTTGGTGTTGTCAGTGTCTTTTGCGTTAGTTTGCTTCCGGTATATTTTATGTCCCAGTGCACCATCATCAGTTCTATAAACCTCCACGTCCAAAAACAATAATGCATCGTTGTTTCTAGCTCCGTGGATGAACTATATATTCTTGTTCTGGCTTTTACCGCCACGTCAGTGGGCATCCTCGTCCTCTGAGCACTAAGGGACTTAACATCTGAGGTCATCAGTCCCCTAGAACTTAGGACAACTTAAACCTAACTAACCTAAGGACATTACACACATCCACGCCCGAGGCAAGATCAGAACCTCCGACCGTAGCGGTCGCGCGGTTCCAGGCAGAAGCGCCTAGAACCGCTCGGCCACACTGGCCGGCGCTACAGTATCGTCTACTTATTAATTGTGATACAGTCCGCATACAAAAAGCTGCCAAAAGCGCAGGTACAACTTTATTAATATGTCGAGTAGCGAATAGCAAAGGAAATTATCAGAACTGGCGGTGTATCATACTGATGCTAGAAATGGCCAATCGAGTTTACTTCATATTCGTACTGCGCCTGCGGCCTGGGAAATTACTGCGTCAACGGGAAGAAGTACCTTTTCTTTTGGTCGTCAGTCTTCTGACTGGTCTGATGCACCCCGCCACAAGTTCTTCTCCTGCGCCGACTTCTCCATCTCACAGTAGCAATTACACCTTACGTCCTCAATAATACATTGGATGTGATCCAATCTCTGTGTTCCTCTACAGTTTTTACCCTCTACATCTCCTTCTAGTACCATCGAAGTTTTTCCTTGATATCTGAGCACACCTCCTGTCATCCTGTCCCTGCTTCTGCCAATGTTTTCACGCGTTCCTGTTCTCGTCGATTCTGCGGAGAATCTCCTCATTTCTTACCTTATCATTCCATCTGATTTTAAAAATCGTTCCCTAGCACCACGCCTGAAATGTTTCGACTCTCTTCTTTTACAATATTCCCTCAGCTTTTCCGTGAGCCACCTTCGTTCAATGTTGTGCTTCTAACGTACGTTATCAGAAATTTCTTTTCCAAATTAAGGCTACTGTAGACTTGTTATGGCTAGGAATGCCCTCTTTGCAGTGCTAGTCTGCTCTTTATATCCTCGTTCCTTCGTCCGTACGTTGCTTTGATGTCAAGGTATCAGAATTCCTGCATTTTGTCTATCTCGTTGCCACTAATGCTGGTTTTATGTTTACTACTACTCTCATTCCTGCTCGTCGTCATCACCTTCATCTTTCTTCGGTTTCCTCTCTGTCCATATTCTGTATTGATTACACTGTTCACTACATTTAGCAGCTCCTATATTCTTCCTCGATTTCACTGAGGGTAGCAGAGTCATCAACGAATCGTTTCATTGGTATCTTTCCACAATTAATTTTAATCGTATTCCTCCCGCAGCTGCTTCTTCAGTGAATAAACTGAACAGTCGGGTTGAAAGACTACACCCTGTTTTATACCTTTACTAATCCTAGCTCTTCGTTCTTGATCTTCCATTCCTATTTCTCGCTTTAGGTTTTTATACATACTGTATATCAACAGTCATTTCCTGTATCTTACAGCTATTTTCCTGAAATTTCGAATGCCTCGTTCCATTATACATAGTCGAACCTTTTTCATGGATCGCCGGTCCTGGTGGCCGAGCGGTTCTAGGGGCTACAGTCTGGAACCGCGCTACCGTTACGGTCGCAGGTTCGAATCCTGCCTCGGGCATGGATGTGTGTGATGTCCTTAGGTAAGTTAGATTTAATTAGTTCTAAGTTCTAGGGGACTGATGACCTTAGAAGTTAAGTCCCATAGTGCCCAGAGCCATTTGAACCATGTATTTTTTTCATGGGTCGGAAAAAGTTACAAACGTGTCTTGATTGTTGTCTATACGTACCGGAGTAGAGACCCTACATTATAGCCTGAATCATCCGCTATGGGGATTCGGCAATGTGTATCTTGTGAGTGGTTAATCTATTCACCCACGTATTTACAAAAAATTTTATAAAATATTTGGTACTGCATATAAAAAGTGCCCTGAACAGTAATTAATGTGTGTGTAGAGACATTTAGAGTGCCCTTTTTATATAACGGCAAAACTGAAATATACTATTACACGGCTATAGAAATGAATGCTTGGACGTTGCGTGGTAGTTTGTAAGTGTTTGATGTAATGAGGTAATAACTCGGTACGACCGTCTTTAAATATGACTGTTATGCAGGAACAACCTGTGCCTGTTTGTTAGTTTTTCCCCGTATATGGGACCTTGCAAAAGTGATTATTTTTTTAATAAGTAAGTACTTTAAGATACGCGGCATTTTTATCGCACATATTGTTTCATGTTGGAGTGTAACGAATTTTTATTAATAGTTTCATCTATCATTTAATCAGTACTCAGTTTGCCTACTACATGATAGGAAAAAACTTTGGAAATTTGTGGTAAGTTCCTATGGGACCAAACTGCTGAGGTCATCGATCCCTAGGCTTACACAATACTGAATCTAAGTTAAACTAACTTACACGGACAACACACACGCCCATGTCCGAGGGAGGACTCGAACTTCCGACGGGGGCAACTGCACAAACCGTGGCAAGACCCCTAGACCGAGCGGCTACCCCGCGCGGCTACATGATAGGTTATATTACTTGTGCAGCTTCACTCACAACGGGATAGTGGAAGTGTGCTACTGTATAATAAGTGTCAAAGGATGAGTTTGCTAGTACTAGTCCGGCTAATCCTTCAGTTGTCCATAAGAAAATAAATCCTAGAGCCCAAACGGCTACAAAAATATCTTTGTCATGTCTAGGAAATAGAGGTTCAGTATTATCGAGTTTGTGTATGTATATATGTTTATGATAATGACGAATAAATAAATAACAGTAAAATTCCTCTCTACATTGCCAATTGCGAAAATATCTCACGTATCGAAAAACATTGAGACGAACGGCTTCAGTATAGTTTTCGACTGGGGGGAGAACCGCAAATGTAAATGACTGGTTTCATGTTTACAACTACTTTTATTAACATCCGCCTACAGTTCACAATTAGGCGCTAGGTCTTGATCCCCAGTTGTGCCTGCGGCCATTTATGGCCCATCCTTGTCTTCGTTTGGGGTCACTTCGAAATCAAAACATGCAATGGTTCGTGAAATTCACAGCTGAGCAGCCACCCACCTTTGCGAGGAACTCCTGAATACATTTAATTACAAGTGTCCTGTTGCATCATGACTCATATACACTGCAGAGCCAAAGACACTGGTACACCTACCCAATACCGTGTACGGCACCCGCGAGCACACGGAAGTGCCGCAATACGACGTGCCATGGACTGTAATGTCTCAAGTAGTGCAGGAGGGAACTGAACCCCGAATCCTTCAGGGCTGTTCATAAATCCGTAAGATTACGAGGGAGTGGAGATCTCTTCTGAACAGCAAGGCATCCCAGACGTGGTCAATAATCTTCACGTCTGGGGGGTTGGTTGGTTGGTTGGTTGGGGAAGGAGACCAGACAGCGAGGTCATCGGTCTATTCGAATTAGGGAAGGACGGGGAAGGAAGTCGGCCGTGCCCTTTTGAAAGGAACCATCCCGACATTTGCCTGGAGCGATTTAGGGAAATCACGGAAAACCTAAATCAGGATGGCCGGACGCGGGATTGAACCGTCGTCCTCCCGAATGCGAGTCCAGTGTCTTACCACTGCGCCACCTCGCTCGGTCGTCTGGGGGGTTTGGTGGGCAGCGGAAGTGTTTAAATTCATAAGAGTGTTGCTGGAGCTACTTTGTAGCATTTCTGCACGTGTGGGGTGTCGCATTGTCGTGCAGGAATTGCCAAAGTCCGTCGGAATGCACTCTGGAGATGACTGGATGCAGGGATCAGACAGGCTACTTACGTACGTGTCACCTGTCAGAGTCGTAACTAGGCGTATCAGGGATCCAAATCACTACAACTGCACACGCCCCACACCATTACAGAGCCTCCACCAGCTTGAACAGTCTCCTGCTGACATCTACATCTACATCTATACTCCGCGAGCCACCTTACGGTGTGTGGCGGAGGGTACTTATTGTACCACTATCTGATCCCCCCTTCCCTGTTCCATTCACGAATTGTGCGTGGGAAGAACGACTGCTTGTAAGTCTCCGTATTTGCTCTAATTTCTCGGATCTTTTTGTTGTGATCATTACGCGAGATATATGTGGGCGGTAGTAATATGTTGCCCATCTCTTCCCGGAATGTGCTCTCTCGTAATTTCGATAATAAACCTCTCCGTATTGCGTAACGCCTTTCTTGAAGTGTCCGCCACTGGAGCTTGTTCAGCATCTCCGTAACGCTCTCGCGCTGACTAAATGTCCCCATGACGAATCGCACTGCTTTTCGCTGGATCATGTCTATCTCTTCTATTAATCCAACCTGGTAAGGGTCCCATACTGATGAGCAATACTCAAGAATCGGACGAACAAGCGTTTTGTAAGCTACTTCTTTCGTCGATGAGTCACATTTTCTTAGAATTCTTCCTATGAATCTCAACCTGGCGCCTGCTTTTCCCACTATTTGTTTTATGTGATCATTCCACTTCAAATCGCTCCGGATAGTAACTCCTAAGTATTTTACGGTCGTTACCGCTTCCAATGATTTACCACCTATGGCATAATCGTACTGGAATGGATTTCTGCCCCTATGTATGCGCATTATATTACATTTATCTACGTTTAGGGAAAGCTGCCAGCTGTCGCACCATGCATTAATCCTCTGCAGGTCCTCCTGGAGTACGTACGAGTCTTCTGATGTTGCTACTTTCTTGTAGACAACCGTGTCATCTGCAAATAGCCTCACGGAGCTACCGATGTTGTCAACTAAGTCATTTATGTATATTGTAAACAATAAAGGTCCTATCACGCTTCCCTGCGGTACTCCCGAAATTACCTCTACATCTGCAGATTTTGAACCGTTAAGAATGACATGTTGTGTTCTTTCTTCTAGGAAATCCTGAATCCAATCACAAACCTGGTTCGATATTCCGTAAGCTCGTATTTTTTTCACTAAACGTAAGTGCGGAACTGTATCAAATGCCTTCCTGAAGTCCAGGAATACGGCATCAATCTGCTCGCCAGTGTCTACGGCACTGTGAATTTCTTGGGCAAATAGGGCGAGCTGAGTTTCACATGATCTCTGTTTGCGGAATCCATGTTGGTTATGATGAAGGAGATTTGTATTATCTAAGAACGTCATAATACGAGAACACAAAACATGTTCCATTATTCTACAACAGATTGACGTAAGCGAAATAGGCCTATAATTATTCGCATCTGATTTATGACCCTTCTTGAAAATGGGAACGACCTGCGCTTTCTTTCAGTCGCTAGGTACTTTACGTTCTTCCAGCGATCTACGATAAATTGCTGATAGAAAGGGGGCAAGTTCTTTAGCATAATCACTGTAGAATCTTAAGGGTATCTCGTCTGGTCCGGATGCTTTTCCGCTACTAAGTGATAGCAGTTGTTTTTCAATTCCGATATCGTTTATTTCAATATTTTCCATTTTGGCGTCCGTGCGACGGCTGAAGTCAGGGACCGTGTTACGATTTTCCGCAGTGAAACAGTTTCGGAACACTGAATTCAGTATTTCTGCCTTTCTTCGGTCGTCCTCTGTTTCGGTGCCATCGTGGTCAACGAGTGACTGAATAGGGGATTTAGATCCGCTTACCGATTTTACATATGACCAAAACTTTTTAGGGTTCTTGTTTAGATTGTTTGCCAATGTTTTATGTTCGAATTCGTTGAATGCTTCTCACATTGCTCTCTTTACGCTCTTTTCCGCTTCGTTCAGCTTTTCCTTATCAGCTATGATTCGACTACTCTTAAACCTATGATGAAGCTTTCTTTGTTTGCGTAGTACCTTTCATACATGATTGTTATACCACGGTGGATCTTTCCCCTCGCTTTGGACCTTAGTCGGTACGAACTTATCTAAGGCGTACTGGACGATGTTCCTGCATTTTTTCCATTTTTGTTCCACATCCTCTTCCTCAGAAATGAACGTTTGATGGTGGTCACTCAGATATTCTGCGATTTGTGCCCTATCACTCTTGTTAAGCAAATATATTTTCCTTCCTTTCTTGGCATTTCTTATTACACTTGTAGTCATTGATGCAACCACTGGCTTATGATCACTGATACCCTCTTCTACATTCACGGAGTCGAAAAGTTCCGGTCTATTTGTTGCTATGAGGTCTAAAACGTTAGCTTCACGAGTTGGTTCTCTAACTATCTGCTCGAAGTAATTCTCGGACAAGGCAGTCAGGATAATGTCACAAGAGTCTCTGTCCCTGGCTCCAGTTCTGATTGTGTGACTATCCCATTCTATACCTGGTAGATTGAAGTCTCCCCCTATTACAATAGTATGATCACGAAACTTCTTCACGACGTTCTGCAGGTTCTCTCTGAGGCGCTCAACTACTACGGTTGCTGATGCAGGTGGTCTATAGAAGCATCTGACTATCATATCTGACCCACCTTTGATACTTAACTTAACCCAGATTATTTCACATTCGCATTCGCTAATAACTTCACTGGATATTATTGAATTCTTTACTGCTATAAATACTCCTCCACCATTGGCGTTTATCCTATCCTTGCGGTATATATTCCATTCTGTGTCTAGGATTTCGTTACTGTTCACTTCCGGTTTTAACCAACTTTCCGTTCCTAATACTATATGCGCACTATTTCCTTCAATAAGAGATACTAATTCAGGAACCTTGCCCTGGATACTCCTGCAGTTTACCAATATTACGTTGACTTTTCCTGTTTTTGGTCTCTGAGGACGGACGTTCTTTATCAACGATGATAATTTCCTCTCTGGTAAGCCGTCAGGAGGCCCATGGATCTATGAGGTTATCCCCTTTCCCGTACACATCGATCCGCTCCATACAATTTGAAACGAGACTCGTGTGACCAGGCAACATGTTTCCAGTCATCAACAGTTCAATGTCGGTGTTAACGGGCCTAGGCGAGAAGTGAAGCTTTGTTTCGTGCAGTCATCAAGGGTACACGATGCTTAGTTGAATGGTTCGCATGCTGACACTTGTTGATGGCCCAGCACTGAAATCTGCAACTTACAGAAGGGTTCCACTTCTGTCACGTTGTACGATTGTCTTCAGTCGTCGTTGCTCCCTTCCTTCAGGATTTTCTTCCGGCCGCAGCGATGTCGGTGATTTGATGATTTACCGGATTCCTGATATTCACGGTACACTCGTCAAATGATCACACGCAAAAAATCCCAATTTGATTTTTACCTCAGAGATGCTGTGTCCGATCGCTCGTGCGCCGAGTAATAACACCATGTTCAAACTCTTTTAAATCTTGATAATCTGTCATCGCAGTAGCAGTAACCGATCTAACAACTGCAGCAGACACTTGTCTTATACAGGGTGTTACAAAAAGGTACGGCCAAACTTTCAGGAAACATTCCTCACACACAAAGAAAGAAAATATGTTACTTTCCATGTTAGAGCTCATTTTATTACTTCTCTTCAAATCACATTAATCGTGGAATGGAAACACACAGCAACAGAACGTACCAGCGTGACTTCAAACACTTTGTTACAGGAAATGTTCAAAATGTCCTCCGTTAGCGAGGATACATGCATCCACCCTCCGTCTCATGGAATCCCTGATGCGCTGATGCAGCCCTGGAGAATGGCGTCTTGTACCACAGCCGTCCACAATACGAGCACGAAGAGTCTCTACATTTAGTAACGGGGTTGCGTAGACAAGAGCTTTCAAATGCCCCCATAAATGAAAGTCAAGAGGGTTGAGGTCAGGAGAGCGTGGAGGCCATGGAATTGGTCCGCCTCTACCAATCCATCAGTCACCGAATCTGTTGTTGAGAAGCGTACGAACACTTTGACTGAAATGTGCAGGAGCTCCATCGTGCATGAACCACATGTTGTGTCGCACTTGTAAAGGCACATGTTCTAGCAGCACAGGTAGAGTATCCCGTGTGAAATCATGATAACGTGCTCCATTGAGCGTAGATGGAAGAACATGGGGCCCAATCAAGGCATCACCAACAATGCCTGCCCAAACGTTCACAGAAAATCTGTGTTCATGACGTGATTGCACAATTGCATGCGGATTCTCGTCAGCGCACACATGTTGATTGTGAAAATTTACAATTTGATCTCGTTGGAATGAAGCCTCATCCGTAAAGAGAACATTTGCACTGAAATGACGATTGACACATTGTTGGATGAACCATTCGCAGAAGTGTACCCGTGGAGGCCAATCAGCTACTGATAGTGCCTGCACACGCTGTACATGGTACGGAAACAACTGGTTCTCCCGTAGCACTCCCCAAACAGTGACGTGTTCAACGTTACCTTGTACAGCATCAACTTCTCTGACGCTGACATTAGGGTTATCGTCAACTGCACGAAGAATTGCCTCGTCCATTGCAGGTCTCCTCGCCGTTCTAGGTCTTCCCCAGTCGCGAGTCATAGGCTGGAATGTTCCGTGCTCCCTAAGACGCCGATCAATTGCTTCGAACGTCTTCCTGTCGGGACGCCTTCGTTCTGGAAATCTGTCTCGATACAAACGTACCGCACCACGGCTATTGCCCCGTGCTAATCCATACATCGAATGGGCATCTGCCAACTCCGCATTTGTAAACATTGCACTGACTGCAAAACCACGTTCGTGATGAACAGTAACATGTTGATGCTACGTACTGATGTGCTTGATGCTAGTACTGTAGAGCAATGAGTCGCATGTCGACACAAACACCGAAGTCAACATTACCTTCCTTCAATTGGGCCGACTGGCGGTGAATCGAGGAAGTACAGTACATACTGACGAAACTAAAATGAGCTCTAACATGGAAATTAAACGTTTCCGGACACATGTCCTCATAACATCTTTTCTTTATTTGTGTGTGAGGAATGTTTCCTGAAAGTTTGGTCGTACCTTTTTGTAGCACCCTGTATAGGCGTTACCGACCGCAGCGCCATATTCTGCCTGTTTGCATATCTCTGTACGCACGCCTATACAGGTTTCTCTGTCGCTTCAATGTATAAACAATTACGGGTATCCAGTACTTTGAGGAAGACCTAGCGGAAAGTTGAGCTCAGGTTACAGCAGTACTACGTCCATACCGTCGGCAGTTCCCACTACATAACATTGACACAGCTGGAGGACGCCTGGGGACATATCTGGACAGGGCAGCTAAGTGAATTATCGTGGGCGGCGTCTCTGGCGCCGATGTTTCGGTGTCCGCCCCTGCCCCCCCCCTCCCCTCCCCCTCCGACAGGATGGCTGCTCGTGAATGTGTAATGCGTAGTGCCTGCCACCTTCCCCGAGACCGGCGCTAACGTAAGTGGTACCGGACGGCGGTGATCGCCGTGGGGCTCGTTCCCGATACGTGTCAACACTGACCGCCGCGGCGAGTGGTCGCACGCCGCGCTTTCAAACTTTAACGCCTTCCCGATGGCGAGCAATTTTCCTGCCCCCGCGCAAGTAATGGACGGGGGCGGCGTGTCCGCGTCATTAAGGGCGGCGTTGTTCATTCATACATAGGACCGCGCGGCGCTGGACGTCACCGCCCGCGAAATCCACGTCTCATAACAGAAGCAAAGCCTGCCGCTCTAAACAGAAGAGTGTGAAACGAAACTTTGTGTGCGTGTTGCTGAAGGAAAACGCGTTTGACGGTCACATTTTGTACGGTCACTTTTGTACGTTTTTATTGAATAATTTCAAAACTGTGGCCTCTGGAGAAAACGTATCTCTGTACAAGATTTAACTTCATTAAATGTCGTACAAAACGGTCTAGCTCATTTTTTCTGTTGGACTAATACTGTTATATCCTAGCCAGTAATACCACCCGAGCCCGCTGCCAAAAGGTTGGCAGCATCAAAGTCCGGACGCCGACCGCATAAGCAGCGCCAGCGAGACAGGAAATCGCCGCAAGTCTGCGCGCGCCACCGCTGGCTTCTGGGTCTTAAGCGCTGGAGTCGCGAGCGCTAGGACAGTTCTGTATTCGCCGCTCAGTTGTATACTCGCCACCGAATTGTGTACTTGCTAGTCAGTTGTGTGTTCATCGCAGGAGAGTTGTTGTTTGTCGTCAGCCGACGCTGACCTAGCCGCTCCGACTCGAACTAGACAGATTTCTGTAGATACGGAGTTCACAACTGTGTTTCTGTATCTTCGTTAATAAAGATAAGTACCGACTTTTATTTAATCAGAGTGTTTGGGTTTTCATCTTTCTGTTCACTGTTCCAGCGGACCGGTCGGCCCACTATTAAAAGTGTGGCGGTGACTTCGTATGCCGTTTCTTCAGCGAATTGTTTGTCGCTACGAACACCGCCACAAAAAATACTTTGTGCGTAGTTTGCGATAGAATATGAATATCTTGGGTGTGGTTTTTGAAGGCATTGCGGGTTGCATAAAACCGATGGGTTGAATCACCCTGTATGTATTTCCTTTCTTAATGTAATTAATGTAATACGACACATGACTACTGTGACGCCTAGCTTTCATCTGTTTTCTCCCTAACCCTGTCTTTTACCTTCTCTTTCGTTTTTACATTTATTGTTAATCTCTTGTTTTCGATATATTGAAATGATGTACTACATGGCATTTGCTGTACGATATCCTATTTAATATGCTTTGTTCGCAAGTATCTTTTCATCTGTATTTGACTTGGCCAATGTGTTTAGCGCTACCTTGTGCTACTATTCATGTCACCTGGTGGCCATGTTTGTTACCCTGTACGTAACGTCGTTTAATTTTTTGTTTTTAGCTCAATTGTTGGTTACTTCAACATGACGAGTTACGTGACAACCAGTGTAGGAAAGGTAAAGGCAGCTGAGAGGCAGTGCTGACTTTCCATTTGGTTATGGAAACAAGACTCAAGAGAAATCAAGGCACTTTCATAGGATTTAACGACGTACAAAAAAAAAAAAATATAGATGTGAAAACTTCATCAGCCCTGTTAGTCACTTCGCACTAATCAACTCCGTTTACTGACGCTCTTTGAGTACACTCATCTTCAGAATGCCTGCAGAAAGGCTACAGATACCATGAGGAACACAGATTTTTCGAATTAATTACCAAATAATAAAACTGACGGTAGTTTAGAGGAACATGAACATAATAAAGATGGTACGGAGCGTCGTACACACAGCATGGGGTCATGTTCAAGTACCCAACAACTGAGAAACAAAAATATGAGGTTACGTTCAATGTAACAAACATGGTTATCAAGTGACGCGAATAGTAGCACAAGGTAGGGCTGAACACATTCAGCAAGCCAAATAAAGGTGGAAAAATACTTGCTAACAAACCATATTAAACAGGATGTCGTAAAGCAAAGGCCATGTAGTATATCGTTACAATATATAAAAAAACAAGTGAATAACAATAAATATAAAAACGAAAACGAAGGTAAAAGACAGGGATGGGGAGAAAACAGATGAAAGCTAGGTGGTACAGTAGTCATGTGTCGTATTAGATAAGAAAAGGAAATACATACACGGTGATTCAACCCATTGGTTTTATGCAAACCGTAATGCCATCAAAAACCACTCCCAAGATTTTCGTATTCTATCGCATACTACACACAAAATATCCGTCCTACGTAAAAAATTAACTAATTCTGTTTCTAGGATATTTAATGTAGTTAGATTTTGTGCTTGGATAAGTTTTCCCCAAAGGCCAAAGTTTTCCAGTTATTCATGAAAACTTATAAACAGTGACTTTCAAACGCGTTTTCTTGAATTACTAAAAAACTGAGGCCTCCAGCGAAGATTTATCTCCGTACAAAATTTTAGTTCGTTAAATTTCCCACAAAATGTCCTATGCATTTTTTATTAAGGCTAATAGTTTGCACATAAAACGTCAAAATTTGAATAATGGGAAAATGTTGTCGAAGTGCCGGTAGAACTACACCACTGCGAAATGCATATACATTTAAAAAAAAGGCAATAGAATCAAATCCAGAGTAAATTGTCGTAGGTTGTATACATATTTCGTGAATTCTGGGATCTCAATAAACAGTAAAAAAAATAAAAGGAGCAGAGGGTGGGAACTTCAGAAAAGAACTTAATTAACAAACTTTAAACGTAAAGTACTCACATAGTACATCACATTAAAAATGGGGGCAGATAAGAGACACAAGTACCATGTTTTAAGGATGAACCTAAACAGGAAAAATAGTAAGCAGAATATTAGTGGAACCAGGAAATAATCTGCATAAGCAACAGGCCATCAAATACTTTGAAAAACCATTCGTGAGGCAACCCTATAGAACGGCTGTTAGAACGATGAATATAAATTTAAAGTGCCTCAAGAATATCAGAATTGCCTCCTTTGGGGCTCAGTATGCAAGATTTCCATGTTGTTAATCGAGTATAGTACATGGCCTTTGTTTTTTAAATGTAAACCGAGGGCGCTGTCCTTTTTGTGTGTTCCCTAAAACGTATGGCAAAATTTCTTGCAGTCTGCTCTGTGTGAACGATATAACGCAAGTCAAAATTAATGTTGTATATGCCAGATTTTTTAAATTTGTCTGTCCTGACTTCAATTTTTTATTTATTTATTTTTGCTGTACAAACGCCTATTTTTACCTTACCTTTCTCGAAGGTATAGCCTATTTCACCACAGACAGGGCCAAAGTAAGATGAGAAAGTTACCTTAGTGTCCCCAATAGACAGTATCGCAGGTGATCTTCGCCTGGCCGGCCGGGGTGGCCGAGCGGTTCTAGGCGCTACAGTCTGGAACCGCGCGACCGCTACGGTCGCAGGTTCGAATCCTGCCTCGGGCATAGATGTGTATGATGTCCTTAGGTTAGTTAGGTTTAAGTAGTTCTAAGTTCTAGGGGACTAATGACCTCAGAAGTTAAGTCCCATAGTGCTCAGAGCCATTTGAACCATTTTTTGATCTTCACCTGTTCAGAATTTTATCTCACGTTGCTCGAATGAAGCTATCGGCATATCCTTTAGCCATACCAGCTTAGATGATAATATCAGTTTCTTTTGTAACAGCGTCGTTCTTAAGTTGTAGTTCGGGAAGCCTACTGAACACAGCAAGAAAATATGCCCGATCATTGACTATGGTATGATTTGAGCCCATGTAGATAATTACGAGGGACCTTCTGTAATTAATGCAACACATTTTGCTGTTCACTTACGATAAGCACAGTGGCGCACAAAGTACTCTCTGCCACGCACCATACGGTGGCTTGTTAAGTTTGAATGTAAATGTAGAATGCCGTAAAGATATCCCACTAAGCTTCTCTCCGTCCGCTAATTGGGAACAGGGGGTATCAGGGTAATAAACAGCCACCGCAGCATACATCGGACAGAGTTCGAATGTCTTTCATCGACCGCCGCCCTGTACAGCATTCCAGGTTATCGGAACTTGCAGCTGGTACGGGTAATGTGTGTGGTTGGGAAATCACCCATGCTGATTTCGTTTACATCACAATGTTTAAACGTTGATGGTCGGTGGTAATCAACTGCAAAAGATCGTTTTTGCTAACATAAATGTTTATAACACTGGCGTTAAGTGTTGTACTTATAGAATGGTGTTAAAAGGAACGTAAAATAGATCTAATATCATATTAGTCAATCTATGAATATGGCAATAATTAACTTTACACATCCCACAACTTTGGTCTACAGACTACAAAGTGACATTTTGGAGAAAAGGTTCTCCTTCGGTGTATTGCGTTATTGAGAGAGAGAGAGAGAGAGAGAGAGAGAGGGAGAGAGAGTTTCTTGCTTTAAACACTTTTTCAAAAGCTGACGATATTGCTACACAGTCTGAAATATTTAAGTGAAGTTCTTTGCAGGTTTTGATAGGTAATACCGATGATGTCATTCCATGCTTGAAATAATGGCTCACTTGTGATACTAGATTCGTTTCTGTTCCAGTTTAAAAATTACCTTTTTCTTGTGTTATTTGATAGTGTTCACTCCATAAATGAAATTTCGTTCTTCTGCATTCGCATAACGTATCAGTGTGATGGGCGCACTAGTTGACAGCACAAAACCGTGAATCGAATGGGCAGTTCACATGAGCACTACAAAGAATCCGTAAAATTTTCAGTGAGACGATAAATAGCACAAATACAAAGGCTGTGAACTCAGCAAAGTACTTAGGGATTACACTTACGAATAATTTAAAATGGACAATGCCTTGCGGAGAAGAAACCAAAGACGCGGTTCATTCGTGCGACACATAGAAAATGTAACAGGTTTACTAAAGAGACCGCCCACACTACGCTTGTCTGCCCTCTTCTGGTGTTTTGCTCTGCGGCGTGGGGTCCGCATCGGACAGGGTTGACGGAGGACATAGAAAAAGTTTAAAGAAGGGCGGTGTTTTATCATCGCAAAATAGTGGAGAGAGTGCCGCGGATATGACACGTAAATTGAGGTGGCAATCATAAAACAAGGGCGTTTATCATTGAGACAGGACCTTTCCACGAAGTTCCAATCACCAACTTTCTCCTCAGAGAACGTGTCCTACCTGCTGATCGCTTCTCCTAGTCAAGTTGTGCCCCAAATTCCTCGTCCTCCAATTCTATTCAGTAGCTCCTCAGTAGTTACGTGATCTACCCATCTAATGTAGGCTTCCGCGGCCGTTGTCACAGTCTATAAAATTCTTCTGGGTTTGAGGCCGATAGTCAGTGAGAGCTTTGCGGAACAGCTCTCGCAGAGCAACAGGCGCGCTGTAGGCCACAGCGGTGGAGGGCACACAGAGTGCTGATGCGCCCTAGTCGATACTAGGCAGTTAGTAAACAACGCTACGCTGCAGTCGCCGCTCAGTTTCCTATTCGCCGATTTCCACGAATGGCAAGCAGTGAAGGAAACTCCAATGGAAAACGCCTATTTCATACAATGACAACATGCAATGCGAGGACCAGTAAAATGAACCCCTAACACCCTTCCTCTTCACCCTCACATCCAATGACAGCACTCCTCCACAGTACATAAGTAACCAAACTAGTGGTCATTCAGCAGTTAGCAATACACCCTGAGGAAGGCGTCTTGCAACAGTCGCCGAAACGTGAGAATTTTATAGATGACAGTGCGGCCTCAAACCCAGAAGAATTTTATAGACTGTACCCATCTAATCTTCAGCATTCTCCTGTAGCCCCACATTTCAAAAAATGGTTCAAATGGTTCTGAGCACTATGGGACTCAACTGCCGTGGTCATCAGTCCCCTAGAACGTAGAACTACTTAAACCTAACTAACCTAAGGACATCACATACACCCATGCCCGAGGCAGGATTCGAACCTGCAACCGTAACAACAGCGCGGCTCCGGACTGGAGCGCCTAGAACCGCATGGCCACCACGGCCGGCCCCACATTTCAAAAGCTTCTATTCGCTTCTTGTCTAATCTGTTTATCATGCATGTTTCACATCCATACATGGCCACACTCTTTACAAATAACAAAGACTTACGTATGTTTATGAAACATCAATGTCTAAACTCGCTACATATTTTGTAATCGTAGAATATCCCTTGCTGGCGCACTTGTGCCTGTCGATTCCGCCGGCACGACTCGGAGGAAACGGTTGGCCGTACGTCTTTAGCGTGTTTTATCGGGGCTGATAAAGGCTCGCGAGGGGAATGTCTCTTGCGATATTCAGCCAGACGAAGCGCCCGCTCCTAATTAAGACGCAAGGCTGGCAGAGCTCGATTGGAGCCACGGCGCTGCATTTGCATGGAGAAGCGATATCCGCGGAAACTAGCTCGCCCCTAGACTAGGGGCAGGACTAGAGCAGCACTAGGCTAGACGAACTGCAAATCTGCTACAGGCAGCCAGGTTAGCTCCCGTGGGACAGCGGCGTATCCGCAGCGGCCAGCTGTGGCGGAATAGCGCGTTCTCGGGGCAATATAACAGCCAGGACAGCTACACGGGCCGAGGAACGCGGGAAAGGTACGGTAGACGCGCTGCGGTGTGAGGCGAACAACGGCTGTCCCGCGGACGCGTGATACACGGCGGCGCATGTCTGCCGGCGAGACGACACGCCTCGCAAAAGAAACGCTCATCGAAACTATAGTTCAATTCTTTTATCTTGACGGCTCGCGCATGCCCGCCCAGACGCGGGAGATTGCCAGTTGCAAACGACGCACGCGCCAAGAGAAGCAGCGCCATAGCATAGTATAGTTCGTAAACTTGCGTTTAAGGGGGGGGGGGGGGGGGGCGCAGTTTATGAAGTAAAGCCACCCACGGCCGCATTAACCCTTTCGCTGCTATAAAGATGTGCTCCACGCATTCCGTGCTGTGCGCGATTTTGTCATCACTGCACTGCTCGCTTGTGCAGACACTTGGTGTTCCGACTGCTTTGACACACTTATCATTCGATTTTACAAAAACTATTTGGCCCAATAATTTGATTTTTACACATCATCTTGACTGATACCTTGTCCCCATAAATGACTTAATTTTGTTTCGATATTCAACGCAGTTATTGTGCAGCATCAAATGTAGTAAACCATTGCACGAAATTTTGAAGACTTTGCAGAGGTAAAAGTCCATAGCGTATACTTTTCGAATGGTCGATTTTAGTTGCCACAATGTTGACAACGAAATGTGGACAAGGTACCTAAATTTCATATAAAATTTACTGTATAACAATATCTCAATTAAGTACCAGATAGGTGTCCTTATGTAATATTGAGAAATATTCCGTCTCTCGCGACAGTAATAGAAGTTTTAATTATACCAGAGTCATTTCGCTTTTTTCTAAAAAGTTCTGACTAAAACAAAGTTGGCGAACTACACAAAACTGAATTGTGGACGTAATAAAACATATAAACTGAAATATATTGTCAGTGAGGCGCATGTCTGGAACCGCGCGACCGCTACGGTCGCAGGTTCGAATCCTGCCTCGGGCATGGATGTGTGTGGCGTCCTTAGGTTAGTTAGGTTTAAGTAGTTCTAAGTTCTACGGGACTAATGACCACAGCAATTAAGTCCCATAGTGCTCAGAGCCATTTGAACCATTTGAGGCGCTTGACGCAAACAATTTGTGTTTGTCACAACGAACAGCAAATACTTGCCAAAACATAGATCAGTCGACGAAAAAACTGAATATGGTGATGTTGCCAAAGCAGCGCAGCAAAGAATTGCGTCAGACAAAAAAATGGCTCTGAGCACTATGGGACTTAACATCTGAGGTCATCAGTCCCCTAGAACTTAGAACTACTTAAACCTAACTAACCTAAGGACATCACACACATCCATGCCTGAGGCAGGATTCGAACCTGCGACCGTAGCGGTCACGCGGTTCCAGACTGAAGCGCCTAGAACCGCACGGCCACAGCGACCGGCTGCTTCAGACAGTCAAGTAGCTCGGCAACGTATGAGCCGAAATTCTGCTCTAAATAATACTTTTAATACTGTCGCAAAAGAATATATCCCAGTATGAATAGTAAAACAGCGACTGCGGAAGAGAAGATATACAAACAAAACAGAATATATGAATAATATATGTGTGCCTTTTCATTGTTTTTAATTGCTGTGAAAAGCAATATTGGAGGACAAAATTAGAAAAACCGAAAACTTATTATGATTATAATGAAGAGACAAAGCACTAGAAATTAAAAAAAAAATACATTCAAACAAATAAAATTCATGAAGTAAGACACTTCGATATTGTTTTTAAATAAAGAAAATGTTAAGCACCAAAGAAGGTTTGAACTCAGATCCTTTAACTTACCAGCCAAATACCTGAACCATCACGCTGCCTGAGTTCGTCGTTCAAGGGAATTCCTGGAGGACTCTAAAATATTACGCAAAATACCCACAAACACTGTTGGTATGGCTATGAATTACTCACGTTTCGTCGAAGTACAATAGGAAATAAACTATTACCCCTGTTCTCTATTGCGAAAAAACGGTTCGTGAGAATGAAACAAACACCTTTCCTTGCTATCGCCTGAATTAATTAATTAATTAATAGAATATGAAGTAATTGGTATAAAGAATGCTTTTCCAAATTTTCTATGAAAGAAAATCTGCTATCAAGACATTGCTTTTGTTCAGATACTTTATTTATGACTAAATGTTTCTAAAACTGAAGACACTCCTCCGTGCTCTGGACTGCAGTTCAGCTCTGGCAACGTCGTTCTCTGTTCATTGGCTGACTGTGTTTTGTGACGTCAGATGCGCAGAACGAACCTAAACTCGGCCGCTGTCGCAAATGACACGCACTATAGTGTCACATATTCTACATCTACATCTACATGACTACTCTGCAATTCACATTTAAGTGCTTGGCAGAGGGTTCGCCGAACCACAATCATAATATCTCCCTACCATTCCACTCCCAAACAGCGCGCGGGAAAAACGAACACCTAAACCTTTCTGTTCGTGCTCTGATTTCTCTTATTTTATTTTGATGATCATTCCTACCTATGTAGGTTGGGCTCAACAAAATATTTTCGCATTCGGAAGAGAAAGTTGGTGACTGAAATTTCGTAAATAGATCTCGCCGCGACGAAAAACGTCTTTGCTGTAATGACTTCCATCCCAATTCGCGTATCATATCTGCCACATTCTCTCCCCTACTACATGATAATACAAAACGAGCTGCCCTTTTTTGCACCCTTTCGATGTCCTCCGTCAATCCCACCTGGTAAGGATCCGACACCGCGCAGCAATATTCTAACAGAGGACGAACGAGTGTAGTGTAAGCTGTCTCTTTTAGTGGACTTGTTGCATCTTCTAAGTGTCCAGCCAATGAAACGCAACCTTTGGCTCGCCCTCCCCACAATATTATCTATGTGGTCTTTCCAACTGAAGTTGTTCGTAATTTTGACACCCAGGTACTTAGTTGAACTGACAGCCTTGAGAATTGTACTATTTATCGAGTAATCGAATTCCAACGGATTTCTTTTGGGACTCATGTGGATCACCTAACACTTTTGTTATTTAGCGTCAACTGCCACCTGCCACACCATACAGCAATCTTTTCTAAATCGCTTTGCAACTGATACTGGTCTTCGGATGACCTTACTAGACGGTAAATTACAGCATCATCTGCGAACAACCTAAGAGAACTGCTCAGATTGTCACCCAGGTCATTTATATAGATCAGGAACAGCAAACGTCCCAGGACGCTTCCCTGGGGAACACCTGATATCACTTCAGTTGTACTCGATGATTTGCCGTCTATTACTACAAACTGCGACCTTCCTGACAGGAAATCACGAATCCAGTCGCACAACTGAGACGATACCCCATAGGCCCGCAGCTTGATTAGAAGTCGCTTGTGAGGAACGGTGTCAAAAGCTTTCCGGAAATCTAGAAATACGGAATCAACTTGAGATCCCCTGTCGATAGCGGCCATTACTTCGTGCCAATAAAGAGCTTGCTATTGTCTCACAAGAAGTCTCCTGAAGGGCGAAGTATCAGCGCCTACAGGGAAGGTGGCATTGTTGCAAGCAGGCGATCACATCTGACAGGGCGGCGAAACACAGAGAATTTGCGCTTCACGAAATGTCGACATAGGCTCTGAAAAACAACAGTGCATCAAAGGGCTTAGTGGGTATGGGGAATCGAATTCGGCTATAAACAGCGGCGCGACACAAACAGCTGAACATAAATTTTTGTTAGAAACCAGGTAGCAAAATTTGAAAAGTATAAAATGCTCGAAATGAAAATAAAACATTGCCCGCACACTCAGAAGCACACAATTCAGCAATTAACTTTAACAAACTCCTAACTAAGGTACGAGCATATGGGATTGGTTCACAAGTACTTGAGTGGCTCGAAGACTCTTAAGTAATAGAACCTAGTACGTTGTCCTCGATGGTGAGTGTTCATCGGAGGTGAGGGTATCATCTGGAGTGCCTCAGGGAAGTGTGGTAGGTCCGCTGTTGTTTTCTATCTACATAAATGATCTTTTGGATAGGGTGGATAGCAATGTGCGGCTGTTTGCTGATGATGCTGTGGTGTACGGGGAGGTGTCGTCGTTGAGTGACTGTAGGAGGATACAAGATTACTTGGACAGGATTTGTGATTGGTGTAAAGAATGGCAGCTAACTCTAAATATAGATAAATGTAAATTAATGCAGATGAATAGGAAAAAGAATCCCGTAATGTTTGACTACTCCATTAGTAGTGTAGCGCTTGACACAGTCACGTCGATTAAATATTTGGGCGTAACATTGCAGAGCGATATGAAGTGGGACAAGCATATAATGGCAGTTGTGGGGAAGGCGGATAGTCGTCTTCGGTTCATTGGTAGTATTTCGGGAAGATGTGGTTCATCTGTAAAGGAGACTGCTTATAAAACACTAATACGACCTATTCTTGAGTACTGCTCGAGCGTTTGCGATCCCTATCAGGTCGGATTGAGGGAGGACATAGAAGCAATTCAGAGGCGGGCTGCTAGACTGGTAGGTTTGATCATCACGCGAGTGTTACGGAAATGCTTCAGGAACTCGGGTAGGAGTCTCTAGCGGAAAGGAGGCGTTCTTTTCGTGAATCACTACCGAGGAAATTTAGAGGAACAGCATTTGAGGCTGACTGCAGTACAATTTTACTGCCGCCAGCTTACCGTTCGTGGAAAGACCACAAAGATAAGATAAGAGAGATCAGGACTCGTACAGAGGCATATAGGCAGTCATTTTTCCCTCGTTCTGTTTGGGAGTGGAACAGGGAGAGAAGATGCTAGTTGTGGTACGAAGTACCCTCCGCCACGCACCGTATGGTGAATTGCGGAGTATGTACGTAGATGCAGATGTAGATGAAGCATTTTTTTTCTGACACTACCAGAAACATCGTCAGACTAGAAAAAGTCTTGAACAAAGCATTAAGAGTTATACGAGGGCTATTCGGAAAGTAAGGTCCGATAGGTCGCGAAATGAAAACTACAGTGAAAATGAAAAATGTTTTATTTGAGGATCTAGCTACAACTTCCAGCTATTTCTCCACGAAGTCGCCACCCAGACTCAGACACTTGTCATAGCGTTGTACCAACTTTCCAATACTTTGCTTTCCGTCAATTTTGTACGCTGGCCTACAGCTCGTTGTGTGTGCGAAAATGTCGTCATAGCCAGCGGTTCATCTGAGCAGAAATGAAACGCTGGGGGAGGTAATTACGGGCTCTATTGTATGTCACCCTTGGTCTAGGGTTTTTAGCTACTCTCTGTAATAAAATAGCTGAGTGAACGGATCTACGAAGAACTAGAACGAGTATCATCGGACGTCTGCCCAGAACAAATTCAGTGAACAATACAGAACAAAATGAGATTTTTTCTAAAAAAAAGGGTAGCGTCCTTGATTCATAATCAAAACGTCGTCGGTCCCGGGTTCGAATGGTGCCGCTGCTTAAATTTTGATTAATAATCAGCATTGGCTGCAGAAGACTTCCGGCATAAGAAGTTACCTTCATTCTGCCAACGGCCTTGTCAGAGAGGGCGGAGGAGCGGATAGAGGGCACTCTCTTGTCCTAGGGGTGGGAAATTGCCCCTAAAGGCGGAAGAATCAGCAATGATCAACGACATGAGGATGCAGAAGGCAATGGAAACCACTGCATTAAAGACATGTAACGTGTATCCACAGGACACGTGGCCTGTAATTGAAGAAGTGTCATGATGGTCTCTCCATTGGCAAAAGATTCCAGAATAGTTCCCCATTCAGATCTCCGGGAGGGGACTGCCAAGGGGGAGGTTACCGTGAGAAAAAGATTGAATAATAAACGAAAGGATAACGTTCTACGAGTCGGGGCGTGGAATGTCAGAAGCTTGAACGTGGCAGGGAAACTAGAAAATCTGAAAAGGGAAATGCAAAGACTCAACCTAGATATAGTAGGGGTCAGTGAAGTTAAGTGGAAAGAAGATAAGGATTTCTGGTCAGATAAGTATAGGGTGATATCAACAGCAGCAGAAAAGGATATAAAGGGAGTAGGATTCGTGATGAACTGGAAGGTAGGGCAGCGAGTATGTTACTGTGAACAGTTCAGTGACCGGGTTGTTCTTATCAGAATCGACAGCAAACCAACAGCGACAACGATAGTTCAGGTATACTTGCCGACGTCGCAAGCTGAAGATGAAAAGATAGAGAAAGTGTACGAGGGTAGTGAAAGAGTAATACAGTATGTATAGGGGGAAGAAAATCTAATAGTTGTGGGGACTGGAACGCAGTTGTAGGGGAAGGAGTAGAAGAAAAGATTACAGGAGAATACGGGCTTGGGACAAGGAATGAGAAAGGAGAAAGACTAATTGAGTTCTGGTACAAGTTTCAGCTAGTAATAGCAAATACCCTGTTCAAGAATCACAAGAGGAGGTGGTATACTTGGAAAAGGCCGGGAGATACGGGAAGATTTCAATTAGATTACATCATGGTCAGACAGAGATTCCGAAATCAGATACTGGATTGAAAGGCGTACCCAGGAGCAGATATAGACTCAGATCACAATATTGTAGTGTACGTTTAAGGCATTAGTCAGGGAGAATCAATACGCAAAGAAGTTTGATACGGAAGTACCAAGGAATGACGAGATATAGGTGAAGTTCTCTAAGGATATAGATACAGCAGTAAGGAATAGCTCAGTTGGCAGTACAGTTGAAGAGGAATGGACATTTCTAAAAAGGGTCAGTACAGAAGTTGGGAACGAAAATATAGGTACAAAGAAGGTAATTGCGAAGAAACCATGGGTAACAGAAGAAATACTTCAATTGATCGAGGAAAGGAGGAACTACAAAAATGTTCCGGGAAAGCCAGGAATACATAAATACAAGTCGCTGAGGAATGAAATAAATAGGAAGTGCAAGGAAGCTAAGACGAAATTGCTGCAGGAAAAATGTGAAGACATCGAAAAAGATATGATTGTCGGAAGGAGAGACTCAGCATACAAAAAGTCAAAACAATCTTCGGTGACATTAAAAGTAAGGATTATAACATTAAGAGTGCAACGGGAATTCCACTGTTAAATGCAGAGGAGGGAGCAGATAGGTGGAAAGAATACACTGAAAGGCTCTATGAGGGGGGAAGATTTGTCTGATGTGATAGAAGAAACAGAAGTCCACGTAGAAGAGATAGGGGATCCAGCATTAGAATCAGAATGTAAAAGAGCTTTGGGAGACTTAAGATCAAATAAAGCAGAAGGGGTAGATAACATTCCACCATAATTTTTAAAATCATTGGGGGAAGTGGCAACAAAACGACTATTCACGTTGGTGTGTGGAATGTATGAGGCTGGCGACATAAAATTTGACTTTCGGGAAAGCATCATCCACACAATGTGTGGATGATGCTTAATCATCAGATTAACAGCTGAATAGGTCATACATCCCAGCCGGCCGGTGTGGCCGAGCGGTTCTAGGCGCTACAGTCTGGAACCACGCGACCTCTACGGTCGCAGGTTCGAATCCTGCCTCGGGCATGGATGTGTGTGATGTCCTTAGGTTGGTTAGGTTTAAGTATTTCTTAGTTCTAGGTGACTGATGACCTCAGATGTTAAGTCCCATAGTGCTCAGAGCCATCTGAACCATCATACATCCAAGTTGCTTACAAGAATAATATACAGAAGAATGGAAAAGAAAATTGAGGAGGCGCTAAATGATGATCAGTTTGGCTATAGGAAAGGTAAACGCACGAGAAAGGCATTTCTGACGTTGCGGTTAATAATGAAAGCAAGACTAAAGAAAAATTAGTACAAGTTCATAGGATTGGTCGACCTGGAAAAAGCGTTCGACAATGTAAAAGGGTGCAAGATGTTCGAATTTCTGAAAAAAGTAGGGGTAAGCTATAGGGAGAGACGCGTCATATACAATACGTACAAGAGCCAAGAGGGTATAATAAGAGTGGACGACCAACAACGAAGTGCTCGGAATAAAGAGGGTGTAAGACAAGGCTGTAGTCTTTCGGCCATACTGTTCAATCTGTACATCGAGGAAGCAATGGTAGAAATAAAAGAAACGTTCGGGAGTGGAATTAAAATCCAAGGTGAAAGGATATCAAGGATACGATTCGTGGATGACATTGCTTGCTGTCTTGAGTAAAAGTGAAGAAGAATTACATGTGCCGCACGGAATGAACAGTCTAATAAGCACAGAGTATGGACTGAGAGTAAATCGAAGAAAGACGAAAGTAATGAGAAGAAGCAGAAATGAGAACAGCGAACATGGTCACGAGGCAGATGAAGTTAAGGAATTTTGCTACCTAGGCAGTAAAATAACCAATGACAGATAGAGCAAGGAGGATATCAAAAGCTGACTAGCAATGCAAAAAGGGCACTGCTGGCCAAGAGAATTCTACTGGTATCAAATATCGGCCTTAGTTAGGAGAAGAAATATCTGAGATTGTTCGTCTGGAGTACAGCATTGTATGGTAGTGAAACATGGACTGTGGGAAGAGAAGAGAATCGAAGCATTTGAGTTGTGGTTCTACAGACAAATGTTGAAAATTAGGTGGACTGATAAGGTAAGGAATGAGGATGTTCTTCGCAGAATCGGAGAGGAAAGGTATATGTGGAAACCATTGATAAGGAGAAGAGACAGGATGAAAGGACATCTGTTAAGACATGAGGGAATGACTTTCATGGTACTAAGGGAACTGTAGAGGGCAAAAAATGTAGAGGAAGACAGAGATAGCAAATAATTGAGGACGTGGGTTGCAAGTGCTACTCTGAGATGAAGAGGTTAGCACAGGAGGGGAATTCGTGACTGGCCGCATCAAACCAGTCAGAAGACTGATGATAAAAGAAAAAGAATTGTGTGTGGTTAAACACTTTCCATCGAAAATGCTGTGAGAGCATCTTCATTGCCCCTGCAGAGTCCGACCGAGAATAGTCATGAATAAAAAAAAAGCATGACAGTTATGTTATGTGGGTTGCCTGATATTGGGTCAAATCTCTCAACAGGCCCTCATACTTGGAGGGAGACACTATTTTCTAGGCATCTTTAGGTTGACACTGTGCGCTCAGAACTGAAAAGAGCGACGTGACGTTATCGACTTGGACACTAGAGACACTTCGCCGGATTTTCATTTTGGTTTCCATTTCGCGACGGATCGGACCTTACTTTCGGAGCAGCCCTCGTAACTGCTGGAGTAAAATCAACACCTTTAGCATCCGTGCGAATTCTAACTGGATTAGAACCTACAACGTAACAACTCAAAACTTAGGATTTTTTCAGTATGAGAAACTAATTCCTCTGCCGAACCACATTGAAAGGTCTCTGTTGAATTCCTTTCATGTTCATTTCTGAAATCTGTTGTCATTTACGGCATAAATTCCCCTTCTAAATTTACTATGGCGTTTTTGACTATATGGGAGGAGACTGAGTAGTGAAACGTGTTACTTTTACACATAAACAAGAACGATCTATCACACTACTACACTTTAAAACACAGTTTATATGTAATTCATGTCACACAGTCTCAAACGGAACCTACATCCGCTTTCTTTTATATGCTGTATATGATAAGATACTGTCATCCCCCTTCCCTTCTGTGTGAGAGGATGAATGAGCAAATGTATTTCTAGTTGCATGCTTGAGGGTAGCAGACAAGCCTGTCTGCTAGAGAACAGTAGGACCAACGTCGGAACAGGTAGCTACGCTTTCTAAAAGCAGAGAGGTTTCTATTCTTAGTATGGCCCTGTCCGTCCCTTGTCATGTTGGTATAGGAAGCTGCCTCTCTGGCCACTTCCGTTTGTACTTGTGAGCCACCCTCAGGAAGGGACGAGGGCAGTCTGTCCGCGGCGAGCGTCTGAAGTGGTAAGATCTCCGGCTAAGCGCGTGTCTGCTAAGTCCGTAGGACAATGGATTTCTTAAGTTCAGCCTAACTGAAAATTTAATCACCTTTATTTCAGGTTTAGATCTGAAACATATAATGTTATCTTAAATTGCAACACAGTGTGATTCGAGTGTACAGTTCAGAATATCTTCCAGTAGTTGCTTTGTCACTACTTTGTGAGTAAAGTGGAACCACTTGTTGATCAGTAACTCTAACTAAGATCATCAATCTTAAATGCGAATGTGCGTGAGATTATAACGTCTCGTCTTGACAATATTTTTCAATATAGCAACTTTTCTTTATGTTCAACCCACGTGGGGTGTACTTTGTGAGACCAGTACCACGTGCTTATAGAATTGTTTGACCCATCAAGTTAATAGTAAGACGTTAGCAACCAGCTCGAGGTTTTTCTTTTGTAAATTGCTTTTCGATCTAATTTATTTTAATTATCAAAATTATTGTGGAGTTACACTCTTTGTGTAAACCAAGTTGACCACGTGAAGCATGTGGTGTAATCATCAGAGTAGCCCTCAGCTATTCTTTTCGGGAAGATTTCACAGGGAGTTAGTATGAATTCAGTATACCAGTGTGTGGTAATTACATGACGGACAGGATTGTGCTACGAAGGTAACTTCTTTGGGTGAAAATTGAATCGGTTGGTTGTGGTTAATTTCCTCTTGCATATGTTTCAACGTTCTTCGTGTGTTATTTTATGAATGCAGTGTTATATGCAGTCTCCCAATCTTGGCTCCATATTTGATGTGTTCCGTAAGATTACAATCTCACATTTTCACAATCCTAAATAAGGCACCAGTTTAGTTATGAATCAAGTTTAATATGCTGAAATTTCAACGATCAATATTAAAATAAATTTCCAAATATAAACTGATTTATTTCTTTTTATTTAAATGCTCTTTTTATATATATATATATATATATATATATATATATATATATATATATATCACCGGTTGTCGTATGACTATTAAAAGATTATAATTAATGTTAGTCTGGTTGGGAATTTGGTAAGCTAGACTGGATACCTGGTGAAACAGTCGTGCAGTAATGCAAGGTTAACTTCCCCAGACAGCTCACAGGTTTTAACCCACTTTTATGGTCTTGAATATCAGCACCGCTTTCATAGCAAATTAAACCAACAACGTTACAACATTAAGTGGCTGAAACACGATCGGAGTTCAGCAAGTAATGCAACATATTTTTTTCAGAAAGCGAGATGATTTTATTCAGGATCCCAGTACACGATATTACTCCCCATTCTTTGGGCTGCAGAAACCTACTTTTCAACATATTCTACGTTCAATGCTACGGCCTTACGCCACCTTCCTGGGAGGGCCTATATGCTTGCTTCGTACCACTCTATTGGCCAACACCGGAGCCAACGCAGGGCTGCGGCAATAACCGCAGCATCATCCACGTACTGCTTATCGCGGAGGGCATCATCCTTCATTGGGCCAAACAGAAGTCAGTTTTGAGATTCTGGCTGTAGGGTTGAGGTTTTGTGAGCTCCTCTATGGCGCGCGGTCTCGTGTGAGGCCTTGCGTTGGCATGGAGAAGCAGAAATTCGTTTGATTTCTTAGTGACGAACACGCTGAAGTTCTTTCTTCAATTTCCGCAGGTTAGGACTGCGGAAATCACAGCGATGTGCGGCCGGGATGCACGCGGGAGATCGGACAGGTTTTTGCGACCTTGTTGCGATGACGACAGGCGTCTCGCCTTACGACTCACCGTGCTTTTGCTCACTGCCACGTCTCCGTAGACATTCCGGAAGCGCCTGTTAATATCTGCGATGCTCTGGTTTCCCTCCAAGAGGAACTCATGACAGCTCTCTGCTTGGAACGCACGTCCGTTACAGATGACATTTTGAAGGCTACATATAACGCTGCCACCTATCGGAACTTCATGAAACTATAGGGGATGAGCAGGAATACTCAACGATGTCACACCACAAATTGCACATTTTTTAACCGAAATGGTCCGATACAAAAATATGTTGCGTTAATGAACGTCGCTCGTATAAAGATTCCTGTAACATGAATAGCAGACACTTCAACCAAAAAGCAGAAGACATGAGATCACAGAATAACTGCCGAAAGTTGATACTGAAACATTTATTTTCCCTCTCACACGAATTCTGCTTCCTCAGTTGCACTACCAGTTAGAAAATTATAAAATAAATGAATCAGATAAGTTAGTAATGAGTGCTACTGCATTGGAAACAATACATCTGAGATAACATGAGGGTCAGTGACCCCACATTTACACACACTGTGTAAGAAGGCTACTTCTGTGTTGGCAGCGCTGTGTAGCGCTTTGCATTGGATCTCTGAATGCGCTTTCTTTGTAAGAGACTCTGTGGCTGGTTGGACTCGTTGTTGGAAGTTAATCGCCAGTCGTGTTGGGCAGTTGGATGTTAGTCGCCAGCAGTGATGGAAGTATTGTTGGGCAGTTGGAGGTGAACAGCCAGCAGTGATGGATGTTAATTTTGAGACGTTGGCATTGATGGAGGGTAGAGGTCACAAGTGTTAGCATAGGCTAACGATCTGGAAGTATCCAACTTGGAGATTGATAATTATTCACGATTATATGTCTTTATACTGGATGCCAATGTCGATTTATATTCGTGTTTTACTGGTTCTCACATTATTAAGGTAAAAATACATTATTTGGTTTGCAACAAAATCTTTCCTTTGCTAACCACATGCCCATTAGTAGTTAGAACCTTTTATTTAGCTTGCAGTGTTAACGCTCGCTGTATTGCAGTAGTTCGCGTAATGAAGATTTTTGTGAGGTAAGTGCTTAATGATATGTATAGGTTATAGTCAGGATTGCTTCTTATTGAGGGCCATTCTTTTGTATTAATTATTTGAAGTCAGGTTATATATATATATATATATATATATTTGAGCAATCAGATTGTGTTGTCCTAGAATATTGAGGGTCAGTATTGACATGAGAAGAAAAAGTAAAGAGAAAGTAGGCTCAGTACGTTCAGTTTTACTCACTGTTTCAGAATAAAATAACGTAAAAGTTTCATCCTCTCAGTCATTCAGCAATTTAAGTACAGATTCACACATTTAAATAAGGAAGTTTCAATCGTTCTGTAATGGAAGAAGAAGGAAACGTTGGTGCAGGAATAAACAGCAAAGTTTTCTCTTTCTGTCAAATATTAGGACCGCTCCACTCAGATTTTGAACAAGAAATTGAATCCATCAGAATTGCGAGGCAGGTAAACAGCTATTTACACACATTCGACAAATGAGTTATATTTTATGACTGCAGAGCAGCAACAACGGGAGTTATCAACACAGAACTTCTTAAAATCGTTTAAGTTCAAGAAGCAATTAAATGTCTACAACAGAAGAGCAAGACAATTGCAGTTCAGTGGACACAATTTCACTGTGGCTTAGATAGGTATGAAAAAACAGATTCTGAAGTCAAAAAGAGCAAAAAAATTGAATAACCTGGAAAAATTAACATGTCGTATTTTGCAGTGAAACGCATTATCAACAACACATTCCAATAAGAATTAAAACGATCCAGTAAAATTCCATGTGAAGGAAAGATCTGGGAAACCCTCACGGACGTCACGGTAGTGCCTGATGGACCTAGAAGAGAAGCAGTAGACGTATTCGGCATGACTGTTGGGTATGACAGTTTGGCTGCCCACATGCATAAAATCTCCATTATGTTATCTCCAGAATGTGTCTTGTGTCACAAGATTGGTTCGATCATGAATAAAGAGCATTTAATGGAGTGTGGATAATTAACGAGTTGTAATTCAGACTTTACAACATTGTAATGGGAATGAAGAAGGCGAATGACGACAAGTCAAGTGCCAGGTCATTAAACTAATAATATTTTTGGAAACTGTTTTATGTAGAAACAATCTCTATTCTCGCTGCTCCAAGATTTCATGAATTTGCGAATTTTCCACTGCGTATAGAGTATAAGTGAACACGTCCTCTGACTGTCCCCTAAATACCTACAAACTTTAGACCCGAATTCAGTACTGTATTAAACCACAATCATCTTGAAGTTTAATTTTATAAACAAAGCACAGTCTGTAGTCACACTTACGGTAGTTGTAGTTTGGCACTGTCGTGCTGGACTTGCTCCTTGCAACATTACACCAACGAGAGTTTCAAATGGTTCAAATGGCTCTGAGCACTATGGGACTTAACATCTGTGGTCATCAGTCTCCTAGAACTTAGAACTACTTAAACCTAACTAACCTAAGGACATCACACACATCCATGCCCGAGGCAGGATTCGAACCTGCGACCGTAGCTGTCACGCGGTTCCCGACTGAAGCGCCTAGAACCGCACGGCCACACCGGCCGGCAACGAGAGTTTCACTGTCACTGTGGACTCCCAGTGTGTTGACTTTTCGCTGACAACGTACTATGCCTGTTAGTTCTCAAATAGAACACTTTCCCGAGGTGACAAATTCGACTATTTCAGGGTTAAACGTAACTCCGGGTCTAAATAAAACTGAGAACATATTTTTGAAGTATATAAAGATGCTGTAGATATCTATAAAACTTAAGAACTTCAGAATTTTATCTTCATTTCTGTAAGAAAAGTGACTTTGAAGTTCGCACCTGTTACCAGTTGAATAGTGACAGAACTGAAAGAAAGTTGTCCGAAGCTTGTACTTAGTATAAGCGAAGCGATAGGCAACTTTGTAAAAATGCCTTATCGAGCGAGATACTTTGGTAACAAAAGCCTGCATTTAAACGATTTTTGGCAGATGGTTTGAAAGAAAGAGGTATGCTAGACTAAATTCATAATACTGACTCTGAACATTACTTTCAGCTTATTACTACACGTGAGTAGTTTCCGCAAAATAATATCTCGTATTTTGAATATTTAATTAATTGAAGCACAATATGAAAATAAAATTTCGATCACGGTCTACTATTGTTTTATTTTTAGGCATATGCTGAGAGGCACCCACATGCCTTGCTCATACTGTGGCATCAAGCAGTCAGCCCTGCAAGATGAGTGGTCTGCCAAGCGAGTGGATTCATTCTTATTTGTCGAGTAACATAAACTCTAGTACTCACAATTAAGTTACAAATTATTCTCCTGTATGAATATTACGCAACGGAAATCCACATCTGACTATTAGTAATTTACACTACTCTGACTGTTCACTACGCACTGGCAATACCACATTTTCTTTTTTTTATTTAACAGCTTTTATCAACACGTGGCCATTGCACTGAATATGAATGGCACACACATTATAAATTTTGGATATCATGACAACATACAATTCGAAGGAAAAGGCCACCAATCTTTTTCTTTTCACTATCTTATTTATTCTGATAAATTCTATAACCTAAACACACAATTTCTATAACCTACAACAATAACACATGAGAAATTCCGCCCAGTGGGCATGGCGTTACATTGGTGATTTTCTATCTTATGGTCTTGTAATTATTTAATGCTACAGTGCACTTTCTGGATAGGATGGTGGATCTTTTTTTTTCTTTTTTGCTATATCTCACACTTCGAATCTCACAACCATCATCACGGAACTTTCCTCCAGACCGAGCGGTACAAAAGGAACATGCATAACCCACTACCTCTGAAACTACCTTGCTACTCTCCCATGCAAACCACAAACACTTAAATTACATGACATACACCACACTGCAACATGGAATACAACATAAGGAATAGTCACAACATTATAATCACATCACTTTCAGCTTTCCCACTTCAATTAGTATTCATCCCAGTTTCACACGACACTGCCCCACTTCGTAACTTTTCTTTCCTACTACGAACTCTGGACGATATATGGACGTCTTCCTGTGCAATGCAAGCCAAGTGGCGTTGCTGGATAGACGGCTGACTCACCTTGCTTCTCTCTCAGAGTATTAGAGTTTGACTCCTGCGTCACACGGAAACATAACACGCAAAGTAATATTAAGAACATATTCGTCACACACACGAGTCCTCAACTGATACCATGGACGAGTACTTCTCTTTATCCTTTGTCTCATACACAGATTGAGACTCACACAGTACTCACCACGTGGAAGTACTCGTCTCTAATTTCAAGTCCTGCACACGCCATTTCTTAAATATTTCCAACTTATAGTACACACGCCAGTAATTCAGCTTAACTTTAGCACTCGGATGTATTTCAACTTATTGCTACACGTGGTTTCATTGTGACTGTTGGTCACTTTCGAAGATTACTACGATCCCCTTAATATTACCTGCCTGGCATTTAATTCCACTCACAAAAGTTCCTGAAATAGAGAAATTATTATTCCAAACTACTCTTAAGTCTTCCACATGCATACCATTCTCTCCACTCTTTTGTCTTTACGGACCACACCTAAGACAGGTCTTACCAACACAAGATCCAGCGCCAGAGTGCTGAAACATGGCCGTTCTTCAGGTCCTCTCGCACCTCTGGCGAAGTGGGGGTGCACCTTGCTACCGTATTGGTCAGCCACATTTCAGGCGTCCAAAGCTCAGGTAAATTTCATCTCTTTGGTCCCACCAAAGGTGACCCAAGTACCGTCTCAAAGATGATCATATATTCACATTCACTATCTGCGGTTAGCAGACGACCATACATTCATTCATTTCACAGATCTCACCAAACTGAATGTAGGGATTTATTTTGTGGGAGTGCACATGTGATCAATTAAATAAATAAATTGTCATTCTTTCCCACACTGGTATCCAGCTTCGCTGTATTAATTGAAATTGAGTTATTATTAGAAAAAATATGTTGTTCTGACAAGAATACCGAAGAATGTTGTACCTATTTTCAATGTTCGGGCGGTACTGTACCCTTTCAATGCAACAACTACTACAACTACAGTTCTCGTAGCAACATTACAAATACTCTGGTACATTAAATTTTGAAACTTTCTCTTTGTTTATTTCCCCGCAGAAGCTTGAACTTTTTACTGTCCGGCTTCAAAATCCAACAATAGTCAGGCATCATACTTTCATTCAATCTTACCTATCGTCTCTTGTCCATCTTAACGTCCTAGTAGTAACGTTGTTCTTGATCTTAAGTGTAATGTCCCAAACTTTCACAGAAGTAGTAAATATGTCAATGTAGGAAGTCGTATTTTACATTTATCTTACAGTCCAACTTCTTGAAATATTTCAACATGGTTTGGAGATGCTCTTGTGTTTGGATGTTTTTTATCCCTAGAAAGTTTCCAATAGCAGACCTGAAGGCAGTTAACGCGAATTTTTCTCTAATATTGATTATATTCTCAAATTCGTATTCATCAACGAGTGAATTTAAAGATCAAAATGAGTTCCGCTGTAAATGTTTTTAAACAAATGGAGGAAAATTTCGTAGCAAGTTACCTGAAATAGCAGTCGTATAGTGGAAGCGACCTTAAAAACTGCTTCATGGCGCCTAATTTGATACATAGTGGTGGAAGCATTATTTTTTTGTGATCTTGCAAGTGGTTCATGCAAGATGATTTTCGTCCCAGCTACAAAATGTCTTCAATCTGGCCAAATATTTTAAATGCAATGCTTTCACTTTGTCCATATACTCCACTCGCACGAAAATCAGGCCATTTTTCTCTCCTAATAAAATTCCTATAATTATAAATAAAATTAACTTTATTTTATTATGAAAGAAAATTACATGATAGAAGAAAACTAAGAACAGTTTTAAAATCAACATAAAAAAGTTAGTGAAGAACACAGTTTTTTCCAAACATGTGATATCTTGTAGGCTGGTGTATTCAGCACACGAAGGTATTTCACTGCGTTAAAGAGTTTCTGAGATATGATGTGATAAGTTTGAAGCTGTTTTGCAAATCACAGAATAAAAGTCTTAATTTATCCAAGATAATGGTGGTTCAGCTCTGTGGTTGTGGGTTAAATTACTTAAAGAATTACAGCGAACAGCGATTTTCTTGGCAGCTTTATTTATGCCAAGACGCATTTCGGTTTCCTCTTTCAGTTGGCGTAGTAAATTTATATCACCAGGAATACAACATTTTAATCGACTGCATTTTGATAGTAAGACAGCAGCAGTGTTCAAGAAAAACGTTGTGTTGATGGAAATATGTTACGCCAACTGAACATGAGTGGAAACCTGAAAGCGTCATGGCGTAAAATGAAGCTTCATCGGATGGGTTAATTGCTGTGTTTCCTCGAATAATGAATACAAGTGGAAGGAGCAGCTGATACATTGCCAAGGTTGGCATTTTCTTGCCGCATGTAAGGAAGACAGAAGACCTGCTGAAAGGAACTGAATGCATATTTTACAATGAATATGATTTATGGAGAAACAAAGCAAATACTAAAATGACGAAGGTGGCAGGAATGAAGATAACAACTTGTCTGGCACCAGGCAGCGAGGCAGTCGTGCTGGGAGATGTGAAACAATTCTCCTGTCTGTCAAGCAGGATTACTCAGGATAGCCAAAGTAGGCACGTTATTAGGAGTAGTAGGGCACAGATCAATTAAGCTGTTTATTCCAATGAAATAGCTTTGCTTCTGTCAGATACTGACATGGAAATAAGGCAGAAGTTGTTGAAACGCCATCCACCCTCAGTCAGCTGGGATCAAACACCGTATTAGGAGCACACTTTCAGTTAACAGTAACGCCACGCTGCTTGTGTGCTTCGGGCGCCCATCCTCACGACACGTACATCGACTCGCTGTGACCCAGAACGCTGGCGCTTAATCGGCTAACAGCCGAAAGCATCCGCGAAAGTGCCTGGCTGCACTCACCAGTGTTGGCGCGTCACCTGAAATGTTCAGAGATGAGGCCACGTCGGAAAGACAATATGCTTACAAGCTACTGGGCCGTCTTTGGCAGTTTTTGTACTTAAACTTGTGACCTATGGAAATATAATGCCTTGATATAAAAGCTGCTTTAAAAGCCCTGCGTATTTAACTTGCTACCAAAGAAAATACAATGCCTTGATGTAAAAGCTGCTTTAAGAGCCCTGTGAAAAGCGTCCTTTTGGTGCCTGCTTTTTGTACGAAAATGTCGAGGAATAAACCGTAGGCGGATGAAAGTGTGACCTCTGTTTCGTCTTAGGTTATTACACAGAATTTTGTTGGTTTCAGCGTTATTTCAGCTTAAATTATTACAAGCAAGTCAGTGTTTGTTAATTCCTTACCCAAACACGTTTCATCGTTTTTGGCGACATCTTCAGTGACTTTCAACTTAGTTATTTACAGATGTGTTATTGTTAGGTGTCAAAAGTTCTCGTAGGTTTAAACATGTAGGGTGAACCAGAACTCCACTGACAAACTTCCAGAGATCATAGTCAGAAGTGCTATGGTCTAGCAATAAGACAGAATACAGCAGATGCAGGATTAATGAGAAGAGCAGTCTGGGCTCTGTTTTTTCATACAGCTTCAAACAATGAGAATCCCCAACATGGGCTATGTCCAAAAGGAGACGATAGTTGGTGCAAGTACAACAGAGGCAAGGTAACTAAGAAACAATACAATCACCCTCATCACCTGCCACCCGCCATAATGGATGAAATAAAACCAATATTCCGAGACCTCGCGGATATTAGTCTACTAAAGAAATGTCTTCATGGCCGGACTCAAAATCCAAATGAGTGTGTGAACCATGTGATATGGAATAGACTACCTAAAACTGTGTTTATGGGTATAAACACACTTCACTTTGGCGTTTATGACGCTGTTTCATCATTCAATCAGGGCAATATAACAAAGTGCAAAGTTCTGCAGAAGTTGGGGCTCTGTGTAGGACTACGAACTGCCGCAGCTATGCTTTCTTTGGACAAGGAACGGCTCAGGTCTTCAGATAATGCCATAAAAGTATATTCATGCATAGCAGAGCCATCAAGAGGAAGCTATTGGACGATTCTGATGATACAAGCTATGGAGCAGGCTTGTACTGAAGTTAAAACTTTGAAGCTAATTTCCCGTACCTTTAGTTTTTTTGTGAATAAGGTACATTTTCCCAGGGCCTATTTATAGTAGAATGATGAAATTTTCTGTAGTTCTTCCTTAAGACCTTCTAATATATCTGAATTAAAAGATATGTGGAATTATTTTGTATTAATGGATGTAATTTTAAAATACTTGTTAAAATGTATAACTTTTTCTTAACATTTATAAAAAATAAAATATCTCAAAAACTTTACATTATTTTTCAAAATTAATAATTCAGCATAAAAGCAAAACATATCTCTGCGTTCTGTGAAAAAATCAAGAGTATCGTCCAAATAACGAATGAGAAAATGTTCCTAACTTTTAGCTCAATTTAACATTGTAAGCATAGGGCGTTCCGTATACCCTTAAGATGGGCTTTTTAGAGCCCGCCTTCGCTGGAATTTTCTTATTGTTTTGGTTCTGACCACCAGCTCTCAAAATATGGAAAGCAAAGAACTTGTGGTAGAATAGACGTATGTAACACTAGTGAAGGTCCACAAGTGCCTACGACTCTTACGCTATCGATTTTAGAGGCCATATTTACTAGACATTCTTTTCTTGTTTGGTCCGTACTACCACCACTGAATGTTTGTCGGTGGAGTTCTGGGTCACCCTGTTGTATTGACACGAGTTACGTGAGACATGAAATATTCTGTGTTCATGCTATGACGAAAATTAGGCCATTTTAGACTAAAAATCACGTTATTTAGCATTTTATCTACAATTTTTGAGCCTGTAGGTTAATTTTCCGTTTATTTTCGATGTGTTAAGATACTTATTTTATTTGTTAATCGAAATTTTTGTGGTTAACCATGTGTTTTTACTTATTTCAGCATAGAAACGCAGCGTTTCAGTCGTCAGCTAGTGTGTTACTGCAGCTGTATTAATTGATTTAGTTATGCATTTAATTGAGGAATGCCACAACGAAACAAATAAACATTATGCAGTCTTAATAACACGTTAGATGACGCCTGAAACGTTAGCATGTTATCTACATTTTTTGAGACTGTAGGTTAGTTTCCCGTTATTTTCGATGTGTTAAGACACTTATTTTCTTTGTTAATGGAGGTTTTGGTGGTTAAACACGTATTTTTATTTATATCACCACAAAAACGCAAGGTTTCAGTCTCCATCTAGTGTGTTATTTGAGCTGTATTAATTTATTTAGCTACGTATTTATTTGAAGTATGTCACAACGAAACAAATAAACATGATACAGTTCCAATAAAACGTTAGGCGATGTCTGAAATGGTGCGTGTTTTGGGCAAAATAAATAAAAATACTTGTGTAACCATCAAAAGTTCCGTTAACAAAGAAAATAAATATCTTAATACTCCAAAAATAGCTGGAAAGAAGACTACAGAATCAAGAATTGTAAATAAAATGATAAATAACACAGTGTCCCATCTGAAATTTATTAAGAAGGAAAGGAGAATAGATACCGTTTTTGCAGACGACAGTATGTATGGTACGTGTGAAGCTACCAGCACAACTTGTCAGCTTCACGTGAGGTATGTGGAAAACTATGCAAATATTTGTATGTGTCATTAAGTATATGTAAACCAGCGATAAACCATTTGACGCCTGATTGCCATAGCTATACATTTACAAATGTCTTTAAGTTAAAGTCTAAATATTACCACATCATAATAACTTTCAGTCTCAACAGTAAAAGAGTCCATCTGAATCCAGCAAAAAGGAATGCTGAAACATGTCTGAATAAACGGAAGCAAACGTCTTCAGTAAGGCAGAATCTCTCTGCAATATTTTTCAGCAAACACGGAAAGGACGAGTAGCATAAACATCCCACAGACAATTATTAAATTGTTACTTGTAGGTATCGCATGAGGGAGTGACACTGTGCCAAACTGAGGCTATTTACGGCGATGCAGTGTCAGCTGTTGCGGCGTGTGGTGGACCAAGGCAGAGTGATGTTGACAGGTAGCGGGGAAGCTCTGCTCTGCTCTACTCAGGCTGCTGTTTGCTGTTTCTACTCACTGTCTGCTCGCTGTGCGATGCCCCGCTTGTCTCCTTTACCCATGGCGACGGCGATGTCGATGGGGACAGCTCACAGCATTCCCTGCAACAGCAACCAGACCTCCTATTAGTACGTCACAGCTGAAAAAATGCAGCACCCTCCAGTGACAAGGGCATTTTATTGACAGGTGACGTGACAGACAGTTCATCGTTGTATGGTTATATAATAATAAATTCGGACCAAATGAAACACGCGTCGCAGGGAAGGGTGCCCAAAAAGTCGCGTCAGTGCACAGTGTACATTCTGACGGCAGCGCAGAAAGTATTCTCACATGAAAACGATGACAAAGGTGGCGAACGGCATCCTGTGATACCTTGTCCCAAGCATCTAGCGCCTTTGAGATTCGGTAATCGTTTGTGAGGTAACGGGCGAGTTGTGGCTCCCTGGACATATTATATGTTCGGAGTAGGGACGGCCGCACATGACGCTAGATAAAGCCACGGCTCGGCAGCGACATTAGCTTAGCAACCGCATGGTGCCGCACAACGGCCGGACCACGCGACTGGGGAATTCCACTTTGACGCTGCGTCAATCAAAGAGACTTGTACGCCGGGAGGCCAAAGATGGCGGACCTTGTAAAACCACCATAGCACACATTTCACAGTTCGTATAGAAATTAATACTAGCAAGATGAATCATGATACCTCAAAAAGAAACATGTACATTACTATTATTTGCACGACGATTCTGATGGTGTAATCAGATTTTCAATATCTTTATTGCTTTGGTATCTGACGGTAAATTATTCAAGTAACACCCAGCAACGAATTTCCAAAATCTAAACGGTTCTTCCGATATCGTCGATCTACCTAAACTGGTATGAATTACAGAAGTGTAACTTGAATAGTACATGAGTTATTGGAGGTCAAAGTGGCCGATTACTATCGATCGCTTCAGGCCATAAGTACTCCACTGTTACTCGAAAAAACAGTAGCAGCATGCTTATAAATATATTTATTCATTTATGTCTTTGTTTATATCCGAAGACATTGGTTAAATATTTACTGTGTTTTAGGAAGCACAGAGACATTAGGCTACTGCCCTACCTTTTGTTCTATTCTTTTGATATATGTTTATTTAATTTGTTTATGTATCAAAAAATGGTTCAAATGGCTCTGAGCACTATGGGACTCAACTGCTGAGGTCATAAGTCCCCTAGAACTTAGAACTACTTAAACCTAACTAACCTAAGGACATCACACACATCCATGCCCGATGCAGGATTCGAACCTGCTACCGTAGCGGTCGCACGGTTCCGGGCTGTAGCACTTAGAACCGCTTGGCCACTCCGGCCGGCGTTTATGTATCTAATAATGTTTGTTAGAGCGTGTTTATGGTCCAGCCGTAGAAAAAAAAATGGTTCAAATGGCTCTGAGCACTATGGCACTCAACATCTGAGGTCATCAGTCCCCTAGAACGTAGAACTACTTAAACCTAACTAACCTAAGGACATCACACACATCCATGCCCGAGGCAGTATTCGAACCTGCGACCGTAGCAGTCACGCGGTTCTGGATTGAAGTGCCTAGAACCGCACGGCCACCGCGGCCGGCCCAGCCGTAGGAATATCCAGTATTTCGTATATGTTTCATCATGTTTGTGAGTGTACGTTGGCATCGAGACATGGAGGGAGCGCTCTAGCCAATCACAGCGCTCGTTACTAAGAGAGACGTATAGAGGTTGAAGAGGAGCATCCTTTCTGGAGAGGACACGAGGTAGTTCGGAAGAGTGCGGCGCGAGGGACAGTCCCACAGGACACGGGAATTGATGGACGCTACGGCGTGACGGACGCGGAGTCGCGTGAGGGACTAGGAGAGTGTGAAGCTGTTTGCGCGTGCAGTTGCAGACAGAAATATTTCGTAGTGCTGACTTGTGCACTTGCGAGATTTCCGTGGCTTCTACAGCGAAGACATAGTGTACATTTAGAAGTAAATATCTCACGAGCTTTGTTGTTGTTCAGAACTAATTACGTGCAGTAGGTGTCTATTGTTTCCCTGTTATTCAACTTATATTTTATTTAAATGCTAGACCATCGACATCAATAAGTGTTTTGCAGAAATATACCGCATTCTCAAAAGTACTTCAACTGTCGTACTCATCATTTAAAGTTGTTAAGTTAATACCTGCAGATTTTATTTGATTGCAATCTTTCATTTATAAATGTATATGTTACATTCGTAATTCGCAATTTCCGAGTGATAGAAACCTTCGACCATTCGATTCATTTGTGTATTATTATCGTATACTGTAGACTCAGCAGTATTTGGCCTGTAATGCGGCAACGACGTATCCCAGCCCCTATAAAACGAAACCAGCCAAATCTTTTAATATTGCAACTCTGAGTTGGAGGGTACGTAGTTGAGGGCCACATCTCTTCATCATTTAATTCGAAAGCCCGCACGTTCTTGCAGGCTCTAAAGAAGAGTAAGTTACCGCTTCACCGTGTCCCATTCGTGTCCGATTCGCGAGAGGTCTTATGGTGCTCTTGCTAGCCAGGACATCGGCACACCACGAAGAGCACGTTGCGTAGCAGCAGCCGTAGGTGGTCGTGCATTGTCCTGCTGAAAAAGCATTCACCTTCCTGTCGAAGAAATGGCAGTAGCGCTGGGACAAAAGTCTGTGTAGTGTGGTGGGCACTGCTTGCTGTACCCTGCAGAAACACTAATGTGCTCGCCAGTTGTAACTGGTTGTCTCCCACACCGTCAAGCTTGGGGTGGCCAATTTCACTCTGCAACAGGCAGCTCACTAGATCTGTGGCGTACATGCGTACGTCCATCACTCCTATTCAGACAGAACCTTCTCTTATCACTGAAGTCAACACAGCGCCATTCCACTCTCCCGTCAACTCTTTCACGCCACCAGAGTAGCCATGCTTGGTGTTGTAGTACTGTCAGTGGTAACATACCCAGAGGTACACGTGACCTTAATCCTGCTGCAATAAGACGCTCACCAATGGCCCCTGGTAAGTGCGGGAATGGTCTACAGGTCACTGTTCAAAGCAGTAACAAACTACAGCCAGGTTGTGTCCGAAACGTTTAGCAACCCGTCTTTACGTCAATTCAGTTTCCCAAAGTCCCACAAAGCTACCCCGTTCAGGTGGCTGAAGGTGTTCAACAGGGACATGTACTCATCAGTGGGGGACGGTTCTACTCTAGAATGATTGTTTAGAACACTGTTCTCCTCTAAACTCAGCACAGTTACTGCCAGCAGAGTCAAACCAGAGGATGCACAGACAGGCCTGCTGAGCCTTCTTTTCCGGCGGTATACATACATCTCTATCTGACGAGAAATTTAGTAATTTATGGTTTAAAATGTTCTGATGGAGATAGTCGAATGTCGCTTTGATATACTTGTAAATTCTTTTAACTCTCTTGACAAGCTTTTCGACATCATTATTTTACCAAGCGGGGTATTTTGATGAGCCCAGTACAGTCAGTCAATGAAATTCGCCAACATTCTTGTAACTTAAGATATTATGTTATTTTATTTTGAAGCCTACAAGTTTCAGTATTTCATTGCGCCATCTTCAGGCCCCATATACACCTTCCCAAATGAACGAAAATTTGATATACAGCCATAAATCACTGGACGCCGTGCATTCAGTCGTTACACAAGTGCTTCATTCGAAGACTTTATGACAACTGGATCCAACAAGTCTTCGAATCAAGCACTAGTGTAACCACTGAATTCACGACATCGAGAGATTTATGGCTGTATACCGCATTTTCATTCATTTTGAAAGGTGCGTATGGGGCCTGAAGATGACACAATGAAATGCTGAAACTGGTAGCCTTCAAAGTGAAATAAAATAACGTCTTAAGTTACACGGCTGTTGATGAATCTAACTGACGTTGACAATTACTTAACCAGCCGATGTCCCTTGTCCACAACGGAACAACAGAGATCTTCTCTTCTGTTGGTCGGAGTTCCTCCTATTTCGTCCGTAGTGGATCAATATGCTCCAGCATTCCTCTTCAGTTTCAGCATCTCATACCTGGAACGGAATAATCAGCGAAGTGGGTCCTGTACTTCAAAAAAAAATGGTTCAAATGGCTCTTAGCACTTGGGACTTAACTTCTGAAGTCATCAGTCCCCTAGAACTTAGAACTACTTAAGCCTAACTACCCTAAGTACATCACACACATCCATGCCCGAGGCAGGATTCGAACCTGCGACCGTAGCGGTCGCGCGATTCCAGACTGTAGCGCCTAGAACCGCTCGGCCACTCTGGCCGGCTCCTGTACTTCGGGTGGCGGCAGAATGCTGCATGTGTCGTCATCAGTAGGGACCAAAAGTCGAGTGTGCCTTTGTGAACATCACGAAATATGTAGTAAAGGGTCACGGCTTTTAGGCAGTTATCGGCGTTCGTCCTGGTCTGTGGAAAGTATACGCCAACGGGGTACAATGTATGATCAGGGGAGACAGACACCGACAATCGCCGCAAGAGTAAAGCTAGCATGCGCTGCGTGAGTAGCCAGCACTCGCTGGCCGCGACAGAAGTCAGGCGGTGTGCATTCGTGTCTGAGCATGTCGGACTCAAGTGGTCGTCCGTCAGATGAGTGGAATGTAGCCTCTGACGAGTAGCGAACTTCCCGTTCACGTACCGCAATGAAAGCACCGTCGTAGATAGAAAAAGTGTGTTTATTGCTCGGCACACCGTGTTCCAGCAAACTTCGGGATACATGTATGTGACCGTGTTGACAGGTTGCTGCTGTTGGTAAAGGCGATAATAGTCTTTCGTGCTGGGAATACGTGTTGTCGGAAGGTCTGATCGTAAGTAGCTGTGGTAAATCAAGAACTCTATGATATGGGCGAGTGCCGGTGAAATGTGTCCTACAGAAACCGGTGGATGTAGAGAATGTGGTACTACCTGAGCTATCAGCGTGCCCGTCAGATTGGAGTGGGTAGAGATCAAGTGTGATGCGCAGTCTTGAGGTAACCAAGTGAGCTACCCAAGCACGATTCACGACCCGTCATCACAGCTCCATTTCTGCCGGTACCTCGTCTCCTACCTTCCAAACTTCACAGAAGCTCTTCTGCGAACCTGCAGTACTAGCACTCCTGGTAAAGCACTTGCCCGCGAAAGGCAAAGGTCCCGAGTTCGAGTCTCAGTCTGGCATACAGTTTTAATGTGCCAGGAAGTTTCACCTGTATGTAACTCTTCAGATAAAATTATTATGGGACTAAGTCACGCCGGGATAGTCATAGAACCCCGCTAGATAATGCGAGGCACAATTTAAGCTGGCTATAAGGTATGTTTGTTAGAAGCCAATAACAAATCAACGATAGGAAAGGAACGCTCTGCCACGCCCCCGCAGTTGCGGTAATGTTACAGCTGTCCGACGGCAACCTCTGCCTAGAGTGATTTTGGAGCATGGTGCAGCAAGTGTTCTGACGCGTTAACCAGTGCTATACCGCCACACACGTGCAGCTGTCTGTCTGTACGTCCCTCAAGAGCCACCAGTCCGCTCGCAGCGGCCGACAGCGCTGGTAAATATTTGCGGACAGGCGTCAGTCGGCGGCGACATCAAACGCCGCGTCCGCAGGGCTGACTTTAGATTGCCGCGTTCAGCTCCGCAGGCTGTGTGGTTACGTCAAATTGCCGTCATACACAGTGCCTGGCCGGCGATAAAGCGGTTATCGAGGTGGAGTTCAAGTCTCGTGCGTCGTTAGTTGATTGTGGTTCACTGTCTTTATTTCCAGGCAGGGAAGGTACTTGGAGACGATATTAATTATCCATTATTATACTTAATTGTAACACTTTCTAAATGTGAGTAAATACTTCACGGAGTTCTTCCATGTCAGATTTGTATTCAGGCTCAAGTTTTCGACGACTTCCTCTTCCGACAACGTCTGAGAGTTTAGTAGCCCGTTAGGTATTTTATCTACACATGTCAAAAAAACTTTTGCATCACTTCTTATTTAGAAATTCATGGCACAGAAGAAAATAGCCCAGAGGCATGCGTATACAGCGAGTTTGTTTTAACTTGGAACAACTGAAATCCTCAAAAATATCCATCGTACGAAAAAAGTATTCCAGATAAAAAATCAATATTTTCGATGCGGACATTTGTCAACACTAAAATTGAACAACTCCTAACCCCCCACTCTTCCCCTTGAAGGAGGTCAACTTTTTTATTTTCAAGTGAGAAACCTACATTTTTATTGCAGATTCAGATTATACCCAAAACATTCCCATGATTTACTCAAAACATTGATTTCCATTTGCCCCAGATGGCGCTGCAAATAAAAAAATACAATTTTCCCGGTTTTTACAGTTAAGAAACGTTTCATTTATTCTGCTACAGTACGTCGATAATTTTTACTTTGGAACCGTCTAATCATAACTGAATTGAACACAATTTTCGTGCCGTAAACGTTTCGCCTTCATTCTTTGCAAGGTATCTTCAGTGGTCTAGAATATGTAAATCTTTTTGCATCTACTACATACGTCAAAGAGTTTTGCATCACTCCTGTTCCCAGAACTCCTGAAGATTGAATCACAGACACAGTCCCTTTGCTGTTCAGAGATGTCACTAAACCCGTCCAAAGATGTAAACAACCATGCATGAGCAGCATGTATTAGATGGAGGGCGTCCGACAGCCGACCAGTTCCAGTCATTCCACCAGGAAGGAGGTACACGGCTCGTGTTGTCTGTAGTTCAACCATGCCTAGATGGTCAATACCGCGGTTCGATCGCGTCCGTATTGCTACTTTGTGCCAGGAAGGGCTCTCAACAAGGGAAGTGTCCAGGCGTCTCGGAGTGCATCAAAGCTATGTTGTTCGGACATGGAGAAGATGCAGAGAGACAGGAACTGTCGATGGCATGCCTCGCTCAGGCCGCCCAATGACTACTACTGCAGTGAATGACCGCTAACTACGGATTGTGGCTCGGAGGAACCCTGACAGCAACGCCACAACGTTGAATAATGCTTTTCGTGCAGCCACAGGAGGTCGTGTTACGACTCAAACTGTACGCAATAGGCTGCATGATGCGCAACTTCACTCCCGACGTCCACGGCAAGGTGCATCTTTGCAACCACGTCACCAGGCAGCGCGCTGCATATGGGCCCAACAAGATGCTGAATGGACCGCTCAGGATTGGAATCATTTAGTCTTCACCGATGAGTGTCGCATCTGCCTTCATCCAGAAAATCGCCGGTGACGTGTTTGGAGACAACCCGATCAGATTGAACGCCTCGACACACTGTCCAGCGAGTGCAGCAGGGTGGAGGTTGCCTGCCGTTTTGCGGTGGCATTATGCGGAGCCGACGTAAGCCACTGGTGGTCATGGAAGACGCCGTAATGGCTGTACGATGTGTGAATGAAATCCTCCGACAGATAGCGCAACCATATCGGCAGCATACTGGCGAGGCGTTCGTCTTCATGGACGACAATTCGCGTCCTCATCGTGCACATCTTGTGAATGACTTCCTTCAGGATAACGACATCGCTCGACTAGAGAGGCCAGCATGTTCTCCAGACATGAACCCTATTGAACATGCCCGTGTTACATTGAAAAGGGCTGTTTAAGGACGAAGTGACCAGCCAACCACTCTTAGGGATCTACGCCGAATCGCCCTTGAGGAGTGAGACAATCTGGACCAACAGAGCAACCATGAACTTGTGGATAGTATGCCAGGACGAATACAGGCATACGTCAATAGTACTGGGTATTAGAGCTACCGGTGTGTACAGCAATCTAGACCACCGCCTCTGAAGGTCTCGCCGTATGGTGGTACAACATGTAATGTGTGGTTTTAATGAGCAATAAAAAGGACGGAAATGATATTTATGTTGATCTCTGTTCCAATTTTCTGTACAGGTTCCGTAACTCTCGAAACCGAGGTGATGCAAAACTTTTATTGATGTGTGTATTTTCGAGGTATGTTATGTGCCTTCCACCGGGCGACACCCTCAGACGAAGTGGTGGGTCTGTTTCACTGTAAGTGTCACACATTCATTGCGTAATATGTATATGGTACGTTGAGGGGTTAAATGGTTCAAATGGCTCTGAGCACTATGGGACTTAACTTCTGAGGTCATCAGTCCCCTAGACTTAAAACTACTTAAACCTAACTAACCTAAGGACATCACACACATCCATGCCCGAGGCAGGATTCGAACCTGCGACCGTAGCAGTCTTGCGGTTCCAGACTGAAGCGCCTACAATATTTTTATATTATCATATTCTGATATTTCATCCTCATACCAATTCTTGTGTTAATTCTTGTATTTTATTGACATGTTTACTATTCAGGAAGATTTGGTGCGTTGCCTTAGGTGATACACATCGAAACACAGATATTCCGAACGCCATGAGCATTGTGGGAAGGCATGTTTTCCACAGCGACATTTCCTCGTATAAATCTCACTCTGGAAAGAGACGTGGCTAAACGCTGGTGAATATTTCGGGCGTTGACTATAGTTTCGCGGCAAGCCATGCGTAACAGATCACTTTCCTGGTAACTGGCCCTTGCAATTGATTATAAATTAAGATACGTTACACAAATTTCACCTAAAACAATTTCAAATAATTTTCTCATTTTTTAAAAATTCATTCATGTAACATACCATTAGCAGACGATTAAGAACATTATATGAATATACATTGGAAAACATTCGTATGGTAAAGTACCGTGAAAATACCTCGAAAACTTTGTCCGTGGTTTTTTCCAGAAACGATCGTGCATTTACGGAAAAAGTTAAGCATGTGTTCGCTTATTTTGGCTCCTCTTTAACGGAGCAAAATTTCTGGGAAATCAGGTTATGGCACTTGCAGAGTTCTCGTAAGTACAGTCGCTGACGAAAGGGATGATGGAATGGATGAAAGCTAGATTTGGAGATGTAACAATACATACGAAACTGAGAGAGCACACAGAAGGACTGGAAACCAAACAAGGCAAGCAGATTAGACAGCATTCCTTCAGAATTATTAACGTCGTTGAGAATATCAGCTAAACTGTTGCAACTGATAGTTCAAATGGCTCTGAGCACTATGGGACCTAACATCTGAGGTCATCAGTTCTCTAGAACTTAGAACTACTTAAAGCTAACCAACCTAAGGGCATCACACACATCCATGCCCGAGGCAGGATTCGAACCTGCGACCGTAGCGGTAGCGCGGTTCCCGACTGAAGCGCCTAGAACCGCTCGGCCAAACTGGCCGGCAGTTGGCGTCATATGAGAGACGATATAACCTCAGGACTCAAGAAGAATTTAGTAATCCCAATACAAAAATGAAGGAAGGTGTTACCGGCGTGGGAATTGTGAAGAGGAGACTCTCATTTGGAGAGTTTCCAAAGACCATTTCGTTTGGACCTTAGTAAGAAATAGGCAAGGAATACAAAATCGAAGCACAAACTGTAGACGAGATCATGAACCAAACGATCACAATTACGTACCGAATGCATGCATAATTAATATGCTGGTGTATCTTGATAGGTAAATTTCCCTTCCACAAGTTATTTTTCCCACGATTCCAAACGACTCACCTGTGGTAAAGGAAAAGGACTAAGATATGAAGGTCTGCATAATTTTTTGCCCTAGCTCTTCGTTCCTGTTCTTCCGTTCTTCTTTTTCTCTCTTGGCTCTTTTATACTCGTAAATTTTGTATCATCCATCTTTACGTATAACTTATTTCTATTATGTTCGTACATAACTTCGCAGCGATTTTCCGTTAGTTTAATAAAAACAACGGATATGCATGACAGAGACTTCAGTCAGCAATAATACACTCCTGGAAATTGAAATAAGAACACCATGAATTCATTGCCCCAGGAAGGGGAAACTTTATTGACACATTCCTGGGGTCAGATACATCACATGATCACACTGACAGAACCACAGGCACATAGACACAGGCAACAGAGCATGCACAATGTCGGCACTAGTACAGTGTATATCCACCTTTCGCAGCAATGCAGGCTGCTATTCTCCCATGGAGACGATCGTAGAGATGCTGGATGTAGTCCTGTGGAACGGCTTGCCATGCCATTTCCACCTGGCGCCTCAGTTGGACCAGCGTTCGTGCTGGACGTGCAGACCGCGTGAGACGACGCTTCATCCAGTCCCAAACATGCTCAATGGGGGACAGATCCGGAGATCTTGCTGGCCAAGGTAGTTGACTTACACCTTCTAGAGCACGTTGGGTGGCACGGGATAAATGCGGACGTGCATTGTCCTGTTGGAACAGCAAGTTCCCTTGCCGGTCTAGGAATGGTAGAACGATGGGTTCGATGACGGTTTGGATGTACCGTGCACTATTCAGTGTCCCCTCGACGATCACCAGTGGTGTACGGCCAGTGTAGGAGATCGCTCCCCACACCATGATGCCGGGTGTTGGCCCTGTGTGCCTCGGTCGTATGCAGTCCTGATTGTGGCGCTCACCTGCACGGCGCCAAACATGCATACGACCATCATTGGCACCAAGGCAGAAGCGACTCTCATCGCTGAAGACGACACGTCTTCATTCGTCTCTCCATTCACGCCTGTCGCGACACCACTGGAGGCGGGCTGCACGATGTTGGAGCGTGAGCGGAAGACGGCCTAACGGTGTGCGGGACCGTAGCCCAGCTTCATGGAGACGGTTGCGAATGGTCCTCGCCGATACCCCAGGAACAACCGTGTCCCTAATTTGCTGGGAAGTGGCGGTGCGGTCCCCTACGGCACTGCGTAGGATCCTACGGTCTTGGCGTGCATCCGTGCGTCGCTGCGGTCCGGTCCCAGGTCGACGGGCACGTGCACCTTCCGCCGACCACTGGCGACAACATCGATGTACTGTGGAGACCTCACGCCCCACGTGTTGAGCAATTCGGCGGTACGTCCACCCGGCTTCCCGCATGCCCACTATACGCCCTCGCTCAAAGTCCGTCAACTGCACATACGGTTCACGTCCACGCTGTCGCGGCATGCTACCAATGTTAAAGACTGCGATGGAGCTCCGTATGCCACGGCAAACTGGCTGACACTGACGGCGGCGGTGCACAAATGCTGCGCAGCTAGCGCCATTCGACGGCCAACACCGTGGTTCCTGGTGTGTCCGCTGTGCCGTGCGTGTGATCATTGCTTGTACAGCCCTCTCGCAGTGTCCGGAGCAAGTATGGTGGGTCTGACACACCGGTGTCAATGTGTTCTTTTTTCCATTTCCAGGAGTGTATATTGTCCTCTACCATTTACAACAGTCTGCGAAAGCTGTGGTAACTTTCTGATTCCGCGACTGTAGAAATCAAGTGGTTTTAAGACGAAGAACTCGCCGAGCCACGTCCGCGCATTTTCAGCGTAAAGTAAATCCTTGAAGGTTGTTCGATAGACAGCGGAAAAGGTTAAAATATGAGTGTGCAAGATCAGGTGAATATGATGGATCTGGAATGACTTCCAAAACCATCCGCAGTATAGTGTTTTTGTCAGTCTAGCGCTAGCCAAACCGAGCGGTTCTAGACGCTTCAGTCGGGAACCGCACGACCGCTAAGGTCGCAGGTTCGAATCCTGCCTCGGGCTTGAATGTGTGTGATGTCCTCAGGTTAGTTAGGTTTAAGTAGTTCTAAGTTCTAGGGGACAGATGACCTCAGATGTTAAGTCTCATAGTGCTCAGAGACATTTGAATCAATTTTTGTCAGTCTAGCAAAATTCGGACGGGCGCTATCGTGGAGTGCCACCGCATCACCCAGTCTTCCTGGTCGTTTATCTTTGATTGAGTCTGCAGGACGTCACAGTTGTTGGCCATAAACGTCAGTGGCGATGGTTGCACCCCGAGGAAGCAATTTGTAGTACACCACACTTGCAGTCACTGCTCCACCAGATGCACAACATTATCTTTTGTGCATGCGCGCAAGTCTCTGTTTGTTTGGGCTCAACCATTTCTTTGTTTCCTTCATGCTAGCATGAAGATATCATTTTTCGTCACCACTAACGATATAGGATTGGAATAGTTGGCGCAGTTCACGAGCCAATTGATGACTGGGAAACAGTGTTGTACAAATTGTCGCCCGTTGATTTTTGTGATTTTGCCTTACAGCATGCGGTACCTATACGCCCGATGTTTGAACCTTCCCCATTGCATGCAAATGTCGCACGCTAGTGAGATGATCGCAGTTCATCACATCTGCTACTTCTCGAGTACGCGGACGTGCATCATTGTGGGTAATGCGCTTAAACAGCCATCATCAAGTCCCGATGTTCTTCTTAAATGTAGAGTCATTAACGTCAAAACGATCCTCCTCAAAACACGAAAACAATTTTCTTTCCGTGCTCTGTCCAATGGCATTATCCCCACGAACAGTGCAAACGTTGTTGTGACCGTAGAAAATTTTAATTTTTATTCTTGCTTTTGTGACCACAGTAGGAGTCCAGGCTCCATAGGCAAACAGCCAGCTGACATTAAGAAATAGTCCACCAGGACATAGGGACAAGATAAGTGGCGGAGGCTGTCAAGTATGGCTTTTTGATCAAATAACTTAGTGTTTGACTTCTGCCAGAGGAAACAGCATGAATCAAACTTGCGCAATGGAAGACGCAAACACTAGGGCGATAACACAGCAAGAGAGAGTGTCAGTCACGTGTGGAAAAGGCTCATGTGAAACCAAATTAAGTTGCGTGCAGCTTGAAATGGAAGTGTCGTGTGGAACCGAAGGCATTCTTGCGCAAGCCGACCAATTAGAAACGAGAGTGTCGTGTGGAACCATAGGCACTCTTGTGCCAGCCGATCACTTAGAAATGAAAGGGTCATGTGAAACAAATTAACTAGTGCCGGCAGTTTGGAGATTCGGCAGAGACGCCAGCGAGGCCGAGTAGGCCCATAGCGGCCGATACAGCCGATAAAGACTGCAACTACGAGAAGATTGTGATAGATTCTGGTCGACAAATGGTTCAAGTGGCTCTGAGCACTATGCGACTTAACTTCTGAAGTCATAAGTCGCCTAGAACTTAGAACTACTTAAACCTAACTAACCTAAGGACATCACACATATCCATGCCTGAGGCAGGATTCGAACCTGCGACCGTAGCGTTCGCTCGGTTCCAGAGTGTAGTGCCTAGAACCACGCGGCTACACTGGCCGGCTCTGGTGAACACTCGGGAACTGCAGGTCAAGTACGATTTTTAGAGTTTAATTGGAATAGTGTTGAACAGAGGCTGTCAGTCTTTGTCTCAATTACTTAGAGTGATTTTAGTGCTTACCAAGAACAAGTGATTGCTTTGTACTTGTTTCTTATATGTACCGGCAATTAGCTTTGAAGTAGAAAGTCCAAATAAATAGACTGGATCTTATTAAGGGGTTTATGGTCCAACACCTCACATAAGTGTATGTGAGAATAAACTTGATAGAAACTAACCAATCTTTTCTGCCTATTGCAATTCTGTAACCTATTTTCAGGAAACTTATTTGCTTCAAATCAAGGAGATTCTCTCCCTCTCATCTCCGATATAAAGGTTGACAGCAATTTATAACTAACCTACTGTCGTTAACGTCCTGATTGCGCTATGCAGTTCACACTTACTTCATTCTGGTATAGTGAGGCTGTGCCGGGACACGACAACGTTTCTGGCTGCGTCTGCTGCGGTCACTTCTCTTCAGATCTCAAAGAGAAGAATTTGTCGGAAACCTTCCAATTTCTCCACTTGGCACTCCATTTTCTAGCATCCACAGCTCCACTCACTATCTCCAATTGACAATGTGACGCCGGCCGCGGTGGTCTCGTGGTTCTAGGCGCTCAGTCCGGAACTGCGCGACTGCTACGGTCGCAGGTTCGAATCCTGCCTCGGGCATGGATGTGTGTGATGTCCTTAGGTTAGTTAGGTTTAATTAGTTCTAAGTTCTAGGGGACTGATGACCTAAGATATTAAGTCCCATAGTGCTCAGAATCATTTGAACCATTTTTGACAATGTGACAATATATAAACTCAGCTAGCAACAGTGAACTATAAATAAGAAATGGCAGTCGATAAATAAATCCTCAGCAACCGGAACAACAACTTGCAAGTCAAGAACGCTACGAATTTATGCACCAACATAATATTTTTTGCAGCATTTCGAACATCTTGCACGATTTTACATTGCCAACCACTTTTTCTAAGACAACAAATCATATCAAGGCATCACGACTTTTCTTAACATTTCCCCTATTATCAAGCGCATAAAAAAGGACTGCCTCTCTAGTGCTTTTACCTCTCCTAAGGTCAAAATGATCATTATCGCACAGATGTTTAATTTTCGTTTCCACTCTTCTGCACATTATTCTTGTCAGAAACTTAGGTGCATGAGACATTAACCTGACTGGGCGATGAAATTTCTCAGTGAATGACGGATTCACGCTGTGTAAAAATTCTAAAATGATGCGTACGTGCCCCTATGGGAAGCACACAGTATCTTCGTTTGGAAGCCGAACAGTCGGATTCCTCCTTGAACCACCGACTGCCACTCTCAAGAAAGCCTCACAGGCCGCAAGATTAATGTTGTTTATCCTTTCCTCCTTAACAGGCAAGAAAACGCTGCTGATTTGCGCAAAGCGTGCTAGAGCGCCCTTCTTCATAGTCAGGTCCGTGCAGGGAACGCTCCGTCAGGTGGGTCACGCAACAAGCGGGGACTGCCCTCGGCTTGTAGGTCACAACGGGGGGGATGGCCCGGGGGAAAGGCCACCGTGATGGGCGGTGGGGGGGGGGGGGGGGGGGGAGGGAGGGGAGGCCCAGAGTGATCGAAACGGCCGTCCAGTATGGCGGCGAGGGCCTCCTGGAGTGCGTCGTGAATGAATAACGTCGGCGTCAGTTTCTTTTGATAAATGCATACTGTACCGCGTCAAAATTTGAAGTACATTGCTTAAAAAATGCATTTCCTAACAATGTTTCACCTTTATATATTACATGAATATATTTTTGTATCACAAATGTTAAAAAAATACGTAGCCTACGTACGAGTGGATATTTATCAAAGTATTGTGTAAAACTATGGAGTATATATATATATAGAGAGAGAGAGAGAGTTTATCTTCCTCCGAATGTTTACTAGAGTATCGCGCAAAACTTTGAAGTAAATCAGACATAATTTTTCGAGATTTTTGGTAACAATGTTTCCCATATGTACAATGAAGCGCCAAAGAAATTGCAACAGGCATGCGTATTGGAATACAGAGATATGTAAACGGGCAGAATACCACGCTCCAGTTGGCAACGCTAAAATAAGACAACAAGTGTCTGGCGCAGTAACTAGAGCGGTTACTGCTGCTGCAGTGGCAGGTTATCAAGATTAAGAGAGTTTGATCGTGGTGTTACAGTCGGCGCACGAGCGATGGGACTCCGAAGTAGCGATGAAGTAAGGATTTTCCTGTTTATTTCCTGCCATTTCACGAGTGTTTCATGAATACCAGGAATCCGGTAAAACAACGAATCCCCGACATCGCTGCGCCCGGAAAAAGATCCTGCAACAACGGAACGAACAACGATTGAAGAGAATCGTTCTGCGTGATAGAAGTGCAGCCCTTCCGCAGACTGCTGCAGATTTCAATGCTGGGCCATCAACAAGTGTCAGCGTGCGAACCATTCAACCTATTGATATGGGCTTTCGGAACGGAAAGCCCACTCGCGTACCCTTGATGACAGCATGACACAAAGCTTTACACCCCGAATGGCCTCATCAACACCGACATCGGACTGTTGATGACTGGAAACATGCCTGGTCAGAAATTGTATCGAGTGGATGGACGTGTACGGGTATGGAGACAACCTCATGAATCCATGGACCCTGCATGTCAGCAGCGGACTGTACAACCTGGTAGAGGCTATGTATTGGATGTGGGGCGTGTGCAGTTGGGACCCCTGATACGTCTACATACGACTCTCACATATAGCACGTACATAAGCGTCCTGTCTGGTCACCTGCATCCAGTCATGTCCATTGTGCACACCGACGGACTTGGGCAATTCCAGCAGAACAATGCGACTCCCCACACGTCCAGAATTGCTACAGACTGGCTCCAGGAACACACTTCTGAGTTTAAATAATTTCACTGGTCCCCAGGCTGCCCAGACAAGATCATTATTGAGCATACCTGAAATGCCTTGCAACGTGCTGTTCAGAAGACATCTACATCCCCTCGTACTGTTATCGATTTATGGACAGCCCTGCAGCATTCATCGTGTGAGTTCCTTCCAGCAATACTTCAGATATTAAACGAGTTCATGGGACATCGTGTTGCGGCACTTCTGCGTACTCGCGGGGGCCTTACACGATATTAGGCAGATGTACCAATTGCTTTGGCTCTTCAGTGCATATTACAGAAATATCTTTGAATGTTATATGTTTATTAAAGAATATGCAGCCTATATCCTTCTGCCTGTTTGTTAGAGTATCTAGTAAAAATTTGAAGTAAATCAGTTAAGTACTTTTCGAAATATTTACTAAAAACTTTTTTCCCAGCTGACAAACCCGGCACTACCCTGGGATTCATTTGGTTATTTTCTATTAGAAACGAAAATAAAGAGTGAACACTATGTAGTTATGTACTGTTTCATTTACGTGTATTCGTAAAAAGACGTTAGAAGGTGTGTAACAGTCTTACAAAGAAATGTGCACGATATACAAACGTATAAGTACAGTATCCGTATTAAAACACATGATCCTAGATAATTTCTGTACGCTGAACGCAGGTGCTTCGCGTGTCTACAACGCGATTTTGCCTCTTTGGGAACGCCTCTTCATAGCTCTATACAAGGCTGTCGTTTCCGCCTACAACGATTTGCGCTGTCAAAAGCGGTGTCAGGTGTCAGGGATCTGGTTGGTTGGTGGGTTTGGGCGAGGGAACCAAACAACGAGGTCATTAGTCCCATCGATTAGGGAAGCATTGGAAGGAAGTCAGTCGCGCCCTTTCAAAGGAACCATCCCGGCAGTTGCCTGAAGTGATATTGGGAAATCACGTAAAACGTAAATCAGGGTGGCCGGACGCGTGTTTGAGCCGTCGTCCTCCCGAATGCGAGTCCAGTGTGCTAGCCACTGCGCCACCTCGCTCGGTGTCAGGTATTTCCTTAAGCTCACTCGACTGTAGGTGAGTCTTCATAGTGAAGAAAAATTTATTAAAAATCCATGCATGATGCGGTATTTTTTCACGTATTTCAGTGTCAGTGTTTATGACATCATATCTATTGAACTATGCGTCGTACAAAGATATATTGTGTAATTACATTGAGTGACATATGTGAACACTTTCCCTGACAAACGTTTCGAATTAAGTTTGTAGCAAAGAAGTAATAATTTTAAACGTCATGCATGTGGTGGCAGTTTTTCATGCATCTAAGTGTTAATGACGTCATATGTCCTGACCTATATGTCATACAGTGATACAATTTTGTAGGTACATTCAGTGGCGTATGTAGATACTGTCTGCGAAATGTGTTATGTATAGATTTAGTAGAAAAAAAGTAATAAATTTAAACGTCGTGAACAATGTCGCAGTTTGCTAATTGCATATATTAAAGTATATATGCCCTGTCTCCCTCCGAATGTTTATTAAAGTATTGTAAAAGAAACTGAAGTAAAGCAACCAATAACTTCTGAGATTTTTGCTAAGAACGTTCCCACTTTGTATATTACGTGATTATATTTGTATATTACATATTTTGGAAGTACACTACTGGCCATTAAAATTGATACACCAAGAAGAAATGCAGATGATAAACGAGTATTCATTGGACAAATATATTATATTAGAACTGACATGTGATTACATTTTCACCCAATATGGGTGCATAGATCCTGAGAAACCAGTACCAGCTTGGATGGCGTGTGCATGTACAGCTGCCCATGCAGCTTCAACACGATACCACAGTTCATCGAGAGTAGTCAAAAACATGGTTCAAATGGCTCTGAGCACTATGGGACTTAACTACTCAGGTCATCAGTCCCCTAGAACTTAGAACTACTTAAACCTAACTAACCTAAGGACATCACACACATCCATGCCCGAGGCAGGATTCGAACCTGCCTCGGGCATGGATGTGTGTGCTGTCCTTAGGTTAGTTAGGTTTAAGTAGTTCTAGGGGACTGATGACCTCAGCAGTTAAGTCCCATAGTGCTCAGAGCCATTTGAACCAATAATAATAATGGCCGGCCGGTGTGGCCGTGCGGTTCTAGGCGCTTCAGTCTGGAACCGCGTGACTGCTACGGTCGCAGGTTCGAATATCTGCCTGGGGGCATGGATGTGTGTGATGTCCTTAGGTTAGTTAGGTTTAAGTAGTTCTAAGTTCTAGGGGACTGATGACCTCAGAAGTTAAGTCCCATAGTGCCTAGAGCCAATAATAATGATGAAGATAATAATAGTGAATGGCATAAGGAATCATATAGATTAATGTAGCACATTTGAGCCTATGATTAGAGTTATTAGGAGTGAAAAGAATATAGATAAGGGAGAAGATTGAAATGACAGTGCCAGTAGAAGAATGAAAACAATAAAATACAAATGGAGAACTCTGCTGGCACGAGGGCAGATCTGAGTACGTGACATATGGCTATTGTGATAGAAGGTGGGCCATTAGCTGTCTTTTGAAGCATGGAAGGGATTTGATTTCTCTACATTGAGTGAAAGTTTGTTCCAAGTCGGGTTTCTTAAACGGAGAATGATTTAGAGAATATGGCAGTGTAATGTGATGGTACAGAGAGGATTTAACTGTGTTGAGAGCAGGTGTTTCTGCTGTCCTGTTCAGATAGTAGAGTAAAAATTGACGATAAATAAGAGGGAGTGCAGTGAGTGAGAAGACGATAGAGCAAGAATAGGGTACGACAATCTCTACGCTTATTGGCATGTAGTCATTGTAATTGTTTGTAGGCAGGAGTGATATGGTCGAAGAAGAGAAATGTATCGTGCAGAAGCATTCATCGATATTTCCAAGCTGCGTGAGCTTTCATATGAAATTGCTTGGAGAACAGCCCCACCATATTCCAGTATAAGTGACTCTACAAGCTTCTTTTTAAGCACGAAAGGAGACACTTTCTTATAAAAAAATGTTCAAATGTGTGTGAGATCTTATGGGACTTAACTGCTAAGGTCATCAGTCGCTAAGCTTACACACTACTTAATCTAAATTATCCTAAGGACAATGACACACACCCATGCCCAAGGGAGGATTCGAACCTCCGCCTGGACCAGCCGCACAGTCCATGACTGCAGCGCCTCCGACCGCTCGGCTAATCCCGCGCGGTACACTTTCTTATATTTCTGTGGCGAATGAAGTGACGCTGACACCTTCTTACAGACTGCAATTAAGGGATCTGAAATGGATTGGAGACTTTCTATTTTAAGTGGATGTGACTGCACACTGCCCCCAGTAATGCAACGTGACTTCCTTCTGATTTGATGGGGGATGCACTTAAAAAGGAAATGCCGTTGTAGAAGGGAAACATTTTGACAAAAACTGTCCCGTTCCCTAACCTCACTAGCATTAAAGAAACCGTGAAGTCTGAAGAATTCATTGTGACCTTGAAAGAAATACAAGAGTAGTTTTATAAAGGTTTTGACAACTCTGTCAATCTTACATCTGTTTTTGAGCTTCTTTCGAGACCGTTTGCCATTTCATTTGTAAGGGCCCCTTTGCATGAGTAGACGTAATCGATTGACCTGAGAGATAATTCCAGTTCTAAGGACAAATGTGTTTACGTTAAAACTGTCCAGAGCGTCTACATTGCTTTCCTGAACTAGTGTTTCCATGTCGCCATAAGTACGTCGCAAAATTGTGTGAAGGACCTTTATTCGATTATGAAACTATAGGGCTATTACAAATGATTGAAGCGATTTCATCAATTCACTGCAGCTCCATTCATTGACATATGGTCACGACACACTACAGATACGTAGAAAAACTCATAAAGTTTTGTTCGGCTGAAGCCGCACTTCAGGTTTCTGCCGCCAGAGCGCTCGAGAGCGCAGTGAGACAAAATGGCGACAGGAGCCGAGAAAGCGTCTGTCGTGCTTGAAATGCACTCACATCAGTCAGTCATAACAGTGCAACGACGCTTCAGGACGAAGTTCAACAAAGATCCACCAACTGCTAACTACATTCGGCGATGGTATGCGTCTGTAAGGGGAAATCAACGGGTCGGCCTGCAGTGAGTGAAGAAACGGTTGAACGCGTGCGGTCAAGTTTCACGCGTAGCCCGCGGAAGTCGACGAATAAAGCAAGCAGGGAGCTAAACGTACCACAGCCGACAGTTTGGAAAATCTTACGGAAAAGGCTAAAGCAGAAGCCTTACCGTTTACAATTGCTACAAGCCCTGACACCCGATGACAAAGTCAAACGCTTTGAATTTTCGGCGCGGTTGCAACAGCTCATGGAAGAGGATGCGTTCAGTGCGAAACTTGTTTTCAGTGATGAAGCAACATTTTTTCTTAACGATGAAGTCAACAGGGACAATGTGCGAATCTGGGCGGTAGAGAATCCTCACGCACTCGTGCAGCAAATTCGCAATTCACCAAAAGTTAACGTGTTTTGTGCAATGTCACGGTTTAAAGTTTACGGCCCCTTTTTCTTCTGCGAAAAAACGTTACAGGACACGTGTATCTGGACATGCTGGAAAATTGGCTCATGCCACAACTGGAGACCGACAGCGCCGACTTCATCGTTCAACAGGATGATGCTCCACCGCACTTCCATCATAATGTTCAGCATTTCTTAAACAGGAGATTGGAAAACCGATGGATCGGTCGTGGTGGAGATCATGATCAGCAGTTCATGTCATGGCCTCCACGCTCTCCCGACTTAACCCCATGCGATTTCTTTCTGTGGGGTTATGTGAAAGATTCAGTGTTTGAACCTCCTCTACCAAGAAACGTGCCAGAACTGCGAGCTCGCATCAACGATGCTTTCGAACTCATTGATGGGGACACGCTGCGCCGAGTGTGGGAGGAACTTGATTATCGGCTTCATGTCTGCCGAACCACTAAAGGGGCACATATCGAACATTTGTGAATGCCTAAAAAAACTTTTTGAGTTTTTGTATGTGTGTGCAAAGCAGTGTGAAAATATCTCAAATAATAAAGTTATTGTAGAGCTGTGAAATCGCTTCAATCATTTGTAATAACCCTGTAAATAAGTCACGATTACGTGACAACGTGAATGCGAAAATCTGTGAAATTATTTGCGGCTGTCCGTGCGCTGGCAGTTTGTACCAGATAAAAATTATATTACGTTTTCAGGATGCCAAAAGTAATTAAATAATACTGAACGTATGTTTGTGATCTGTCTCGTTGACAAATGTGAAATCTGCACTGCCATTTAAATAGAGCGCGTCCGCAGTCTTCCCTCCTCCTTGTGAGCAAGCAGCATGGCGTGGCAGTGGGGGAAATGTGCAGCGAGGCTGAGCGCTTCAGTATTCGTGCCTGGACACGATCCACAATCCGTAATCTTGGCCGCCCTGGCATACAGCATAGGTCACTCGTCTCGATCTGACTAGCAGATTTTCGTAAATCTGCAACAGATGATGCTGTGCAGACAATACTGTTTTCAACGGAACTTTCCACTCCTCCTTGTTGGTAAAAGGCGGTCAGTGACTCTTATTAGGAAGGATGAAGGCCCCTGGGAGTTGGACAGTTTTCACATTAAGTATGGATCCTGCCAGCTCTGAGAGGAAGGCACCTTGCTACCACTGTCGTCCCCAGAGAATAACTGAGCATGACATTTTTTCCTATTCTGTTCAAACATCAGACAACGAGACATCGAGACACCGACCAGTGTGGAAAAGAGGAATCCTTTCACACCAAAGTTAGGTGTACCCAATGAAACTGAGTCGCCCTGCCATAATGCTTCGCGTGAAGAAGCCCACCAATCGATGGGACGCTGCTTCATCCCATTGCCAACCTCCTATTTATTGAAGTGGGTTTTTTACACCAAGTGTGGGAAATTTCTGCAGCATACTCCTGCTTTTTCATGATGTAAGCAACATGCTCATCTGTCACGTTGCCAACAGCGTTGAATCGTCCCTTCCATACAGAGGTTACTTTTTAAGTGGGGAGTTATGAGAGAGATGTTTCGTCGTCGTTCGACCGACACCTACCTTGCGGGCCACTGTCTCGAGCACGCCAGTTGGTGTCGATGGGAACACGGTTTGCGCAGTTTGGGGAAATGTATTTCGGTAGCATGACCCAAATTCTGAACGACTTGTTACTTGCTTACTTTGCCATGGAAATTGGGTTACTTCATTTCGTTACAGTTTGGAACATTTTGTTGTATCATGAACTGTGATTTCGCAAGCTGCCTGGATGACCTAATCTAGTTAAGTTTACTCAATACAGTATTCCACACTTTTTGGTATCTGCTCACAGTGCTAGCGTCGTTTTTAATTTTATTTCAGTTTTGTAGATCTTTGTTATTCCTAATATGTTTTGTGACTATTGTCTGTCGCCTTGCCGGTTCCCGTGAAATCACCGAAATTAAGCACTGTCGGGCGTGGTCGGCACTTGGATGGGTGAGCATCCAGGTCGCCCTGCGCTGTTGCCATTTTTCGGGGTACACTCAGCCTCATCATGCCAATGGAGGAGCTACTCGACCGAATAGTAGCGGATTCGGTCAAGAATACCATTACGAGGTGCATTCAAGTTCTAAGGCCTCCGATGTTATTTCTGCGGACTGGAAAGAGATAGAAACATGCGCATTGTTTTAAAATGAGGCCGTGTTCATTGTCAATACTTCCCAGAGATGGCAGCACCATACGGCAGATGGAATTTTACCACCAGCGGCGAGAATGAGAACTGTTTTAAATACTTAAAATGGCGACGTTTTCCTTACTTGAACAGTGTGCAATCATTCGTTTTCTGAATTTGTGTGGTGTGAAACCAATTGAAATTCATCGACAGTTGAAGGAGACATCTGGTGATGGAGTTATGGATGTGTCGAAAGTGCGTTCGTGGGTGCAACAGTTTAATGAAGGCAGAACATCATGCGACAACAAACCAAAACAACCTCGGGCTCGCACAAGCCGGTCTGACGACATGATCGAGAAAGTGGAGAGAATTGTTTTTGGGGATCGCTGAATGACTGTTGAACAGATCGCCTCCAGAGTTGGCATTTCTGTGGGTTCTGTGCACACAATCCTGCATGATGACCTGAAAATGCGAAAAGTGTCATCCAGGTGGGTGCCACGAATGCTGACGGATGACCACATGGCTGCCCGAGTGGCATGTTGCCGAGCAGTGTTGACGCGCAACGACAGTATGAATGAGACTTTCTTTTCGTCGGTTGTGACAATGGACGAGACGTGGATACCATTTTTCAATCCAGAAACAAAGCGCCAGTCAGCTCAATGGAAGCACACAGATTCACCGCCACCAAAATAATTTCGGGTAACCGCCAGTGCTGAAAAAATGATGGTGTCCATGTTCTGGGACAGCGAGGGCGTAATCCTTACCCATTGCGTTCCAAAGGGCACTACGGTAACAGGTGCATCCTACGAAAATGTTTTGAAGAACAAATTCCTTCCTGCGCTGCAACAAAAACGTCCGTGAAGGGCTGCGTGTGTGCTGTTTCACCAAGACAACGCACTTGCACATCGAGCTAACGTTACGCAACAGTTTCTTCGTGATAACAACTTTGAAGTGATTCCTCATGCTCCCTACTCACCTGACCTGGCTCCTAGTGACTTCTGGCTTTTTCCGACAATGAAAGACACTCTCCGTGGCAGCACATTCATCAGCCGTGCTGTTATTGCCTCAGCGATTTTCCAGTGGTCAAAACAGACTCCTAAAGAAGCCTTCGCCGCTGCCATGGAATCATGGCGTCAGCGTTGTAAAAAATGTGTACGTCTGCAGGGCGATTACGTCGAGAAGTAACGCCAGTTTCATCGATTTCGGGTGAGTAATTAACTAGAAAAAAAATCGGAGGCCTTAGAACTTGAATGCACCTCGTATAAGGACCGGGAGAGCGGTGTGCTGACCCCACGCCCCTCCTATCCCCATCCTCCTCTGAGGATGACACGGCGGTCGGATGGTCCCGGTAGGCCACTCGTGGCCTGAAGACGGAGTGACTATTGTCTCTCATTAGAGACAATATCTGTCAATTTGGTCTTTACTTAGATTCCAAGATTTTTTATACTGCCCTACAACTTGTGGACGGTTAGGCGACCCAACAGTAATAAATGTAACCTGGTGCGCAACTATGGGTGTTGTTCTCACTGTGACAGCGTTATCATCGTGCACAGTGACCAAATCCAATCACCAGTTACATTAAGAATTTAGAGAAAATAACGAGCACTGCACTCGATCTTTTGTATGATCAAAAATTTGTTTTTTAACTCTCCTCGACTCTGATCCAGAACTGGCACCCAGCTTTCAACAGAGGGCATTACACAGATAATGATTGCTGTCAGGATTAATCCACTTATACAGGGTGTAAAGGATAACTGTTTAGAACGTACCACAGTGTTGAGGGAAGTAGAGACAAACAGTTAGGACGGCTGTGAGCTGTCAAGTCGGGAAATTGCCTCTAACGTGTCAAGAAAAGCCATCCAGTCGGTAGCACAACATCCCCAGCGGCGTTTCGAGTATCCTGTGAACCTCTTACGCCACCGGCTGTCAGTCAGTCTTAACAATCTGGAGATCATTTCTTTTTGTCACCAAAATCGTCCTTGAATAAAATTAGTAAAATTGTCGTTTGCATAAACTGTACCTCAAACTTTTGCGGATTGCGAACAGTAAATTTAACAATTAATTAGCTTGCTTCTCTGGCACTCTTTCGGCGAGACTGCTGTGCTTGTAGGGGATATGTTGAGATCGAATTGTAAACATAATCAGTTTTTTAATTACGATCAGAAAATTAGTATTTTCTTTCATTTTACTAAAGGGAAAGTTAAAAAGTGACTATTGTTAAATTGTTAACGAAATAATAAAAGTCTAATCGTAACCGACTAAGCTAAGGCCGGTTTCTCGACTTGAAAGACCACAAGTGTCCCATATGAAACTGTCCGTCTGGACTTCCTGTATACCACTGTGGTACTTTGTAAACATGTATCGTTCACAACTTCTGTTAACGCTCTGTGACGCAAGTAGCATTACACCCAACGCACTCGCATGTGCATAGCACGGATGATTCCTATAGGACAGAAACTATGTATACTGGGGGTCCCAAAGGAATGGTCAGTATTCAGGGGCATCACAGGAATGGAGCATTCGAAGCAAAAAATTCTAGTAAACGTGGGGTTTTAAACGCATATTCTAAAAACTATGAATACTACTTCATCGTAGATACTGTGAAACAAATCTCTTATGCTGTTATGCTGCAAGCTCTTTGTTTTCCATATTTTGAGAGGTGGCAATGTGGACCAAAAAAAGAGAAAAATGTCCAGTAACAATGGGCCCTAAAGTGCATATCTTAAGATCTACGAATACTTGTTCACTTTAGCTACAGTGAAACACTTCTACTGGATAAGTGCTCATAGCTCTTAAGGTATACGTTTACTAGACTTCTTTGCTTCGAATGATTGTCCTGTGATACCCCTGATATTTACCATTCCTCCTGGGACACTCCGTGGTGTCTGAGAAGCACGTCCAAAGTGTCTCTGTGTGCGGGCTGAAATGTCAGCCTAAGAAGGCTTCCCATGAAGAGCAACAAAACGGGGCGTAGAATATCGTCGACGTACCTCTATGCTGTAAGTATGACACAAATGACAACCAAAGGGCAGGAAACCAAGGCCCTTCAAGGCAAGCACCCACACGTTGCAATAGTTTCTCCTACTGTTCTCCGTGCTTGCCTACAATGGCCAGGAAGCTCACCTCATCTCTTCCCACCTGAGAACGTTTGGAGCATTGTGGGGAGTGTCCTCGAACCATCTCAGGACTTTGACGATCTAACGCGCCAATAGCGCCGGATTTGGCCACGATATTCCTCAGATACATCAACGCAGTCAGTCAGTGTCAAGCTGACACGAGGGACAGAGGCGGACCAGTGAGTTACTTTCATGTTTCTGAGGCTCTTTCTCCTGAACAAATCATCCGGTTTTTATGACATTGCAATAATTGTCTATAATGTATACACCACATCTACCGATTTCCATCCCATTTTGGTAATTCCTTCGTAGTACGTCCTTTTTTGTCTTAGATTGTTTTTTTGTCCCCGAAAACCATTAGATGGTAAACCTGCCACTGTGACCTCGTGACTGGTTCATCGAATCAGCGGTTCCTTCCTTTTTCCATATTTCGTGATGCGCAGGTGAACAGCGCGTTTGAACTTGTTAGCTTTCTCTGAAAGCTTCCTTTTCTTCTTCTTTTGCCAAAATCTTTTCACGAATTTGCTGTTCCTTGCTTTCAGCTGTCCACTGTGTTTCAGTGTTCTTTTTAGCTTTCACTACAAATGTGTGATTTGCATCGAGGACACCAAAGGCTTTCCATTCTCTGGAATGTAGAGCCTTCAAATTTTTTATTCTGTTCTCAACATCGGTTGAGGTATTATATGTTCTGCGTATTACCGAACCGTCTTCCCGTTTCGCTGATGCAAGATGGAACCGGTGACATGTAATGTAAGTACGTGGGCGCTCGAGAAATAGCGTGCTCTAAGGCCTTAGAAATGTGAAAGCACAAATTCGAAGAGTTCGCTCACATATGAAGCACCATCTCTTTCAGCACGACAATGCCAGGCCACACACGAGCCCTGCGACATCTGGAACAATCAGATGGCTCGGGCTCATTGTCACCGATCATAGTTCATTCAGTCTCGGCTTGGTGCCATCCGAGTTTCATTCCAAAACTTAACGAATACCTTGGAGGAATTCACTTTGACAGTAATAAACCAGTGCAAGCAGAGATAAGATTGTGGCCCTCTAAACAAAGTCAAGCATTCACTATCAACATAAGGGTCTCTCGCTGTGAGAAATGTGTTCGTCACCTTTAAGAGTTTTCATATAAAAGAATTCGGAGGCATTACTTTTCAGCACGCTCTCGTATAAACAAGAATTCTTCATAATTTACGTCTGAACTAGCATTTGCGAGAAATGTGTAGCCTCTATTTTTATTTATAGAAATTTTGCAGATAACCAACGACCTACAGTTTTTTGGTGTTGGAAAACGACGTTTCGCTGGATATGAATTCCATGGCTGCGGGCCACACGCTATGCTTTATTCGCTGGCATCCAGTTTTTTTCCCGACAGCCAATACCGGACCAGAATTCTGTGATGGAAATGTGCCAAATCAATCGCAAAACTGCTCTACGTCTCTCGCAGAAAATATTTCGCGATTGGATGCATTGCTGGCAAAAACACTGTTGCAGATATGTGGGGGTAAACGTTTTGTGGCTATATATATATCGACGCTGTTGAAAACTTCGCTGTACAGTTAAACGTAATGGTGCGAGTAAAATTTTGACCGACTGATGCGGTAACACTGACCAGCATACCGCAGAGGTCTACATACTGAATGTATCTAGAGCGCAACGGGTTTATTACTGCTTATTACCCCCTTCGGCCATGGACATTATGTGATAAAAACGAAGTGCCAGACTATGCTTTAGGTTTTATTTTGATCTGATAACTGTTTAGGCCGAAACCCGTCACAAAGTGTAACATACATTGCGCTCTACACACATTCTGCTTGTAAGTGCTAAGGATGATCACTGACTTTTATAAGAATCTCCTACATTACGTATACTGAATTGCCAAAGAAACTGGTATAGGCATGCGTATTCAAATACAGATGTGTGTAAACCGGTAGAATACGGCGCTGCGGTCGGCAACGCCTATATAAGACAACAAGCGTCTGGCGCAGTTGTTACATCGGTTACTGCTGCTACAATGGCTGGTTATCAAGATTTAAGTGAGTTTGAACGTGGTGCTATAGTCGGCGCACGAGCGATGGGACACAGCACCTCCGAGGTAGTGATGAAGTGGGGATTTTCCCGTACGACTATTTCACGAGTGTATCGCGAATACCAGGAATCCGGTAAAACATCAAATCTCCGACATCGCGTAAAAAGATCCTGCAAGAACGGGACCAACGACAACTGAAGAGAATCGTTCAACATGACAGAAGTGCAAACCTTAAGCAAATTCCTGCAGATATCAATGCTGGGCCATCAGTAAGAGCGTGCGAAACATCACCGATATGGGCTTTCGGAGCCGAAGGCTCACTGGTGTACCCTTGATGACTGAACAACACAAAGCTTTAAGCTTCGCCTGGGGCCGTCAACACCGACATTTGTGGTAAGGTCTTATGCGACTAAACTGATGAGGTCATCGGTCCCTAAGCTTACATACTACTTAATCTAATTTAAACTATCTTACACAAGGACAACACACTCACCCAAGACCGAGTGAGGATTCGAACCTCCGACGAGGGGAGCCGCCTGAACCGTAGTAAGGTGCCCTAGACCGCCCGGCTACCCTGCGCGGCGTCAACACCGACATTGGACTGTTGATGACTCGAAACATCTTGCTATTCGGACGAGTCTCGTTTCAAATTGTATCGAGCGGATGGACGTGTACGGGTATGGAGACAACCTCATGAATTCCATGGACCTCAAACGTCAGCAGGGGACTGTTCAAGCTGGTGGAGACTCTGTAATGGTGTGGGGAGTGTGCAGCTGGAGTGATATGGGACCCCTGGTACGTCTAGATACGACTCTGACAGGTGACACGTACGTAACCATCCTGTCTGATCACCTGCATCCATTCATGCCCATTGTGAATTCCGACGGACTTAGTCATTTCCAGCAGGACAATGCGACATCCCACACATGCCGAATTGCTACAGAGTGGCTCCATGAACACTCTTCTGAGCTTGAACACTTCCCTTGGCCACCAAACTCCATAGACATGAACATTATTGAGAGTATCTTTGATGGCTTGCAACGTGCTGTTAAGAAGAGATCTCCACCCCCCACCGCCACCCCCTGCAGGATTCAGGGTGTCATTTCCAATGAGCACTACTTCAGATATTAGTCGACTCCATGCCACGTCGTGTTTCGGCACTTCTGCGTACTCGCCGGGGCCCTGCACGATATTAGGAAGGTGTAGCATTTCCTTTGGCTCTTCAGTATACATTGCGATCTAGACAGACGCTGTTTGTAAGCGCTACGGATGACCGCTGACTTCTATAAGCATCTCCTAGGCTATACAGTATTTGCAATAGTAATTACTTAGAAAATGAGATTTTCATTGCTGTGGTTTCACAACAGCCCTTTGTCCTCCACGGTCATTCCATATAATCATACAGTAAGGCAGTAAAGACTTCGGACACCCATTACTATCCCATTCGGCAGTGATGGTCACGCACTGAATCTGACGCCCACCATTTCATCGATTACTAGGAATGTGGCATTACCGTAAGACAGCAGTTGTAGCAAGATGTCCTGATCGTCATTTTCATGCTGCCATCTATATAACTAAAGGGCTAAAACCGTCAACTGGTCACATGGAATCAGTTGCAGGTGGCTTATAGAACAGCTTGCAGAGCAACAAAATTTTGACTTTCAATGTCCCACATAAACATTGTCCACAGCTCGTGGTCGAGTGGCTCTGGATCGCGTGGTCCCGGGTTCGTTCCCGGACGGGTTAACGATTTTTGTGCCCGTGGACTGGGTGTTTGTGTTCTAGTCATCATTTCATCATCATAATCATCATCATATCATCATCATCATCATCATCATTCGTGGCAGTGGCTACACTGGATTGTGAAAAAAATGGACTGTGTAAAAATTGGGCCTTTATACGTCGCTGATGACTGCGCAGTTGAGCTCCCTACAAACCAAATATGATTATCATTACATTAATAATCGCCGAATTTAAAATGATGTGATAATCAGCCCATTAAAATGTATAATCTTATATCAAAGGTTTAACAGAGTAAGTCAAGTATTATGGATAGAAACTGCAAATGTCTTGAGCCAGCATAAGTGACTAGTATTATTTTGCAGTTTCGAGGCGTTACAGTCAGTTATTGCTAGTAATGAAAGAGCATTCTGTAACGGATAAAAAAAAAACTCTAGCCAGATTCAAAAGAAGCAAGTGCTCCCTGCCACCCCCCCCCCCTTTCCACCACCCGTTCAGACACCTATGCCTCTATGGCGTCTCACAATAACTACACTTCCGGGAAAGACGTGTAAAATCCTCAAGGACAAGGCCATTTTATTGACAAGTGTTGTGACAGGTACTTCATCACTGTAGGAGTATACGACGACAAATTCAGGCCAAATGGGACACATGTATTGTGGGCAAGCAAGCACTTATCAGAATGACTTGTCTGGCGTGCGAGATATTGGTTTCTCTCCACCACTTGGCCAAGGTGAAAACAGCAACGCCTAATTCGTACCCAATAATGTTATGTGAAAATAAATGTTTGATATTGTCACAAAAACTCGGCCAGATTATGGGAAATGAAACCAGTGGCAAAGATTTCGAGCCTTTTTCTTCAAAAACCCAGGTTTTACGAAATTTTAAAATCTTAGAATCTTGTACTTTTGATATTTCGTACAGTTGGTTATAAAAACATATAGTAGACATTTTCAAGAAGCTACCTCCTTCACTTTGTTAATTATAAAGTGAAAAAATAATTTTCATGCCAAAAGCTGGAAAAACGAGTTGATTAATTTTCTTTAGGAAATAAGACGCATAGCTATAATGACAGCAATGTATTCGACCGAGTTAGTTATGAAACTGTACGAACTTTAGCTGTGGCACTGTTATTCAATAAAGGTATAGAAATTTGAAAGAGACAGTTCAGAGTCCGTTATCTTCCGCTCGTTCCGCTTGATAAACTATGGAAACTACAGCAGTTATCACGCTGAGAATTTTGCATAATGTAAACAATCTTTTCTTAGAGAAAAACTGAGATCAATGTAAGCCTTCAGCTAACAACGATATAGATAATTTTGTAGTCAAAAGGAGTGATTGATGGGCGTTGCTGCCGACGATGGAAGCAATTTTGGAGAGAATGTTTCCTTCGTCGACCGCATGGATAGCATATAAAGATCGACGTATCTGCACTTGAAAGGGATATTCGGTCGTCCTCACTCATTAGGCATGTGTTACGCTTCGCTAAAGAATGTACTATGACTCTGTTGACATTTGTGTCCGCTTAAGTCTCGGATGGTGTTTATGATTACCGAAATTACTGTCTCTTCGATCTAAAGAGAACGCGTATATCTTGTGAACCTGTGCAGAAGTGACCGTACTTGGAATAATAATTTGACTGGAAAGCCCACGTTTTGTTTTCGATATTCTGTTCGTATTGTATTGTATTGAACTGGGGACCTAGAAACGACGGAGAGGCTTCGTCCCCGCCGTAGCCTTCAGTGGTACACAACCCCACAATAGGCTATAGCAGTCCACTTCACCCCACCGCCGTCCCACACCGAAACCAGGGTTATTGTGCGGTTCGGCCCCTAGTGAACCCCGCCGGGTACGTCTCACACCAGACGAGTTTATCCCCAAATGTTTGCGTGGTAGAGTAATTATCGTGTACGCGTACGTGGAGACTGTTTGCGCAGAAATCGCCGACATAGTGTAACTGAGGTGGAATAAGGGGAACCAGCCCGCATTCGCCGAGGCAGGTGGAAAACCGCTTTAAAAACCATCCACAGGCTAGCCATCACACCGGAGCTCGACACTAATCCGCTGGGTGGATTCTTGCCGGGGACCGCCAAGCCTTCCCACCCGAAAAGCCGTGCGTTAGACCGCACGGCTAACCGGGCGGGCTAATGTTCTGTTTAGTGTGCTGCTTGCTTATTACACAGGGTGTAGTCATGGGAAGGTAGGATTCGGTTACGATTGTGGACGGGGCTGCAATTACTATTGGTTGCTTTTTATAATTACACACAATTTATTTTAAATTAACGATTTATTTTAAACCAGTAATTCCAGACTCAACAATAAATAAAAATACCACACGTTATTTATGAAGGAATAAAAAACTGTGTAAATAATAGTGTTTTCAGTAAGTTACAATGCAGAAAATCACCATTAAATACAGGTACAGCAGATACTGTTTTAAAAGCAAGCCACTGTGATCTGCGCAGAAGGCCTCACAGGCCCGGAATAGCAATAAATTAATAATTGCTTAAAACTCGATGCAGCTTACAAATTACAGGTATTGAAACATTAAAGGCAAGTCGCCACAAACACAGCAGAAGACATCAGATGCCAGGGATGGCAGTATATAAGGTTTTAAGGCTTACTGCTAAAATACAAATACCAAATTAGAATTTTAAGGCCAGTGACCACAATCACGGCTGAAGGCCTTACACTGAACTACTGGCCACCAGACCTCCTTTTAGACACACATGTCTTACAGGAACCAAGGGCCCAGAGACGGTGCTCCAGGAAACGACCTCTGAGAAGGTCCGGCAACAAACACTTTCGCAATCGATTAGATAGGCAGCCAAGAGTTGCATTCAATTCACAAGATGGTGACAGACTAGTGGCAGTCTAACGAATGACTAATAATAAATTTGCTGAAGCTACCTGACGTCCAATAAACCAAATGAAACGATGGAACAATACGCCAAATCCGGAACCGATGATCTGCACTATGTCCCCAGAATACTGTGTTTAGCGCGCCCGAAACGAGAAAGGAACCACTACCACCAGAGTGGAAGAATCACCCCTGCTCTTCGCTTTGGCGACACTACGAGCAGCAACACGAACCCAAGTCACTGGAGAATCGCGATATATCACAATGGTGGAGGTTTCTCTACTGGGATTGAAATGCACTCATCTTAAACCTTGCTGGATCTAGTTTACGACAAAGTCGTGCACCCGCCTGACAACAGCCCTTCCATCTGGCAGTCCATGCGTGCCGACAGAGGCCTCCGACGTGTTCTCGCTCTGCGTGGACCTCGCTCCTCCTGTTCCCAACCAAACTGGTCCACTCACACGACCCGGAAAAACAACGACGTTGCCCCAAAGATAGGGCACCAGTTACTACACATCGATAATCACCGCTGCTGCCACTAGCGGGCAGGCAACCCTTGCGAAACCGAGTGGCGCCAGTCAACACAAGAAGAAGTCAAACAATCGCAACCATGCCAGCTAAATGATACCGTCTGGCATCCAACAGAGGACAGAAACCTACAAACAGCACCAACGTGAGCTGCAGCATGGCTCAGTAAGCGCGTGCAAAAATTTGACAGGAAATAGAGGATGCTCCACTGAACAATATGGGGTGGGAGAAGCTAGTTTAAGGAGATAATTGGAGTAAAATCACAGTACTGTGTACTTTTTATTTACATTAGTTATTGTTACCTGCAGATACCATCATTGACACAATGAACTTACCATTTGTGCTGTATCATACAAAATGTGCTGAAACTGACCACCATCAATCTCAGTGTAAACATGACGTTGGCGGACAGGACTCTGACGCACCCTGACAAATATCCCTGGTATATTTCAAATAACTTCCGGGAATTCAGCCAGGTAACACTTTCAGTGACCGCCAATATTTCAGCGGGAGAACACCCCGTCATTTTCAAGGCAAACTGCAACGGACAGGCGGCGTACATGCAAATTTAATACCTCGGTTCTCCGACAGAAGCAGGAAAGATAACACACACACACACACACACACACACACACACACTGAACACTAGTGCCACCAAAGATGACCAAAGTCAGAACTATCGATAGTGAGACTACTAATTCGCAGGTGAGGCAGCATTGACTCTGTTCATCTGTTTTTTGACAAGGGAGAGAGCCGGATTCCAAACAGAGTTTAAACAGAAACCTCCATCCCTGTTAACGAGGTTGCTCGCTAATTTAATTTCAACTGCCTCCCTAATAACACTGTCCCAATAGCTGGACGTGCATGCCAATATCTCGGTGTTATTATATAACATGGGGTGCCCAGTATCCAAGCAATGTTCGGCAATAGCAGATCTATTTGGCTGCTGTAATCATGTGTGCCATTTATGCTCAGTACATCTGTCCTCCGCGGTCCTGATAGTTTGACCAATATATGCCATGCCGCAGCTACAAGGAATACGATATACACCCGCCTTACGCAGTCCAAGATCATCCTTAACGGAACTCAAAAGTGCTCCAATTTTAGATGGAGGTCGGAAAACACATTTCACATCGTATTTCCGTAAAATACGACCGATCTTATTGGACGTGTTTCCTATGTAAGGCAAAAATGCAGTACACTTAGGTACAGTTGGTCGATAGCGCAACGCAAGTTCAATCTGTCTATCACTATAACCATTTTGACGAAATGTAACTTCAAGATGGGACAGCCCAGCTGGCAAAGTCTCAGCGTCAGAAATGACATGTGCCCTGTGTACCAAGGTACGAAGTACCCCTTCACGCTGAGCCGAATGGTGACAACTATTAGCTTGTAAGTACAAGTTGGTGTGAGTACGTTTCCTGTAGACTGCATGTCCCAATGATCCATCATCCTTCCTCCTAACCAACACGTCGAGAATGGGAAGGCAACCATCCTCTTCCACCTCCATCGTAAAACGAATGTTCGGGTGGATCGAGTTCAGATGTTCTAGAAAGACATTCAAATTCTCCCTACCGTGAGGCCAAACAACGAAGGTATCGTCAACGTATCTAAAGAAACAGGCGGGTTTAAAAGGCGCCGACTCCAATGCACGTTCCTCGAAGTCTTCCATAAATTTGCGATCACAGGAGACAACAGACTACCCATCGCAACTCCATCTGTTTGCTCGTAATACTGGTCATTAAATAAAAAGTAAGTGGATGTCAACACATGCCTAAAGAGATTAGTTAAATCAGCACCAAACCTGGCTTCAATTAACAGCAACGAATCAGACAGAGGGACACGAGTGAAGAGAGAGACCACATTGAAAGTTGTATACGCCAGGAGAAACTCAGGTCTCACATCCCTGGTATATTCCGAATGACATCACAGACAGCTACAATTCTGGCAACTAATGCTGTCTCCATATACGCTGGGGTCTCATACACAAGTGAGTTTAGATATCCCCATAGGAAAAGATCAGAGAGATTCAGGTCAGGGGACCTCGCAGGCCAAGGAGCAGGACCTCCCATTCCTATCCAGGTCCAAGAAATACAGCACTGAGATGGTTACAGAAACCTCAAGTACAGGTAGAAGGTATGGCCCAATGAGACTGTCGCTTACAGTGCCGGCTCAGACATTAACAGCAAAACATACTTGAAGGTGTGATTCTATTACAGCATGGGGGTTTTCCTCAGCCCACACATGGCTATTCCCACTGTTCGGAATACCATCACTGTCAAATGTGGCGTCATCAGAAAAATTTGTAGGAATTCTGGTCGATCAAACTATTGTAGGAGCAACCATTGACACAGTGCAACCCTTGGAGCAAAGTCAGTCACAAGCATTGCGTGGACTTGTTGCGGGTGACGTGGGTGTCATCGTTTTTCGCGGAGTGGAAATCTGCAAAATTGTCTGTATGCTGACTGTTTATGCCAGATATATATTTTATTCTGGTTTCAGAACGCTAAAATAGTCAAATAATACAATAAATTGTATTTTTTTGTGATCTATGTTGTTGAGAAATTTGACATATAAAACGCAGCCACACGCCATATGCAGCACTTTCGCATTTCTCCACCCTGCCCTGTCTTCCCGCTCAGACAGGATGGCGTGGTAGAGGGGGGGGGGGGAGTGTTCTCTGGGGCGAGAGCGATTTCCACACATGCATGAACGCCACCCCCGAACTGATTTCTTGGCTGTCCCTGCAATAATGCATAGCCAAACAGTCGCATCACTACTAAGTGCACCCCCCCCCTCTGGCAGCAAGACAGTCGTGTATTCCCGCATACAAACGATCATAAAAATCGCAAATGGCGTCCTGCTGTTGCATTACAGCAGCCACATGTGGACATGCATTGTCCTCTTGAAAAAGCGCATCATCTTACTGTCGAAGATAGTGGGCACTGTTAACTTCATCCTGCAAAAACATCAAATGTGACTGCGTTATGTAACTGATTGTCCCCCAAACCACAAAGCCTCGGATGCAACATGTGTCTCATGGGTGAAAGGATACCAGAATAGGCAGTTCTATGTCATGCATTTGTACGTCCATCACTCGCCCTTGCATAGAACCTAACCTTGTCACTGAAGACAATATAGCGAAATCCCTGTCTCCAGTCGACTTTTCATGACACCAATGTACTGCGCTTGGTGGTCTTAGTCATAGTGCCACTAGTATTCCGACCAGAGGCACTCATCATTGTAGTTCTGCTGCAAGCAGATGGTGCCAATGGTCCCTGGTGGCAGAGCAGGTGCAGCAAGTACTCTGATTTCTTCGTTGACTGGTGCTCATTCAGGCAACACTGCTCGCACAATGCACTGATCTTGATAGGCATCTGTAGTACGTGGCCATGTATAAATCAGGTCTACAGGTGTGGGTCTGTCCCACAGACCAATAGTGAAACCAGGGGCACACAACTGACGCACTGTGCCCAACAGGTGCAGCAATCTGTCAGTACGTCCATCCAGCATTCTGCAGGCCCACAATGTGATCCTGTTCAAATGGGTGAACCTGTTCAACAGGAGCACATACTCTTGGTGAGACTTCGTTGTATCCCATAAGAAATGTTGCAAACGGTGTTCACCTCTAAACTCAGCACAGTTACTGCGTACACAGTCATAAAAGAGGAGCACAGACAGGACTCCTGATTGTTGATCGCCGTGACAGACGAATTAGTAACACAACGACCCCGCAGTATGGATATATTATGTTCTGGTGCCCCTGAGTACATTGCATTTTTTTTCTGGCTGTGTGCACTGATCAGCCAGAACATTATGAGCACCGACCTACTATCGATAGAAACCCGTCCAGGGAATAGCAGCGTCACCTGGTGAGGAATGACTTCTAGTCAAACACATGCACAGTACATTTAGCACCAGTGAGCGTGTTGTCCGTTTGTAGAATGTTGAAGGCACGTGATCTATCTTGAATTTGACCGTGGGCAGGTTGTGATGGCCCGGAGATTAGGCATGAACATTTCAGAAACTGTACGACTTGACTGGTGTTCGAGGAGAGCTGTGGTGTCTTCAGCACATGGTGAAACCAAGCTGAACCAGGCGTCATGGGGTTCGGTGGCCACCCCTCATTACAGATGTCGGATATGTCACGTGTCGTAGGTGGGCAGACCGGAACTAGAAGCACACTTTAGCGACGGGCAGAGTACAAGTGTGTCTGAACGTACAATACAACGAGCACTCCTAACGATGGGCCTCTGCAGCGAACGACCCATGCATGCGCCAACGTTAACAGCACGACTGGCAACTACAACTGAAATGGCCACATGACCATCAGGAATGGATGGTGGCGCAGTGGCAAAGCGTTATGAGGTATGATGAATTCCGATACCTTTCTCATCATGTCTTTAGGAAGCGCGAATACATCGCCTTCCAGGGGAATGACTCTTTGTACTGCGGAACAGAGACAAGCTGGTGACAGCTCTGGGAACCATTCATGTGGTCACTAATGGCCCAGTGGAGCTCATGTAAGGCACTAAATAAATGTAAAAGTCGTGTGGCTAGGGCCTCCCGTCGGGTAGCCCGTTCGCCAGGTGCAAGTCTTTTGATTTGAAGTTACTGCGGCGACTTGCTCGTCGATGGGGATGAAATGATGATGATTAGGACAACACAACACCCAGTCCCTGAGCAGAGAAAATCTCCTAGCCGGGAATCGAACCCGGGCCCTTAGGATTGACATTCTGTTGCGCTGACCACTCAGCTACCGAGGGCGGAAGCGTAAAGCACTATGACGGCTGTTATCGATGGCAACGATGGACGTACTAGCTATTAGGTAGGTGGTCATAATGTTCATCTACATCTACATTTATACTCCGCAAGCCACCCAACGGTGTGTGGCGGAGGGCACTTTACGTGCCACTGTCATTACCTCCCTTTCCTGTTCCAGTCGCGTAGGGTTCGCGGGAAGAACAACTGTCTGAAAGCCTCCGTGCGCGCTCTAATCTCTCTAATTTTACATTCGTGATCTCCTCGGGAGGTATAAGTAGGGGGAAGCAATATATTCGATACCTCATCCAGAAACGCACCCTCTCGAAACCTGGCGAGCAAGCTACACCGCGATGCAGAGCGCCTCTCTTACAGAGTCTGCCACTTGAGTTTGTTAAACATCTCCGTAACGCTATCACGGTTACCAAATAACCCTGTGACGAAACGCGCCGCTCTTCTTTGGATCTTCTCTATCTCCTCCGTCAACCCGATCTGGTACGGATCCCACACTGATGAGCAATACTCAAGTATAGGTCGAACAAGTGTTTTGTAAGCCACCTCCTTTGTTGATGGACTACATTTTCTAAGGACTCTCTCAATGAATCTCAACCTGGTACCCGCCTTACCAACAATTAATTTTATATATGGCTGATCGGTGTATTTGGCGTCACACTGGAGATTGGCACTGCCATGTGTTGGTCTGTGTGTGTATATTTATGACTGTATGCCGTAGCTGCTGGCGGACACAGCATGTTCCAAACCCCTGCTGGAAAAAGAAAAGCCGGTCTCTGTGGCCGAGCGGTTATAGGCGCTTCAGTCCGGAACCACGCGGCTGCTATGGTCGCAGGTTCGAATCCTGCCTAGGGCATGGATGTGTGTAATGTCCTTAGGTTAGTTAGGTTTAAGTAGTTCTAAGTCTACGGGACTGATGACCTCAGATGTTAAGTCCCATAGTTCTTAGAACCATTTGAAAAAGAAAAGGGTAGTGGGTGTACCTTTGTGACGCGTCACTCAAACCACGGTTAGCCTCCGAGTGATATGGAGACTGCTGGGCGAGTGGGACTGCGAGCTCAAGCAAAGCGTTCTAGATACAAGGCCTACGCACAGCGGCCATATTGGCACGTGACGTCACAAACTGTTGGCCATCGGTAGTCGGCAGTCCTATTGGCGTGTATGTTATGTTGAAAGTGTGTGCCACGTGAAAGTGGTATATATTTCGTAAAGTATTCGCCTACAGTTCTTCGCAGTATGGGATACAAGTGTTGCGTTCCCTTTTGCCAGGGCAATTATAAATCCCAAAAAGGCATGAAAGTGCACATGTTTCGATTTCCCAAGTGTGTGAAGTTGAGAAATCGCTGAATTGCAGCTATTCCGAGACAGGAATTTGTGTCTACGCATCATTCAAGGGTAAGTAAATGACAAAACGTTTATAGCGTGTAATTTGTTTCCATTGCACCGCATTTGGCAATTGTTTTTAAAAGCAGTTATGTGTCATGCACCAGTATAATCTGTTTCTTAATTATGCACCACTGCTGCGAAGTTAATACGAAGCAACTATTGTCACACAGAATAGTTGTATTAATTAGTGTGGCTCGAAGATGTTTGGTATTCCTTATCATCCCTACCAGATTATTGTGTTTCCAGTATTTTTATTTGGAAGAGTTACAGAATGATTTTGTTCAGTAAAACTGAAGCTATTCGGAAATAATTTCAATTTGAGTGAACTACCTTAGAAAATTGCTTTAATGAATTCCGTGTTCGACAGATTCAGCAGTATAGAAAGCAGAATTTCGATGTAAGTGCATTGTGATTAAATTAACAGCACTCTGTGACACGAATTTCAGTCAAGGATAAAGGAGATTCGTGTTTAAGGTTATAAAGTTCTGAAGAAACGGGGAAATAAAATACTTTTTCGGGTTTTTTGATTTATTAAACATTAAACATCTACTAAACATTACAAACGAGGATAATGGAATGTAGTCGAATTAAGTCGCCGGCCGGTGTGGCCGTGCGGTTCTAGGCGCTTCAGTCTGGAACCGCATGACCGCTACGGCCGCAGGTTCGAATCCTGTCTCGGGCATGGATGTGTGTGGTGTACTTAGGTTAGTTAGGTTTACGTAGTTCTAAGTTCCAGGGGACTGATGACCACAGATGTTAAGTCCCGTAGCGCTCAGAACCATTTGAACCATTTGAATTAAGTCGGGTGATGCTGAGGAAATTTGATTAGGAAATGAGACACTTAAAGCAGTAAAGGAGTTTTGCTATTTGGGGAGCAAAGTAACTGATGATGGTCGAAGTAGAGAGGATATAAAATGTAGACGGGCAATGGCAAGGAAAGCGTTTCTGAAGAAGAGAAATTTGTTAACATCGAGTATAGATTTAAGTGTGAGGAAGTCGTTTCTTAATGTATTTGTATGGAGTGTAGCGATGTATGGAAGTGAAACATGGACGATAAATAGTTTGGACAGGAAGAGAATAGAAGCTTTCGAAATGTGGTGCTACAGAAGAATGCTGAAGATTAGATGGGTTGATCACATAACTAATGAGGAGGTATTGAATAGAATTGGGGAGAAGAGGAGTTTGTGGCACAACTTGACAAGAAGAAGGGACCGGTTGGTAGGACATGTTCTGAGGCATTAAGGGATGACAAATTTAGTATTGGAGGGCAGCGTGGAGGGTAAAAATCGAAGAGGGAGACCAAGAGATGAATACACTAAGCAGATTCAGAAGAATGTAGGTTGCAGTAGGTACTGGGAGATGAAGAAGCTTACACAGGATAGAGTATCATGGAGAGCTGTATCAAACCAGTCTCAGGACTGAAGACAACAACAACAACAACAAACATTACGTGAGGAGGTGCTCAATTTCATCGAATGATTTCAGTTTCGTGTGAGGTCAGCAAATTTTGAAGTGGAGACGAATATTTACGAAAATAACCAGGGAAACAAAATCTTAAATTCTGTAGGAGCTCCAGCTGCTTTATTTAAAACCGAAAAGTTTGGCCGATTTTTTACTGCAAGAAAACATAGCTCCTGGGGTAAAAGACAGGATTTAAAATTACAGTTTGTATTCGAGCCTAGAAACGGGTATTTAAGGTAAATCGACAAAATAATTTTACATCTTGAAATATCACAGGGCACTTTTGTTCAGTTACTTTACGCAATTATATAAATTTCCATACTTTTATTGCAAGGCCATGTAGAAGAGGAAAGCAGGAGAATCCCTATGCGGTCTCAGCTCTAAAACTCGTAAAGTTGGTATAGCTTAACAGGAGCGTTCCGACAGAGACTCGGCCATCAGTATGTGACATCACAAGTGTGCGCGCAAGCCTGTAGTCTTGGTGGTGTTGGTCCAAGACGGCACCAGAGTGAAAGGGACAGGTAACGGTGAGGAGGGGCCGGAGAGGGGTGAAGAACAACTAGGAGGCGCCCTCCAAGGGCGGAAAATTAAGGGCGGCCTGTGTAATGGAGCCAAAGCGTGGAACAATGGCGGCCGCCGGATGAGTGTGTCCCGCGGCGCCGGTGCTGTGGGATGGCTCCCACCGCCACCACCAGGCAGCCGCAGCCAGCCGCCAGACATTGTGTCGGGGGCCCACACGAACACACACAGCGCGCGCGCACACCCCCACACAGACCACGCGCGCCCCGGGCGCGGGCCGCTATTCAAAGGGCGCAGAATGCCGCGGAGATGACTGCCGGGCCGGCGTATTGTTTTCCGCGCGTCTCTGTGCGTATGATGGGCGCTCGGCGGCCGCTGGAGCGGGGGCGGTGGAGGAGACACGGCCACAGACACGTGTTTGTGGCCCGCCGCAGGAGCAGCACACACGCACTTCTCGCTGCGCTTTTTGTGACAGGACTACGCTCCGTTCCGAGGCGTGCAGGTCAGACAAGTTCGCGTCGTCGTAATTACGAGGGCTGGAACTTTTAATAGCGGCAACACTGCAGCGGAGACGCAACGCAACGGATTCATATTAGGACCCTTAAGGGGCGAACGACAGGGTGACTGTCGAAAAATCTCGAAATTTTTCTTTTATTACGGAATTCGAATCTACAGGGGATGAGCCTTGCTCTCTCCCAACTATGCGTTTTCTTGAACGTCGCTGTCAATCTGTGTTTGGTTTCCCGCCCTTGTCGCGGTTATATCACGGTTCTTCTTCCTTCTACGTGTGGCAGCAGTGATGTGTATCAATATTTGCGCCGTGTACCACCTTTGGTTTGGTGCATATAGTTTCCGGCAAGGGGGTCCGGAGTGAGTCGGTCGGTTGTTGCGGACGAGGGAAGTTCTCCGTGCGGTGCAGTCGGCTGGATCTGCTGGCAGTCCCTGCGCAGTGTTGGTGCGTGTGTAGAGCTGTCCGATCGCTACGAGCTTCGTGGTTCGCCGACTCAGGTCTAGAGATGGGTGGTTCGCGAACGAATGGGTGCAAAGGAACGGTTCACCAAGATGAACCAAAGGACCGAGGAACGGCGGTCTACTAATAGTTCCCGGGAACGATGAACGATCGGTTCATAGTTCACTTCGGTCGCGGCGGTCTACTTATAATTCCCGGGAACGAGGAACGATCGGTTCATAGTTTACTAGTTCACTTCGGTCGCGGCGGTCACTTAGGCAGTTCTTGTTCCAGCCTCGGTAGCGTGCTCGTCTCAGTCTCGGTCTCCGTCGGCCGCACTCGTCGTTCTTCGCATGACCACCTGTCTCAGTTCCACTGCCGACTGCTCCTAGTTAGTTCAGTATCCAGTTGTTCGTTTCGTTCACTGCACTCGCCCATTTTACATGTGTTCCAAACTGTTCTTGCACTTGGGTCTGGCTATTCAGCGTCCACGACCGGTAATCAAAAAGTATTTTATAGTGATGTAAATTACATAAAAATTACGTTGTATGCAATAGGTACGTCTTTTCAGGTAACAAAAGGGCATATCAGCTCACTTCATTATATCGACGAACAGCAGAAGACATAACAAGGCAAGATTTTTTGTTATTCATATATTTTTTGGTTTCATCGACTTGATTTAGCAACTAACTTTCAATAATTTGCTTAATTTTTAGTGTAAGAAAATTCATATAAAACGATTTTCGTGTATCTTTCATATACAAAACATTACATTTAGGAAGGCTCTAATTATTTTTAAGTTTGGTTGTATCCAATTTGCACTACCTGCTAGTTTGGTTTCTTTGAAAAAAAAAAAAAAAAAAAAAAAAAAAAAAAAGGAAGTGGGTTGTGGGTCATTTTGGCTCAGTAGGAAAAACATTTGTTCGGAAGGAGCTTTCAAGCCAAAAACTTTATTACTGCGAACTTAATTATTATTATTGTTGCTGCATTAACTTTACTGATGCAACATAAAAACCTAATTTTTACTAAGCGTGTGACGCAAGTATGATGAGAAAACCACATTTTATTTTATGCTTCCATAAAGTCTACTTCGCCTACGAACTCAGAGACAACGTGAAGTATATATAGGGTGTAAACGATTATTGTTTACAACGTAGCATAGCTATGTAGTGGAAGTCGAAACGAAGAATTTTATACAAGACACTTGTGGTCTATTAAGTTCGGAAACAGCCAGCAACAGGTTTACAAGACTACATGTGCTATAGCCCACGCACGTCGCGTGAGATTTTCATGTTCTCTTCTCCAGCTCTCTACACATCGTCATCGATTGTTTCGCTATTGTTGCTTGAATTAGCTTGTTATTTCTTCACTGCCTAATTATTACATGTTTGTCTGTTTGTTGTATCTGCTCGCAACGGGCAACACATCGTCCGTAATTGGCGAGCAGTCTGTACTCGGGGCCGGTTTTCCGTGCGCCACCCTATGTTATTTCCCTGCGTACTCCAGGGGGGGAGGCAAGCGCCCCCTCTTGGTGCCCTCCATCCTTCAGTGACCTACACTAGTTGTTTTCAGTTTTTCATAAGAACCATATACCAAGCACAAATGAACGGTGAACGAGTAAACATGAACGGTTCCCAAAAAAGAACGATCAGCAGTGAACTAGTTCCCAAGGATGAACGAGTTTGCCCATCTCTACTCAGGACGTCAAAGTTGAGTAGTGCTTTCAACTACCCAAGCCACGTCTATTCACGTGGTCGTGGTTCGCTTCGGTGGTTTGCTCTTGGGGGAAGTTTTCCGGTGAGCAACACCGAGTGGTTCTGCTGCTGAGATTTAGCCTCCATGCGGTGCAATTAACTATTTTTGTCGACTAAGATTTGAGTGCACCAGTGGAATTTTCTGTCTTGTGGCCTCCCATATTACTGTGTCACTTGAGTGAATTCCTCCCTGTATCATCGAACTCGTCACAAGAGGCCAAGTCGATGCTCATAAAGTTCCGAAATTCCTGCGTATCTTGGGGCATCGGCTCCTTCATTATCGGGTATTACATGCCCCTGACTTCGTCCCTCCTTCCCCGCTATGGTCGGGCCCGACCAATTCCTCCTAATGGTCGTCGTCAATATGGTTCTGCCTTTCTCCTAAAGAGTACCGCCATTGTCTGGACAATAGCTACAAAAACAACTGCCCCCTCCACGTGCAAAACGTCGTGTAAATCCAAATCAAGATAAACGTATAATTGCGCAAGCAAGTGTCAGGAACAGTTGACCCCAGAGTAATACCAAATTTCGATACATAGGTTCATAGTGAAGCAACAGTTACTTGTTGAGTAGGAACATTTATAGCCCTACAGCACAGTCACTCATAATTATCACTTTGAGAGATTGATAAACTCAGCCAACCAGTTACAAATAAAGGTTAACTGGAACCCTTGAACTAAGTTTCAACAATTTTGAAAACGTCTTGTTGAAACACTGCCGGTCAAATTCCAACATTGTTAATAATAGGATAGCAGCTTGAATACTAGTTTTTATATGACTGTGACCCAATAGATGAGTGCTGATGGGGTTTAGCTGTTTTGGGAGTCGATTCTGATCAGAATGGTGCTGCTCAACGATGTTAAATACAATGTAGAGTTTTTTTTTTTGCAACAATGCATGTCACGATATTTTACACTATTCGAACAATATAGTCTGGTTAGATACAACGTGAGGCAGACACTGCTTTCGTCTTGCGCTTCTGTTTTTACAATAAATCTCAACACAGGCCGATAGTTTCGTATATCGTTGCACGCTCTAACAATGATTAGCACACACAGTCAGCCGGCTGCGGTGGTCTAGTGGTTCTAGGCGCGCAGTCCGGAACCGCGGGACTGCTACGGTCGCAGGTTCGAATCCTGCCTCGGGCATGGATGTGTGTGATGTCCTTAGGTTAGTTAGATTTAATTAGTTCTAAGTTCTAGGCGACTGATGACCTCAGAAGTTAAGTCGCATAGTGCTCAGAGCCATTTGAACCATTTTTGAACACACAGTCAATTGTGTGGCCAGAGAGGTTGAAGCGAATGCTGATTTTTCGGTGGGACTCGGTCAGTAACAAAAGTGGTCACGATTCCGTGTAATGTTTTACTGAGGGTCAACCCCTGACAGTGAGAACATTCTCAGCGCCACTAGATAATGAGTTACTCACTGACAGACAAATACGCCCAGGCTACCATCGCATTCACTCACTTAGCACTCGCAGCGCTTGACAGTCGAGCTGTGTAACGCAAATTGCGTTCCTCTCTGAGTCAGAGGTCGTAGAAACATTACAAGGCGTAATGGACCTTGTTACTCCACATGCTGATAAAATATAATAATTAAAGCGGAACGGCTCTTGTCATACAAGACATTCAGCTTAAGAACGCAGATAATCAGAAGCCGTAAGACTGAAGATTAAATGTGAAATGGACTGGCCATTAACACAAGGCTCTTATCGACATACGTCTTATATGCAACATAGCAGACACCTGGAGTTTTTTATCTTTTTTTTGGTCATCAGTGTTCTAACTGGTTTGAGCGGCCCTCTAGTACCATGGAAGTCATTCCCTTATGTCTTAACAGATGTCCTGTCATCCTGTCCCTCCTCTTTATCAGAGTTTTCCGCATATTCCTTTCCTCTCCTCATTCCTATTTTCAACATTCGTCTGTAGTACCACATCTCAGATACTTCGATTCTCTTCTGTTTGATTACAATACAGTGCTGTACTCCAGACGTACGCTCTCAGATTAAGTATGTGTAATACTAGTAGACTTCTCTTGGCCAGGAGTGCCCTTTTTGGTATTACTGGTCTGCTTTTGATGTCCTCCTGACTCCGTCCGTCATTGGTTATTTTACTGCCTAGGTAGTAGAATTCCTTAACTTCATCTACTTCATGACCCTCAATCCTGATGTTAAATTTCTCGTTGTTTTCATTTCTGCTACTTCCCATTACTTTCGTCTCTCTTCGATTTAATCCATATTCTCTGCCCATTAGATTGTTCATTCCGTTCAGCAGATCATGTAATACTTCTTCACCTTCACTGAGGATAGCAACGTCATCAACAAATCGTAACATTGATATCGTTTCACCTTGAATTTGAATTCCACTTCTGAACCTTCCTTCTGTTAGCATCATTGCTTCTTCGATGTACAGATTGAACCGAAGGGGGAAAGACTACATCCCCGTCTAACACCGTTTTTTAATCTGAGCATTTCGTTCTTGGTCGTCCTCTCTTATTATTCCCTCTTGGCTCTTCTACACATCGTATATTACACATCTCTCCCTATAACTTACCCCAATTTTTATCAAAATTTCGAACATCTTGCACCATTTTACATTGTCTAACGCTTTTTCCAGGTCGACAAATCCTATGAATGTGTCTTGATTTTTCTTTAGTCTTGCTTCCATAATCAACCGCAACATTAGAATTGCCTCTCTCGTGCCTTTACCTTTTCTAAAGCTAAACTTATCGTCATCTCTTACATCCTCAATTTTCTTTTCCTTTCTCCTGTATATTATTCTTGTCATCAATTTGGACGCATGAGCTGTTAAGCTGATTATGTGATAATTCTCGCACTTCTCAGCTCTTGCAGTCTTCGGAATTGTGTGGATGATATTTTTCCAGAAGTCAGATGGTATGTCGCCAGACTCATACGTTCACCACACCAACATGAATAATCATTTTGTTGCCACTTCCTCCAATGATTTTAGAAATTTTGAGGAAATTTTATCCATCCCTCCTGCCTTATTTGATCTTAAGTCCTCCAAAGCTCTTTTAAATTCCGATTCTAATACTGGATCCCCTATCTCTTCTAAATCGACTCCTGTTTTCTCATTTATCACATCATACAAACGTTCCTCCTCATAGAGGCATTCAATGTATTCTTTCCACCTGCCCGCTCTCTCCTCTGCATTTAGCAGTGGAATTCCCGTTGCACTCTTAATGTTATCACCTTTGCTTTTAATGTCACCGAATGTTGTTCCGGCTTTCCTGTATGCTGAGTCTGTCCTTCCGACAATCATTTCTTTTTAGATTTCTTCAAATTTTTCATGCTGCCATTTTGTCTTAGTTCCCTACATTCCTCAGCGACTTGTATTTCTGTAATCCTGAGTTTCCCGGTGCATTGTTGTACTTCCTCCTTTCATCGATCAAATGGACTATTTCTTTTGTTACCCATGAATTCTTCGCAGTTACCTTCTTTGGACCTATATTTTTCTTCCAACTCCTGTGAGGGTCCTTTTTGGATATTTCCATTCCTCTTCAACTGTACTGCCGATTGAGTTATCCCTTATTGCTGTATCTATAGCCTTAGAAAACTTCAATCGTATCTCGTCATTCCTTAGTACTTCTGTATCCCACTTCCTTGCGTGTTGATTCTTCCTGACTAATGTATTAAACTTCAGCCTACTTTTCCATATTGTGATCTGAGTCTATATCTGCTCCTGGGTACGCCTTACAACCCAGTATCTGCTTTCGGAAACTCTGTCTGACCACGATGTAATCTAACTGAAACCTTCCCGTATAATCCGGTCTTTTCCATGTATACCTCCTCCTCTTGTGATTCTTGAACAGAATATTCGCTGTTACTTGCTGAAACTTGTTACAGAAAATTAGTTATTCTCCTCTCTCATTCCTTGTCCCAAGCCCATATCTCCCTGTAACCTTTTCTTCTACTCCTTCCCGTACAACTGCACTCTAGCCTCCCGTGACTATTAGACTTTCGTCTCCCTTTACATGCTGTATTACCCTTTCAATATCCTCATATACTTTCTCTATCTCTTCATCTTCAGCTTGAAACGTTGGCATACCTTAAATATCGTTGTCGGTGTTGGAGTGCTGTCGATTCTGATAAGAACAGCCCTATCACTAAACTTTTCACGGTAACCATCTATCTGCCCTACCTTCCTATTCATAACTAATACTTGTCCTGTTATACCATTTTCTGCTGCTGTTGATATTACCCTGCACTCATCTGACCAGAAATCCTTGTCTTCCTTCCATTTCACTTCACTGGGTAATAACAGTACAATTGACTAATAGAAACAGTCAACATTTGCTGTTTGTCATACTCATACTGTTATAATCCAGATGTCATCATCCTGTTATATTGTATATAAGACAACTTATATGTCGACATGAGCCTTGTGTTAATGAGTCAATGCATTTGACATTTAGGCTTCACATTTAAAATATTAGGTTGCTGCAGTTTTATGTCATGGATTGTTATTACACTACTGGCCGTTAAAACTGCTACACCAAGAAGAAATGCAGATAATAAACGGGATTTAATTGGACAAATATATTATACTAGAACTGACATATGATTACATTTTCACGCAATCTGGGTGCATAGATCCTGAGAAATCAGTACCCAGAACAACTACCTCTGGCCGTAATAACGGCCTTGATACGCATAGGCATTGAGTCAAGCAGAGCTTGGATGGCGTGTACAGGTACAACTGACCATGCAGCTTCAACACGACACCACAGTTCATCGAGAGTAGTGACTGGCGTATTGTGACGAGTCAGTTGCTCGGCCACCATTGACCAGACGTTTTCAATTGGTGAGAGATCTGGAGAATGTGCTGGCCAGGGCAGCAGTCGAACATTTTCTGTATCCAGAAAGGCCCGTACAGGACCTGCAACATGCGGTCGTGCACTATCCTGCTGAAATGTATGGTTTTGCAGGAATCGAATGAAGGGTAGAGCCACGGCTCGTAACTCATCTGAAATGTAACGTCCACTGTTCAAAGTGTCGTCAGTGCGAACAAGTGGTGACGTAGACGTGTTACCCATGGCATCCCATAGCATCACGCCGGATGATACGCCAGTATGGCGATGACGAATACACGCTTACAATGTGCGTTCACCGCAATGTCGCCAAACACGGATGCGACCATCATGATGCTGTACGCAGAACCTGGATTCATCCGAAAAAATGACGTTTTGCAATTCATCCACCCAGGTTCGTCGTTGAGTACAGCATCGCAGGCGCTCCTGTCTGCGATGCAGCGTCAAGGGTAACCGCAGCCATGGTGTCCGAGCTGATAGTCCATGCTGCTGTGAAAGGTCGTCGAACTGTTTGTGCAGATGGTTGTTGTCTTGCAAACGTCCCCATCTGTTGACTCAGGAATCGAGACGTGGCTGCACGATCCGTTACAGCCATGCAGATAAGATGCCTGTCATCTCGACGGCTAGTGATACGAGGCCGTTGGGATCCAGCACGGCGTTCCGTATTACCCTCCTGGACCCACAGATTCCATATTCTGCTAACAGTCATTGGATCTCGACCAACGCGAGGAGCAATGTCGCGATACGATAAACCGCAATCGCGATAGGCTACAATCCAACCTTTATCAAAGTCGGAAACGTAATGGTGCGCATTTCTCCTCCTTACACGAGGGATCACAACAACATTTCACCAGACAACGCCGGTCAACTGCTGTTTGTGTATGAGAAATCGGTTGGAAACTTTCCTCGTGTCAGCACGTTGTAGGTGTCGCCACCGGCGCCAGCCTTGTGTGAATGCTCTGAAAAGCTAATCATTTGCATATCACAGCATCTTCTTCCTGTCGGTTAAATTTCGCGTCTGTAGCATGTCATCTTCGTGGTGTAGCAATTTTAATGGCCAGTAGTGTATTTCCTTTCATAAGCTGAATGTTTCATATGAGAAGAGCCGTTTGACTTCATTCAATGTACTTTATCAGCATGTGAAGTAACAATGTCGATTACATGTTCCGAAGCAAACAATTTTAAAATCGTCGAAACTCATATCAAGGGACTCAATAATGCTTCATTTGGAACTGATTGGCTCATTCATCTGCAAGTGCACTGTCGTACAGTAGCTGATTTTTGGTCCATGTTTGAGATTTTAAATAATAACTTCATTTCTTTTGCTGCCTTGATATTGTTTCCTGTGTATAAATGTTAGTATTTTATTATTTTATTGGCAATGATCATTATTTGAAGGACTGTAATATATATTTATGACAACTATTCAAAAAGCAGTGTGTTGTACAAATTCTGACAAACTCAGGGAACTTGGATTACGTAAAATCCAAAGTATACGCCTTCCTACTATGTTAAGAACACCGTAGCCCAGTATATTTTCAATAGCAAAGATAAGATGCAGTTATTAGCCAACACTGGGGTATACAGAATTACCTGTTCTGATTGAGACAAGTTTTACATTGGTCAGCTGCGCAGAGACATAGCAAGTAGGTTGCCTGAACAAGAACGCAGCTGGAGGTAGCAGAGCTCTGACGTTTGCTGAGCCAGTACTGAGTTATGGTCACGACTACCAGACAGCGTCCCCTGTCCTTCACTTAACAAACAAAGGCCAAAAACTCAATCTGCGGAAGCCTTGGAAATTAACAAACACCCAGCTCACATTCAAGATCTAATCTTAAATGACCAGCACAGCTTAACAATCCTCATCTCCTAAACCCCCACATAATCCTCTCTGTTTTTCGTTACTTCCCACACTGTCTGTTCCTACATTTTCCCACCTTTCCCTGAACTCACTGAGTTCTTTTATTTAATTGAAATTGTCTATGTATTCCATATACACTGTAGTTACAATTGTTAAATCTTTCTATTAGCAGATACTTGTATTACTTCCCATGTTTGATTCCTCTTAAACACTGAAGATCCAAAGAAACTGGAACACCTGCCTAATATCGTGTAGGGACCCGCGAGCGCGCCGAAGTGCCGCTTTATGACGTGGCGTGGACTCGACCAATGCCTGAAGTAGTGCTGTAGGGAATTGACACCATGAATCCTGCAAGCCTGTCCATAAATCCGGAAGAGTACGAGGGGGTGGAGATCTCTTGCGAACAGAACGTTGTATGTCATCTCAGATATGCTGAATAATGCTCATGTCTGGGCTGTTTGGTGGTTAGCGGAAGTATTTAAACTCAGAAATGTGTTCCTGGAGCCACTATGTAGCAATTCTGGACTTGTGGGATGTCGCACTGTACTGCTGGAATTTCCCAAGTACGGCGGAATGCACAATGGACGTGAATGGATGCAGGTGATCAGACAAGATACCTACGTACGTGCCACTTGTCGGAGTCGTATCTAGATGCCTCAGGGGTCCCATATCACTACAACTGCACACGCCCTACACCATTACCGAGCCTCCACCAGCTTAAACAGTCCCCAGCTGACATGCAGTGTCCATGGATTCATGAGGCTGCTCCCATATCCGTACACGTCCATCCGCTCGATACAATTTGAAACGAGACTCGTCCGACCAGGCAACATGTTTCCAGTCATTAACAGTCCAATGTCGGTGTTAGCGGGTCTATGAGAGGCGTGAAGTTTTGCGTCGTGCAGTCATCAAGCGTACACGAGTGGGCTTCGTCTCCGGAAGCACATATCGATGATATTTCGTTGAATGGTTCGCACGCTGACACTTGTTGATGGCTCAGCATCGAAATTTTTCAGCAATTTGCGGACGGGTTGCAACTTCTGTCGAATTGTACGATTCTCTTCAGTCGTCGTCGGTCCCGTTCTTGCAGCAACTTTTTCTGGCCGCAGCGATGTCGGAGATTTGATGTTTTACCGGATTCCGATATTCACGGTACATTCATGAAATGGTCGTACTGGAAAATCTGCACTTCATCGCTACTTCGGAGATGCTGTGTCTCATCGCTCGTGCGCTGACTATAACACCACTTTCAAACTCATTTCAGTCTTGATAACCTGTCATTTTAGCAGCAGTAACCGATGTAACAACTGCGCCAGACACTTATTGTCGTTGCCGACCGCAGCGCCGTTGTCTGCCTGTTTACACGCCCCTGTATTTACTACGCATGCCTATACCAGTTTCTTTGGCGTTTCAGCACAGGTGTCTCATTAAGTACTGTTTGTAATTTACTTGGTTCGTTTATTTCAGGCAAACTGTTACACAGTCGCAGCTTTTTAGTATAGTGTTTATGTTTTTCCTGTTTGCTCATTTTATATTTGTAAATTGTTCAGATTTTTACTTTTTAAAATGCAGTACCACCAGACGCTAAAAGACGGCATTTACTGTGTGTTCCCTGAAAGTCCTCCAATTTCCTACGGTTATTAATTAGTGTTTATCTTATTGATATCGGTTACGTTCCTTATATATAATATATTTACGTCGATAATTCTTTCTTCTTTTAAATGGTTTGTGTATCTCTCTCCATGTTTTATAACTCCTGAAGTAGCCTTGTCAAATACTAATTTTAATTTACTTTACTGGATTTGTTTATTAATATAAACTGTTATCTAGGCTTGCTGTTACAGTTTTGTGTTGAAGTTTTGTCCTGTTTACTCCGTTTATATTTATTTTTTGTTCAACTTTTTACTTTTTACATTGCATTACCAACACACTGTCGAAGATATTTTTTACTGTACGTTTCTGCTTCAATTTAGATGTGTAACTTCTTTTCCAACGTCGTTCACAAACATTGTAACTTTTTAGCTGTCAGTAGTCAGTAAATGTCTGAAGACGGCTTCTCGCACAATAAAAGTAATACTGTAGAACAAATGCAGGCTACCGCTGTTCATTTATTAAAACCCAAAGCCACTAACGTACCCGAGGGAGACAGACAGTTGCAAGCTTACAGTGTTCGGGAATTGACGCACCGTGACTGTGCTAACGTCCGTAATGAAGTGTATTGTCGATATGCCATCCAAAGTGCAGCAAGGAATTATACATGTTTAACGAGCGAGCGTATACCTGAGTGACATAGTACAAGGTTAAATCAAGAAATGTTGGCAAACTGGATTATCATAATAAGGGTACTGCTCGCCTCCCCGTGTCCTGGAAGTGGTGCGTTACCTCGCGCTGCCATTCGGCGGGTAAATGGCAAAGCAAAATTCATGCTGGGTAATCTTGACAAAGACCGTACTGTAAGTACTCCACACTCCTGAGGATTGAAAGGACAAGAAAAGTGTCGTCAAACCTTTTCACAAATCTACTTTTATTTTCTCGGGAAAAATATACGCTTACAAATACAATAAACAATGTTTAGAAGACAGTAAAAAGCGCCTTTTTCAGCGTCATTTTGAACGTCGCATGCCCCCAATCACTTTGGACATATATTTTGTAGCAAATTTTTGTGAATTTCAAAAATTGTATACCAAAATGTTAAATGCGGCAATCGGTCTGTCATTTATGATTTATAGAACGGAGTTTTAGCAGTCTTGAGAATAATTATCTGTGTATTTGTCGTCTTGGTACTTAACGTTATTGAATAATTTGCGTTTTTTCTATAAACAATTTCTGATGTAAAGAAATACTTAACGGAAATGGAACTGAAGGATTTATGGGAAACGCTGTCAGCTACATCAGCAGCAGGCGTTTCAGAGTAATATATCTGTATATCGTTGACGAATATGTGTCTTGATTGGTCGCATTTACCGAAGGTGCTATGATTTCAGAGGAATTCCTCGAGCCTAGGGATACTTGATAGGAATTTTAATAGTTGCGAAATCCCATCCACGATTCAATCGTCCAAATTTCGTGAGTCAAACCATCACGTAGTAGTTTTTATGCCTATTACTCTGTATGATCATTTTCCAGAATAGCTTTAAGATTTTCTTCCTGTGGTTTCTTAGAGCAGTTTAAAGAGACTATTTAGTTTAATTTCAATTGAACCAAAGTTGAATCAAATTATATTCTTCAATTACTTGTTTAACAAATATACCGTATGTAGTCAGGGTAGTCAGTTGTCTTTTAATAAATATATTTCCAACTTACAATAAATATATTTCTATCTTTTCTTTGATTAATTGGTAATCCCCTTTCTGTGTTATTGTGTCCATGAATTGGGACAGGTTAAAGTTCTTGTTCAAAGTGAGAACTGATCCTTATGCATCTACACAACATTTACTCAAAATTGTGTCATTACAAATAAACATCGCAGTATTGCTTATGAGCGTCGTTGGCAGTAATTACTGCGAAGTGAATTTGACATGTCGAGAATAATAAGTCAGTAGCCAGTAATCAAGAACCCACAATCCAGAAATAAATCAAAGTTAATTTATTGCAAGATTAACCAACTGGATTAGGATTTAACGATCATTTTTCGTCACGCTGGTTCTGACGATGCGGTTAATGTGAGCACTTTCCTATCCACGATTACGAGGGCTAATGTATACACCGATGTAAATTTCATGTGTATTCTCTGTAACTACCAATTGAGACATAACAAAATACCCTACCTAAGGCTATTTCATTCTTATTCCTACCAAAGATATGCATAAAACAGTACTCAAAAAAAGATACAATTTCTGTATTTACCTGCAATTTCCATTTGGCTTTCCTTCTGATTACTGAATAACGTCGAAGATTATGTTGGTCGTTAAACAGGTCTATCTCTTCCATTGTTTCATTAAAAAAGAAAAGTTATCTATTTACGTTTTATTTATATATAGTGTAGGGGTTTTCTATGTTCGGTTTTCGTAAAATTTAAATAGCTTTTTGATTTCATGTACAGGGCGTTAAAAAAAAGTGAATACTTTGAGAAGTGGTAGTACTCATAGAAACAAGAGTAATAAGTCCAATAAACATGGGTCCAGAAATGCATACACAATTTTGAGTAAGTCCAATAGGCGTGGGTCCAGAAACGCATACTTTCTCAGATAAGTCCAATAAACATGGTCCGGAAATGCATACTTTGGCCCGCATCTCGTGGTCGTGCGGTAGCGTTCTCGCTTCCCACGCCCGGGTTCTCGGGTTCGATTCCCGGCGGGGTCAGGGATTTTCTCTGCCTCGTGATGGCTGGGTGTTGTGTGCTGTCCTTAGGTTAGTTAGGTTTAATTAGTTCTAAGTTCTAGGGGACTGATGACCATAGATGTTAAGTCCCATAGTACTCAGAGCCATTTGAGCCAAATGCATACTTTCTCAGATAAGTCCAATAAACATGGGTCTGGAAATGCATATTTTCTCAGATAAGTCCAATAGACATGGGTCCAGGAATGCATACTTTCTCAGGTAAGTCCGACAGACATGGGTCCAGGAATGCATACTTTCTCAGGTAAGTCCGACAGACATGGGTCCAGGAATGCATACTTTCTCAGATAAGTCCGATAGACATGGGTCTGAAAATGGGTACTTCCTGCGAGGTATTTAACGTAGCGTCCATACGTGACACTGCACCCCTCTGCTCTTCGGTGTAAGAAATGACCCACGTTTGGAAGTATGCCCGATTGTTGTTGTGCCTGCTGGCACACATTGAAGCCGCGATCCTGTAGTGTCCGCATATCGTTGATTGGCGTAGCATAGAGCAATTCATTGCAGTGTCATCATAACCAAAAGTCTAGGAGAGACTAGGAGATTGAGATCTGGGGAATGAGCAGGCCGAGGTGTAACCCTCCCAACCTCTCCCCCCCCCCAAATCTAGCGGTCCTGAAATGTCTGCGTCGGATGTTCCCACACATTGTGACGAAAGTGTGATGGTGCGCCATCATGCATAAACCACATTTGTAGTCGTTGCTGCAGTGGCTCAGTCACCAGCAAGGTAGCAATACGTTAATGAGAAACACCAGATAATGAGTCCCAGTTCATCTCTGCTGTAGCATGTATGGCCCCATTAATCTATCATCAAGAATGTCTGCCTATACGTTGATTGAGAATCGGTGTTCATGCGCCCTTCCCCAAATTGCTTGGGGATTTACATCTAACCATAGGTGCTGGTTATGGAAATTCACAACACCATTTCTTGTGAACACTGCCTCATCGGTGAATACAAATCTTGGATGTGAACAGTGGATCTACAGCGCACTTCAGAGGCAACAGCCATTGGCAGAACCGCCGTCTGCCGTGATGATTCTGTGCCATTAGGGTGTGAAGCCAGTGTAGATGACACGGGTACAGCAATTGTTCATGAAGTACCCCCCAAATAAATGAGACACGCCTTCTGCTGCTGCTAATCATCGCACACTGGGTACTGATCCCAGGGGCTTCTTCCGCCAAACGTAACACTCGCTCCTCCATGTCAGGCATGCGCACAGTGCTGGGCCATCCACTGTCAGTCTCCCGAGGTGCGAGGGTACCTGTGACCCTCAGACGCTGGAAAATTCTGCTGAACAGCTTATCAGAGAGCACTCTGCGCTGTGGATATTTTTAAGCGTAGAGGGCACGGGCTCGCAAGCTACTTCCGTTTGCTAAAGTACAGCAGAATGTCATACGATTTTTTCCCCCCCTTAGCTATGGTTGTAATGCACGCGATATCTGTTGGAAACATAACTGTAGTAACTTATGGTTGTTAATGTCTGCAGTTAAAAGTTTCGCGAAAAGTTCCCGGAATTTCACTGAATGTTAGGACGAATTTCTTTATTGTAGCGGAGATTCAGCTGCTGATTTGAAACTGCGTTGTGGTGATTGATTTCGTCATCATATTCAGCACATTTCAGGACAATTTTTGAGAAATATTCAACTGCTGATATTACTTCATTGTCCTCTCCGTTCAAGGAATGATGAAATGACGTTAAAAATTACGTCCTTACAGTTTTTAAAATTAGTTTCATCGATATCTCGTATCGCTCAATGGTAATGCTGTATTCTGCAGAGCGTTATCGTCCTTGGGGAATTGCGAGGTAGTGCAAGAATACTTTCACATCTTTTCCAGTTCATTCCGTGCCTCCTTCGGTGTAAGTCATCAGCTCGTCGTCTAGTGGTTAGCACGGCTATGTGTAGATTTCGGAGTCCCGGGTTCGGTTTCCTGCCGCGTCGGAGACGTTTTTCGCTAAGGGTGTTGCCGTTTCCTCATCATTTCATCTCGTCTACACCACAAGGAGACTGAAATCGCCGAAGTGGCGTCAAATACGCTGATGGAAAAACAATTGCAACACCAAGAAGGAGTTGAACGACATAAATGAAAGTCGGTAGGCGTGTTTATACATTCTAAAGATGATGTATATTAAGATTTCGAGATAGTCGCATGAAAGGGGCGCTAGTAGCACCACTATGAGGTTGCAAATCAGGTTGTTTTTTAAATAAATGCTGCAGCGGTCGTGAGCGTTCGCTACCTTTCAGATTGGACGTGGTGAGTTGATGTCAGAAAAGACTGCCTTTAAGGTGACAGAGACACCATTATTAACACGTCACTGGGCTTGAACGAGGTCGTGAAATAAGCTCCAAGAAGCTGGATGTCCCTTCTGCGATATTGCCGAAAGACTTGGCAGGAATGTAGGCACATCCGCCTCCGGACGACCAAATGGCACTATAAAGAGGAAAAACCATCGTGTTCGGCGTATGGCTCCGGCAAATCGTAACTATATATGCACCAGCAATTCGAGCGGCAGTTGCCCCAACAGTGACACGACCAACTGTTGCCACTTCAAGGACAGCTCCGAGCCAGAGGCACTGCAGCGTGCGTGCCGCTGACCGCAAACAACCGCCATTTGCCACTTGAGTGTCTCAAGCGACAGCTCATTGGACGGCAGGGTGGAGTGAAACAACACGTGGAGTTCTGGTCTGGGGTGCGATTTCGTGTGACAGCAGGAGCACTCTCGTTCTTATTCCACGCACGCTGACTGCAAATATGCAAGTAAATGTGGTGACTGGACGTACATATGGTACCATTCATGAACAGGCTGTCACTTGTCGAGTAGAAGGCTTCCTTTGCTAACCGGTGGTTGAAGAGAGAAAACGTAAATGTACTACAGAATTTGCACGTACAAATAGCGCAATAACAGTAAACACGTATGTGAACCCCCATTTGGAACAGGGCGAAACACCATGACATGTACCCAGTGTTGACAGTGCCGTACAATAAGTTACACAAACACGACGAAAACTAACGCAGCCTACAACACTGCTCGAACCACACAATTTTGCCGGACGAAGTGGCCGTGCGGTTAAAAGCGCTGCAGTCTGGAACCGCAAGGCCGCTACGGTCGCAGGTTCGAATCCTGCCTCGGGCATGGATGTTTGTGATGTCCTTAGGTTAGTTAGGTTTAACTAGTTCTAAGTTCTAGGGGACTCATGACCTCAGCAGTTGAGTCCCATAGTGCTCAGAACCATTTGAACCATTTTGAACCACACAGTTTTGACTGCACACCTCCTAACAGTAGGTAGAGTGCTGTAAGACATCATAATACCCTGCCGACGCAGCTGACTGAGCGCCAATGCAACGACTGTGTTTATCTCGGAAAGTATACGTTTCCGCCGGGCGGGGTGACCGAGCCGTTCTAGGCACTACAGTATGGAACCGCGCGACCGCTACGGTCGCAGGTTCGAATCCTGCCTCGGGCGTGGATGTGTGTGATGTCCTTAGGTTAGTTAGGTTTAAGTAGTTCTAAGTCCTAGGGGACTCATGACCTCAGCAGTTGAGTCCCATAGTGCTCAGAGACATTTCAACCATTTTACGCGTTTCCGCGCCCATGTTTATTGGACTTATTTTTCTTGTTTCGATGAGTACTACCACCTCTCAAAGTATTTGACGCTTTTTTTGAACACCCTCTATTTCGTCTTCATCGTGGGAAAATAGTAGTAGGAAATATACCAGACTCTCGCGTAACCTCTGCGGTGTGTCACGAAAACTACGCAAACAATGAAACGGAGATTAGTAAGACACCAATGCACAAAATAATTGAAGTTTAGCTTGCGACGTTAGCAGACTACGCCAGTGTCCACTGTTTCTGCGCATCCGCTATCTCCAGCATAAGCAAGACTTTGAAACTCCACACTCGGCAGGTCAATTGATAATTGAGGTCATTGACCCATCCGGGAAGCGGTTAGTGGCTGATTTACACCCAGGCACGTGACGCACAACGACAACGAGTAATCGATTTGCTCACAGTGTATAGGCGCTCGTGTGAAACGGGCTTTAAGGCCCATGTGACACAAGTGGCCGCTGTATATAGTGAGTATCATAATTAGATGCGAGAATGGACACAGGTGAGAGTAGGCTACAGAAGTAAAAACGGATCAGTTAACATGAAACCACCCATTTGTGAAATAGTGCCTAATGTTTCGTAACGAGCTGCCACTGAATTCAGTATCAAATGTTATCCTCATTAGCAAAGCATTTTAAATGTAAATTCTTGGACTAGTTCCGCATCTAATTTGGATCATATTGCAACCGATTCCAACCTTAACAAGAAATACAATACTCTAGATCCTTGTACAACAGACCGAGCGAGGTGGCGCAGTGGTTAGACACTGGACTCGCATTGGGAAGGACGACGGTTCAATCCCGCGTCCGGCCATCCTGATTTAGGTTTTCCGTGATTTCCCTAAATCACTCCAGGCAAATGCCGGGATGGTTCCTCTGAAAGGGCACGGCCGACTTCCTTCCCCATCCTTCCCTAATCCGATGAGACCGACGACCACGCTGTCTGGTCTCCTTCCCCAAACCAACCAACCAACCAACCAACCTTGTACAACAAGGAAGCAAGGCAGAGGATGTTGTTATGGATGGCTGGTATCCTCTTTCTACAACACAAATGCACACGTGGATTAATACTGTTCTTTATTTATAAGAGCATTTACTTATCTTGAATAGAATCCATGTGCTGTGGTACAAACTTATCAGTAATAGTCCCACTATAGTCAATAATCTGGTCGCTATGTACTGTCATAGCTTGAGATGAACTAAACCCGCTCTGTGAGTAAACTAGATGACTGAGTGAGACTGAGCGATTGAGTGAGTGAGGCCCACAGGTCAGCGGCTGCGGCCTAAATCCACGCTGTCGAGAGGGCGTTGGCGGCTTGTTGCTTGTCGGTGTGTCTCTGGGCTTTCTCATCACAGGTGCGCTTGATCCAGCCCCTACTAAACGATATTCGTGCTTCATTTTTGCCGACCGGTGTGCTGGCGACAGCTTACGCCAGCACAAATACTATTTCAGCATGTTATGTGTTACAATTCACTGGCGAGTGTTGTTCACATGCCACATACATTAATAATTAAATGATATTTTTTTTCTATTTCTCTCCCACTTTTTCCGATGAAAAGTGAAATAATAACATAAATTTCATGTTTTCAATTTCCCCATTGAGCTTAGTGTTGGGCTGGTTCATAAACGCATAGCGTTTTCCCGTAAGTTTAATTAACACAACGACATATATCACAGCGACGTTAGTCATCACTAATGCATTCTCCACCTCTATTTACAATAGTCTGTAAGGATGGGCTAGCTTTTCGACTCCGCGACTGTAGAAATCGCTTGGTTTTGAGGCGAAGAACTCGCCGAACCACATGCGGTGGGCATTTTCATCTGTAAAGGAAGTTCCTTTAGGGTTGTTCGTTAGAGAGCGGAAAAGATGAAAATCTGAGGGTGCAAGGTCAGATGAATAAGGTGGATGCGGCAATGTCTTCCCAAGGAAGCGTAACCAATTTTTGAGAGAGGAGGGGGGATGAGGCACAAATTATATATCATTTGTGTGGAAAATAGATTCGAATCGGCCCTGGATATAACTGACAAAGCAGCTCCCCCTCCTCAACCCCCTCCAATAAAACTTTCTGCAACTTCTTCAAAGCAAATTTAACAAATTATATAATTTTGTTAGTAGGATGAATAAAGCGAAGCGACATAGAAGATTGAAATGTGGCTCAAAGAAGCCTACAACGTCCCTCTCCATTAGTTCAGCAGGCCGCTGTGGCCGACCGGTTCTAGGCGCTTCAGTCCAGAACCGCGCTGCTGCTCCGGCCGCAGGCTCGAATCCTGCCCCGGGCATGAATGCCTGTGATAGGTTTAAGTAATTCTAAGTCTAGGGGACTGATGACCTCAGATGTTAAGTTCCTTAGTGCTTAGAGCCATTTGAGTCACTTTTGCATTGATTCAAAACCGCTGAATCCTAAGCGCTTGCAGACAGGTAACCGTCTGACATCCTTTTGACTGCGCGTGCGTGCTAGCAGTTGCAAGAACAGTAGTGTAGACTCCCTGTAGCCACCTAGGTCTGTCGTCATCGTTTGTCTCTGTTCATATATGTTTTCAAAGTGCTCAACATAGGTGGAAGGTCGCACTGAGGGTGTTACAAAACACATATTATAGTGTCCTTTGCCGTCTTATTTCCGCATGTGATAATGTCGCATTCCCCTGAAATCACACCACAGGAAGGTGTAAAATAGAGGGCCTGAAGAAGCAAAAATTTGGTGAAATGTTTTTAAAGAGTCCCTAGTGGTCGACCAAGAAAAAGAGTACACGGATTAAAAAAGGTGACAGATTTATTCTTTCGCCACTGCTTTTCAATCTGTACATCGAAGAGGCAACGATGGAAATAAAAGAAAGGCTCAGGAGTGGAATCAAAACTCATGGTGAAAGGATATCAATGACATGATTCACTGATGACATCACTTCCCCGGCTGAAAGTGAAGAATAATTACAGGATCTGCTAAATAGAATGAACAGTCTAAAGAGTACATAATGCGGACAGAAAGTAAATCGAAGAAATACGACAGTAACGAGAAGAAGCAGAAATGAGAACAGCGAGAAACTTAACATAAAGACTGACGGTCACGAAGTAGATGACGTTAAGTAATTCTGCTACCTAGGCAGAAAAATAGCCAATGACGGACGGAGCAAGGAGAACAACAAAAGCAGACCAGCACTGGCAAAAAGGGCATTCCTGACCAAGAGAAATCTACTAGTAGGCCTTAATTTGAGACAGATATGTTTGAGAATGTACGTCTGGAGCACAGCATTGTATGGTACTGAAACATGGACTATGGGAGAGTCGGAACAGAAGAGAATCGAACCGTTTGAGATATAGTGCCGCAGACGAATGTTGAAAATTAGGTGGACTGATAAGATAGGGAATAAGGAGGTTCTTCGCAAACTCGGTGAGGAAAGGAATACATGGGAAACATTGACAAGAAGAGGGAACAGGTTGATAGGACATCTGTTAAGACATGAGGGAATGATTACGTAGTGCTGCTGTAGAGGGCACAAACTGTGGAGGAAGACAGAGATTGGAACACATCCAGCAAATAATTGAGGACGTAGGTTGCAAGTGCTACTCTGAGATGAAGAGGTTGGCACAGCAGAGGAATTCGTGGCGGGCCGCACCAAACCAGTTAGAAGACTGATGACCCAAAAACTGTTCCAAAGAAGTGCGATAATGTTCAGTGGGGTTACAGCCCCATGATGTCCTTACAGAAGCACTTGTTTTAAATGTTTTGAACATGGGTGCGTTTAAGCAACGGTTAGAGACGGAATACAAAGCAGCCAAACAGTTGCAACAAAGGTGTTTTTACTCAACCTTTGACCATGGTTTCGACGAATGTAAGCCTGTATTCTTGAGAAATACAGGTAACATGAAAGCAATGTAACAGCAATAATCTGGAAACATACAAGTCTAATGTACACTTACTAGAATTTCAATTTACAAAAACACCGTCCTTGGAAAAGGGCTGAATTGTCCAGAGGGTGTCAGCAGTGTCAAAGGTTATTCACGGGACGGCGAACTGTCGATTTAAACCATAAAATGTGTGGAAATCAACGCTCAGAGGAAAGGGGCCCTTTGCGCCATCCACTAAGGCATTTTCGTGTGCGTTCTGGGCGGCAGTGTTTTCCTCGGCCGCCCATAAGAATATCGCGTGATTTCAACAGTGGCTGTCGCGGTGCTGACCTCCGTGCTGTGTGACGTCATAATCCGACCTCACGTCTAACAAAACCTTCTGAGCTGTGGCCTTCGTTTCGCACGTGTCGGCAGCTCGCTGAATGTGGCGTCGACGAGCCCAAGGGTGACATCACAGGGTGCCGCGATTTACCACCACTGCAGACGTAGGTTGTGGGCACTTTTGAATAAAACTTCAAACATAGACGTCGCAGTGGAAGACAATTAATGCTTTTCGCAGGAGTAATTCTTTAACTGTGTTTCGTAGTGTTCTTTGATGATAAGTATTGCATGTAACGAATTAAGCTGTAAACATAAATTACAAATTACATAGACAATCTATAGAACGTGGAAGATAGACAAAATTTTTATCTTAATGTTAACTGTAGCTACTGCACATTGGTACACTAATTAAATTACTAATTTGAAACAGTTGTTGTTGTTTTGATCTTCAGTCCTGAGACTGGTTTGATACAGCTCTCCATGATACTCTATCCTGTGCAAGCTTCTTCATCTCCCAGTACCTACTGCAACCTACATCCTTCTGAATCTGCTTAGTGTATTCATCTCTTGGTCTCCCTCTTCGATTTTTACCCTCCACGCTACCCTCCAATACTAAATTTGTCATCCCTTAATGCCTCAGAACATGTCCTACCAACCGGTCCCTTCTTCTTGTCAAGTTGTGCCACAAACTCCTCTTCTCCCCAATTCTACTCAATACCTCCTCATTAGTTATGTGATCTACCCATCTAATCTTCAGCATTCTTCTGTAGCACCACATTTCGAAAGCTTATATTCTCTTCTTGTCCAAACTATTTATCGTCCATACTTCACTTCCATATATGGCTACACTCCATACAAGTACTTTCAGAAACCACTTCCTGACACTTGAATCTATAGTCGATGTTAGCAAATTTTTCTTCAGAAACGCTTTCCTTGCCATTGCCAGTCTGCATTTTATATCCTCTCTACTTCGACCAACATCAGTTATTTTGCTCCCCAAATAGCAAAACTCCTTTACTACTTTAAGTGTCTGATTTCCTAATCTAATTGCCTCAGCATCACCCGACTTAATTCGACTACTTTCCATTATCCTCTTTTTGCTTTTGTTGACGTTCATCTTATATCCTCCTTTCAAGACACTGTCCATTCCGTTCAACTGCTCTTCCAAGTCCTTTGTTGTCTCTGACAGAATTGCAATGTCATCGGCGAACCTCAACGTTTTTATTTCTTCTCCATGGATTTTAATACTTACTATAAATTTATCTTTTGTTTCCTTTACTGCTTGCTCAATATACAGATTGAATAACATCGGGGAGAGGCTACAACCCTGTCTCACTTCCTTCCCAACCACTGCTTCCCTTTCATATCCCTCAACTCTTACAACTGCCATCTGGTTTCTGTACAAATTGTAAATAGCCTTTCGCTCCCTGTATTTGACCCCTGCCATCTTCAGAATTTGAAAGAGGGTATTCCAGCCAACATTGTCAAAAGCTTTCTCTAAGTCTACAAATGCTAGAAACGTAGGTTTGCCTTTCCTTGATCTGTCTTCTAAGATAAGTCGTAGAGTTACAATTAAGGGCAGTGAAAGTATCCCTTTCGAAGAATGGTGTTTTTACTATAGTTTTACTCCGCATTTCCTTGCATCTATCGAAGCAATGGTAGATGCAATGTTTCTTGATTTCCGAAAAGCTTTTGATTCCGTACCGCACATGCGCTTATTGTCAAAAGTACGATCATATGGGGTATGAAGTGAAATGTGTAACTGGGTTGAGGACTTTTTGGTAGGGAGGACGCAGCGTGTTATCTTGAATGGAGGGACATCGTCAGATGTAGAGGTAATTTCGGGTGTGCACGACGGAAGTGATTGGGACCCTTGCTGTTCATTTTCTATATTAATGACCTTGCAGACAATATTAATAGTAAAATCAGAATTTTTGCAGATGATTATCTATGATGAAGTACTGTCTGAGAGAAGCTCCATAAATATTCAGTCAGATCTTGATAAGATTTCAGCGTGGTCCAGAAACTGGCAACTTGCTCTAAATGTTCAGAAGTGTAAAATTGTGCATTTCACAAAACGAAAAAAAGTTGAAACGTGGGACTTAGGGAAAGCAGGAAAGGTATGGATTGGGCCTAATCAGTTACCGTTGGTTGCACAGAAAACACATACACTTTATTTTTAATAAAACTCTCAACAATCATTTTTAAAGATTTTACTACACTGGCGGCTGAAAGCCGTATTAGAAGAATTGCAACTTATGTGGGCTGAAAGCCACAAACAATATTACAAACAATTAATGGCTGAAGGCCTGATTAAGAGAGGATTCAAAATTATTGGAGCTGAAGGCCTCAAGTAATTTTCAGAATACTGAACGGCTGAAGGCCTGAATTACAAGTAAGGAAGGAAGTTGCATGTTAAAATACTGAAACCTTTTTAAAACAATCTTAACGAACTATAACAGGCTATGGTGATGGCTGCAGGCCTTATTAAGAGAAAATTGAAAATAATTGTCGGCTGAAGGCCACAAGCAGTGTTACAAACAATTAATGGGTGAAGGCCGGAATTACAAGTGGGAAAGGCAATAACATGTAAAAACTTTTGGGTATTTTTAAACAATTAAGATAACTTGTCCAAATAAGACTGAGTGATCCACAGACAGTGCTCCCTGGATCGACCTGAAGAAGGTGACTACAGCTGTGTAAGCGGTGAGACAGGCAGCCAAGAGTTGTACTCACGTAACAGGATGGCAACTCAAACTTGGGGCAGCTTAAGCACCGACCGACCAACTAACCAGTCCACCTAACGTCCGATCACCGGTACAACGATGGAATATTTTTAGGCAAGGGCGAAGAGACGGAGAGCACCACGACTTCAGAAACACACCCAAGGCTGAAGGAAACACTACAACCAAGGTAGACCTCCCAAAAACATATGCGCAGTACAATTCAAGAGGCTGTCGAACCACACGCCGTGTCGGAGAGCATCAACACGACGAGGAAAGGTACACTGTCGGAAACGTACGCTAACCTCCAGGGCAGGTAACTGGGGCGTTAGCGGCCACAAGGCAGGAAATGCCGCTGGTTACGCTTCACTAATAAGAATAATAAATCCAAGCTAACATCAGGGAGCAGAAGGTGGCTAATAGCTTCCGCCAACCTGACAGATTCCACTTGTTGCGTTTGGTCTCACCGACCCTGGGAGCAGAAACACGAAAACAGCAGCGAGATAAATGGTGGAGGTTTCAGCACTGGACTTCAAACGTCCTGGGTTCGGTCGTCGGCTACAGCCCCTCGGTCCGACAGTGCGCGCACGCCGCGAGCAGTACCGGCCTGTCCTTGCGCTGCGGACCTCCTAGCTGCTCCGTCCAAAGCCGAACTAATGTCCGTTCGCAAAACCCCTCCCCAAATCCAGTGTGCAGACAGCATTAAAATAACTGCTCATTCAAAACCACAAGATACACACGGAACCGGGAAAACAATTCCACCAACAACCCACAATACTAAAACCATTCACTGTGAAACAACACGGACGAATTATAAGTCGGCACAAACACAGAGAAGCCAGAAACGGTCGGAAGACAGAATGCAAATCGTCCGCTACGACGACCGACCGACCGACCGACCAACCAACCAACCAACCAACCGTCGTCCCCACTCAAGTCAGGCGTGGGAAAGATCACAGTATAAATCGTCTACTGACAACTTATTGCCATAAGGTCACTTCGATGGGCGGACGCACACACACAAGTGAAAGTTGCACACTCGAATATCACGGTCCATTCAACTAAAACTCGCTGAATCCGGTCCTTGACGTGGTCGTGCACTCTCCCGACCACATCCTTTCGTCGGGCAGAGCATGTGTGTCGCCAGCGGTCGGGCGAATACTGGCTGTCCTGCCCTCACTGCCGCTCCGTCCCAACTCTACTAGCTCGACACACGACCCGGAAATACTAGAGGTCGCTCCAAAGATGGTACCACAGTACACGCTATCGATAAGCGCTGCTGCTGCCGCTCGCAGACGGACAAGGCGATCAAATGTAGCGGCGCAAGGGAAGACACTAAGAAAACGAGACGCCACTATCGCTAATACAAGATGCCAAGCTATGGACGGCAGCAACGCAAGCCGCACACGGCTCAAAAGTAGTATGCTATGTGTGTCGCTGCTGGAGGCGACTACATCATATAATTACCTGCGTGAAACACTTCATAGGGATATGAAATCGAATGATCACATAGGTTCAGTCTTGGGTGAAGCAGGCGGTAGACTTCGATTTATTGGTAGGCTACTGGGGATGTGCAATAAGTCTACAAAACCGACTGCTTACAAATAATTCGTGCGTCTCGTCCTAGAATACTGCACAAGTGTGTGGGATCTGTACGAGATAGGACTGGGCAGACTCATGAAGGCAGACGTAAACTATCCTGAGAAAGTCTATAAACAAAGTTTCAAGAAGCGGATTAAAAGATTACTCTCGGAACATACTAGAAACCCCTACGTATCTCTCACATAGGGATCGTGAGGATAAGATTAGAACAATTCCTGCAGGCACAGAGGCATTCGAACAATCATTCTTCCACGTTCCATACGTGAATGGAACAGGAAGACACCCTAATAACTGTTACAATGGGATGTACCCTCTGCCATGTACCTCAGGGCAATTTGCAGAGTATAGATGTAGATGTTGATGCGGAAACCTTTTAATTATGCCACTGAAGTCAGTTTTAGCAGCTGTGTCGTATTCTATCACCAAGAAAGCTTAATTTGACCGTCCGTTTTCACCTACAGTCGACCTTAATTGATTTTTTTATCTTCTTTAATTAAGCGAAATTAAGTTCACGAGTTGTTCAGTCACTGGTATTTTCACAAATATCCTCTAAGCTATTTAAATACTTGGTTAATCATCCCTTAATTCATACTTTGTACAAAAAAATCCATCAAAATATGCTAATGGAAGCCTTATAATGTGTAGTTTCTACACACATTACTTTTTACATGGCCGTCAGTGAAATTTTAGTTACATTTTAGACAATAAGGATAGTAAATTGAAGCTTAAAACAAATTTTGTTGGTAGAACAGACATGGCTGCAAGTATTCTACGTGAAAAAGATTTGTTCATTTTAGTACTAGAATGAAATAATAGCCGTCATTGTAGGTTGATCAGGTTGCAGATCCTATACACTCTATACAGATTTACATATTATTATTTATAAACCTTTTACTAACAGATTGAGAACGACGTACACATTACAGGTCCTGCCGATTTCTGAAAAAGTGCGTTACTATAAAATTATGAATAAAGAAACAAAAGAGAGAATAGCGCCAACGACATTCGTAAGCTTCTGGGGCGCTGTATCAAATCTCTGGTGCTTCTCATAAAACGCATCGCATTAAAAACTTCGTGCCGCTCGCAGTGTACTGTTTTGCGAAATGTACACACGGCCGGGAGTGAAATGAGATTTTCAACTTGACTTGCAAATACACGCGTCAGAGGGCCGCAAAGGCGCCGCGAGAAAGTTTCGCGGCAGGCTGGCAGAAAATCAGGCCCTGCGCTGACAGCCAGGCGTGCTCTCCCATCTTCCTCTCTTCACCTGCCTCCAACCCTACGTCAATACTGCTCTCCAATCCCTTCACTCTTCACACCAGGAGTTAGAAAAAAAAAATTATTTTTTTGGTGGTGGCATGCCTTACCGACTACACTTGTGAAGTGAGCGGAGGAAGAGTGGAACATATTTAGCATGAAACAGGGAGCAAAAAAATTCCGTAAAACAACATGTATATGTTTTCTAACTTCACTATGGTCTTTACAGTTATTAGCTAACAGGGTGAATTTTACTGATTTTTATATAAAATTATCCTGGCACGTACTTGATTTCAGACATGGTGGCTAATTTCTAGCGCCCCAAAGTTGTCAACTGCTGCAGTTTCTAAGAACTCACATCTTTCCAAATGGAAACACTTGACATGTTAAACCTTTAAGTGATAATTTATTGCGTCAGGGTCGCATAGTTACTGCAGTAATTATGGAACCGTGTTCGGCAGTTTATTTTCATTTTCAGATGTAAGAATTAATCCACAAACAGTTCGTGTTACATTGTCGCACAGATGACAAAATGGTAGATATCGAAATAGATGACAGAGGGATAGAAAAACAATTAAAATCGCTCAAAAGAGGAAAGGCTGCTGGACCTGATGGGATACAAGTTCGATTTTACACAGAGTACGCGAAGGAACTTGCCCCCCTTCTTGCAGCGGTGAACTGTAGGTCTCTAGAAGAGCGTATCGTTCCCAAAGATTGGAAAAGGGCACAGGTCATCCCCGTTTTCAAGAGGAGACGTCCAACAGATGTGCAGAGCTATAGGCCTATATCTCTAACATCGATCGGTTGTAGAATTTTGGATCACTTATTATGTTCGAGTATAATGGCTTTTCTGGAGACCAGAAATCGACTCTGTAGGAATCAGCATGGGCTTCGAAAAAGACGATCGTGTGAAACCCAGCTCGCGCTATTCGTCCACGAGACTCAGAGGGCCATAGACACGGGTTCCCAGGTAGATGCCGTGTTTCTTAACTTCCGCAAGGCGTTGGATACAGTTCCCCACATTCGTTTAGTGAACAAAGTAAGAGCATATGGACCATCAGATCAATTGTGTGATTGGATCGAAGAGTTCCTAGATAACAGAACGCAACATGTCATTCTGAATGGAGAGGAGTCTTCCGAAGTAAGAGTGATTTCAGGTGTGCCGCAGGGGAGTGTCGTAGGATCGTTGCTATTCACAATATATATAAATGACCTTGTAGATAACATCGGAAGTTCACTGAGACTTTTTGCGGACGATGCTGTAGTATATCGAGAGGCTGTAACAATGAAAAATTGTACTGAAATGCAGGAGGATCTGCAACAATTGGCACATGGTGCAGGGAATGGCAACTGAGTCTCAATGTAGACAAGTGTAATGTGCTGCGAATACATAGAAAGAAAGCACCTATATCATTTAGCTACAATATAGCAGGTCAGCAACTGGAAGCAGTTAATTTCATAAATTATCTGGGAGTAGGCATTAGGAGTGATTAAAAATGGAATGACCGTATAAAATTAATCGTCGGTAAAGCAGATGCCAGACTGAGATTCATTGGAAGAATCCTAAGGAAATTCAGTTCGAAAACAAAGGAAATAGGTTACAGTACACTTGTTCGCCCACTGCTTGAATACTGCTCACCAGCGTCGGATCCGTACCAGATAGGACTGATAGAAGAGATAGAGAAGATTCAACGGAGAGCAGCGCGCTTCGTTACAGGATCATTTAGTAATCGCGAAAGCGTTACGGAGATGATAGATAATCTCCAGTGGAAGACTCTGCAGGAGAGACGCTCAGTAGATCGGTACGGGCTTTTGTTGAAGTTTCGAGAACATACCTTCACCGAGGAGTCAAGCAGTATATTGCTCCCTCCTAGGTATACCTCGCGAAGAGACCATGAGGATAAGATCAGTGAGATTAGAGCCCACACAGAGGCATACCGACAATCTTTCTTTCCACGAACAATAGGAGATTGGAATAGAAGGGAGAACCGATAGAAGTACTCAAGGTACCCACCGCCACACACCGTCAGGTGGCTTGCGGAGTATGGATGTAGATGCAGATGTAGATGAACTTAAGTTATATGCATTCTGGTCATGAAATGGTATTAAATATGGCAATGAACTGTGCATCATATCGTCACATGGTAAATGTAGGACTTGTGAAAGAAGGGAACTAAAATTGGAGGGAGACGGCATATTTCTTCACATTAGACTATTGCTTTCAAAATTTTTATCTCTTCTTTTACCGATGCTTATGGGTTTAAGGCGTAAATTTTTAAAAATCGCATATAGCAAATATCAGTGGCTGTAGAGTTCGCTGTTATTTGCCCTGCTTCACCTATGGCTTTAGTTTCCTCCCTGCCCCCGTATCCCGTATCTCTTCTTTCTACAAGCACTACAAAAGAGCACACGGCACAACTCTAACTTCGGTACCTTTCATCAAGTGACGATATGATGCATATTACGTTGACATATTTATACCATTACATGATGTTGAGAATGCGCATAAGAGTTTATATGTCATGACAAAACTGTTGCTGGACTACTTATCACATCTGAAGATGACAGAAAATTTCTGATAGTGTGAAAATTGCAGAAATTAGGCGATCTTTACGTAATAAATAGTCGCCGCATTTCTTCGTTTGGGAAGCATAACATTTCTACCCATTAAAGATCTAAATCACGAAATAAAAGCGGCAAAATTAAGCTAGAGATTTAACTCTTTTGTCTGGTATGTCTACACATGGATCATCGAATTTCTGTATGGGCTTTTGAACAAATATTCTTCGTAAGAGTTGGCGTTTCCAATTGAAGTTTCACCTGAAGGCATCGACTTAAGAATCGTTGATACTGAGTTGGACGACAGCTTATGACATAACAAGACAATACTTCGTAAGCATCGCTACGTCTAATTTTGCAATCTCGGTATTATTTTCTGAGTATAAATGTATGTATTTTATTGTTTTATTGGCAATGATGATTCATTAAAGGACGGTAATGTATGTTTACCATAAACCATTCAAAACCAATATTGGTTCAAATGGCTCTGAGCACTATAGGACTTTGCATTTGAGCTCATCAGTCCCCTAGAACTTAGAACTACTTAAACCTAACTAACCTAAGGACATCACACACATCCATGCCCGATTCAGGATTCGAACCAGTGACAGCAGCGGTCCCGTGGTTCCAGATTGAAGCGCCTGGAACCTCTCGGCCACAACGGCCGGCTTTGTGGCGTTCGTTCTTTTGAATAAATCATCCAATTTTTCTGAAATTGTAATCATTTCGTTATCTGTGCATGTACATTACATCTAAGGATTTCTATTCGGATAATTACTTCGTGTTTCGTCGTTTTTTTGTCTTAGAGTGTATTACCATTCCATAATTAAGATTTCACTCAATATCCGTTACGTAATTACTTATAAACTTGGCTAATTACATGTGTTCGGTCTTTGGTGTACAGTATAATTATTTGTGCTTTAACCATCAGTAGTACATACGTCTGCATTCTTTTGGTCAAATTATTCTCCCAAAGTGGTGCCTCTTCTGGACACTACAGAACCTGAGATCATACATTTTGTTTAACAATAAACTTCGCCAAACAGCCGTGCAATTGAGATGTTATTCTATTTTTCCTATCAGTTTAGGCAATTCACTATGCCGAATTGAGTTCCAGTCAAGTTTTGAAAGGAAGCACTCGAGCTAAAAATTCATGGAAGCCAGAAAAACATATTGTCCAGCTATGCCAATATCGGTTATTTTTGAGAGGTCCATATCGGGCTTGAAGACGGCATAAAGAGCTGCCGAAACTGATAGCAAAAATAAAATAAAATAAGATTTCAATTGCGCGGCTCTTTGGCGAATTTCATTGTTAAATATTTGACCAGCCGCTGCCTCTTATCCACAATGGATCAACAGAGACTGAGATCACATGTGTTATTAAAATATCCGAAAGTGATGCTACGGTCACAAGCTGAGTAACGACCACCGCCTGAGACATGCAGAGGTCAATCTCCAGGACACGATCCCATGAACGCTAAGGAGCAGAAATGGTGACAAGGATACACGGCCGGAAATGCAAGGTGTCTATGCTACAGCGTATTTATTAATTCATCACGCCTGCACAGTCAGATGCAGTGCACGACATGCTGTGGAGAGACCACCGACGGATAAGGTGTTGGAGGTAGCTCACACGGGCACCTGGGCATGCGCAAACAATACGCAGCAGCGACTGAACAGGCTGTTCAAATGTGGCGTCCTGCAACCGAATGGCACTATAGAGTCTGCACGTCCGGTATCGCCTTTGCGTACTCTCCTTATTGGTGTCGCGCTCCCCCCCAGGTAAGACTGTAAAGGTAACTCATTTCAGTACACACAGTCGTGATCGCATTTAAGTAGTTTATTTTTATTTCTAGATGACCGGTTTCGATCTAAGACATCATCTTCAGATCTTCCATTCCTTGCTGACCCTAGGGACCGTTGGCGTGAAGCAGGTCCATCTGTGCAGGCGCGGAGAACACTTCTCACCTACACAGATGGACCTGCTTCACGCCAACGGTCCTTGGGGTCAGCAAGGAATGTAAGATCTGAGGATGATGTCCTAGATCTAAACCAGTAATCTAGAAATTAAAAGAAAAGACTTTAAATGCGATCACGACTGTGTGTATTGAAATAAGTTACAATACGACTAGTATAAAGATGGCTGTTTTTACTGGAACTATTTTTCAAAAAATTTTTAGAATTCTAAAATTCTGGCGAACGGGCGGGCCATGTGCCTGGACCATCTCGTACGAAGCACCTGTTGGGACAGATGTTGTTTCTGAGATGCCTTTGATAGGAAACCTGGAATTCAGCTGGAGCACCATCATGCAGTTTCCCACATCACCCTTTGTACCACCAAGGCACGTCGTCCAGCAGAAGCCTCACTTATGAAATTTGTTATTAATAACCTTTCCTAGTTCAAATCTAATAGCAATCTGCGTGGCTACAACACCAGGAGGATAGCTGATCTTCACTCTTTTGGGTGCAGTCTGACTCTAGCACGCAAAGGGGTGAATTATGCAGCCACAAAGATCTTTGGTCATTTACCAAATAGGATTAAAAGTTCGACAGACAGCCAACCAGCATTTGGTTGGTTGGCTGATTTGAGGGAGAGGACCGAAAAGCGAGTTCATCGGTCCCATAGGATTAGGGAAGGATGGGGAAGCAACTCGGCTGGGCCCTTTCAAAGGAACCATCCCGGCATTTGCGTGACGTAATTGTGAGAGTGTGGGTTTTATTTTGTCAAGTTGCACAATGGATTGATCCAACAAGTACCCTTTGGCTTCTGCAAGAAATAATTTCTACCTCACACTACTACAGAAGTAAGATCCTAATGTATAAGAACTGCTTGAAAAAAGTTCACCAACAAATATCTTCTGGAGTCGTCCGCTATATGGGAGAGACACAAAAATATTCTATATTCTTACGTAACTAGTGGAACACTTGGGTACTGGAGTATTGCTTACACGATTTAGGGAAATCATGGAAAACCTAAATCAGGGCGGCCGGACGCGGGTTTGAACCGCCGTCCTCCCGAATGCGAGTCCAATGTGATAACTACAAACCATCATTCAAACTAAAGGAATTTCTGAGTGAATACTTCTGCTCAACAGATGAATTTTTTGATGTGAAGTAGTCATTGTAAAAAAGAACGAATTTTTATACATGAAGTAGAAAAAAAAATCATGTAAAGAAAACTTACGTTGAACTGACACATTCCACATCATTACGAAATGTCGTATACATGACCTATGGAACAAGTTTTAAAGTAATGGGGAGACACTACCTCCCGCAAGAAGTGCAGATATGAGGCACTGTGGGGGGATGACTGGTCCCACAAGGTGGTCATGAAAAAGTCCCGCCCACACATTGAGGCTGAACCCGTGCTGGTGGTTCACTGCCATCATATCGTGGACGTTCTCCGTAGCGCGCAGGAGCGTGTTGTAGGTTTTGAAGATACCACCCTTGTAAAAGTATCCTCATCTGTGAATAGGACAGTTGACAGAAATCCCAGACCCTATGATCACCCGTGAGTTGAACTAGCGACAAAACCCTCGCCAGAGAGGCAAGTCTGTAGGTAATGAGGCCTACACGCGTTGTAAGTGATATGAGTAGCGGCAGCTGTCGTGGAGAATGTTCCACACGATCGTCTGGCTTACTCCACGCTAGCAAGCCACCTGCTTGATGCTGTTACCAGCGTTATATCCTACAGTGTTCAACACTTGTTACTCCAAAGCCCGCGAACGTACCGGACACATTAGCCTTTCTTGGTTACTCATTCCTTAGAATGAGGCTGCCCCACGCAAACTACGAAACACAGTTGCAGTCTATGATGCTGTCGCTGTCGGCAGGGTACGAGAGGTGTGTTCAACAAACCCCGGAACTTTGTCCACAAATATTTTGTACGCTTACCTTTTCCTTACTGCGCACGGTCTCCTTCGGAATACTCCCTCCACAACACAACTGATACACTGTTACCAACGATGTTTCAACTTTCGGACGCCTCTTGCTGGATCGCGAGAAGCGCCGTCTGCGAATTTTCTTTTATCTCGTCTACCGTTGCCAATATTCGTCCTTTCCACGGGGTGTTCAGATTTTGAAATACAAAAAAAAAAAAAAAAAAAAAAAAAAATGTCCACAGGGACCAGGTCTGGGGAGTACAGAGGATGAGAGACCACAGTGATTTCATTCTTTCGGTAAAAGTTTCGCACCAACAGGAATGAATATGCGGGTGCTTTATCTACATCTACATGGTTTCTCTGCAATTCGCACTTAAGTGCCTGGCAGAGGGTTCATCGAACTATTCTCATATTACATATTTACCCATCCACTCTCGAATGGGGCGTGGGAAAAAGGAACACCTAAATCTTTCCGTTCGAGCTCTGATTTCTCTTATTTTATAATGATATTATGATGATCATTTCTGCCTACGTAGTGTAAGGGGTCCGTAGGCACTTACTATAAGTTTGCACTCGGCACAGGTCGACAGGGCAAACAATCGATAGTGTCGGGTTGCGAGAGCGAGTGTGAGTTGAGTCAGTTTCCCTGGTTGCGGGCCGAGCGGGTGGAGGCCTGTTGATATAATACAAGGCTGATCGACAAAGGGAGTGGCCATCGCCGCGGTTTAATCCCTTTGTGTTAGAATAATACGGGAAAGTGAAGAAGTATAATTACTAGAGTGATCAGTGATATTTCTGTGCCGATATTTGTGGTTTCGTGACTACCGCGCCGGCATCATTTGGATTGCAGTGTTGGATTGCAGTGTTGGATTGCAGTGATTGAATTTGCGTGTGACGATAATGAATAGCGAGGAAGCCTGTGCTGAGATTAGCCGTTATTAAATATGTATGACGAAGGCAGTGGCTGTCTCCTTTTTCTTGTGTTTTTGAGACGAATATAGGTCTTGATTAGTGAAGCTGTGTTGGCGTTCTTCTTGTCACCAGACATTTCATTATTTCAGCATTGGAGAAGGACAAAATGGAATGTAACAACTCCGTAGCAGTCAAATCCGATTGTCAGCCCCATTAGGTACACGGTCACATTAATTAATATTTATTTGGGCTGCTATCAGATCCCGATCGAGCGGGATACATAAATCGGAGGTGTTACAGTAGGTGGGTGCATTCGGAAGAGGAAGTTCGTGATTGAAATTTCGTAAATATATCTCGCCGCAAAGAAAACCGCCTTTGTTTCAGTGACTGCCACCCCAACTCGCGTATCATATCAGTGACACTCTCACCCCTATTACGCGGTAATAGGAAACGAGCTGCCCTTCTTTGCACTTTTTCGATATCCTCCGTCAATCCTACCTGGTAAGGATCCCACACCGCGCAGCAGTATTCTAGCAGAAGACGGACAAGTGTAATCAAGGCTGTGTCTTTAGGGGGTTGGTCGCATCTTCTAAGTGTTCTGCCACCAAAGAGCATTCTTTGTTTCACCTTCCCCACAATATTATCTACGTGGTCTTTCCAATTTAAGTTGCTCGTAATTGTAATTTCTAGGTATTTAGTCGAATTGACAGCCCTTAGATTTGTGCGATTTATCGTATACCCAAAAATTTATCGGGTTTTTTTTAGTACCCATGTGTATGACCTCGCACATTTCTTTGTTTAGTGCCAATTGCCACTTTTCGCACCCTACAGAGATTCTCTCCAGATCATTTTGTAATTGAAATTAATCGTCTGATGATTTTACTAGAAGGTAAATTACAGCGTCATCTGCAAACAGTCGAAGGGGGCTGCTCAGATTATCACCTAGATCATTTATGTAAATCAGGAACAGCAGCGGGCCTATGACACTACCTTGCGGAACGCCATATATCACTTCTGTTCTACTCGATGATTTACCGTATATCACTACGAACTGTGACCTCTCTGAGGGGAAATCACGAATCCAGTCACACAACTGAGACGATACTCCATATGCACGCAGTTTGATTAATAGTCGCTTGTGAGGAACGGTATCAAACGCCTTCTGGAAATCTAGGAATATGGAATCGATCTGAGATCCCTTGTCGACAGCACTCATTACTTCATGGAAATAAAGAGCTAGCTGTGTTGCACAAGAACGATATTTTCTGAATCCGTGTTGGTTATGTATCAATAAGCCATTTTCTTCAAGGTGATTCATAATGTTCGAGTACAGTATATGCTCCAAAATCCTACTGCAAATTGAGGTCAGTTTGTAATTCAATGGGTTACTCCTATTTTCTTTCTTGAATATTGGTGTGCCTGTGCTACTTTCCAGTCTTTAGAAACAGACCTTTCGTCAAGTGAGCGGTTGTATATGATTGCTAAGAAATGCGCTATTGTGTCTGCATACTCTGAGAGGAACCTCATTGGTATACCATCTGGACCGGAAGACTTGCCTGTATTAAGTGATATGAGTTGTTTCGCAATACCTAAGATATCTACTTTTATGTTCTGGTTTCGAGTTCTGGAATGTTTACTTCGTCTTCTTTCGTGAAGGAATAACGGATGCAAGAGCCATGAATTGTCTCTCCACGCTTCAGGCCGTTCGCTTCTCACATTTTCTTGCAGACCTCCCAACGTCTCTATAGTTCCCCCGATGATGATGATTTATGCTTTGTGGGGCTCTCAACTGCGCGGTCATCAGTACCCGTACAAAGTCCCAATTTTTACACAGTCCAATTTTTACACAGTCCAATCTGGCCATTGTCACGAATGATGATGAAGAAGATGATGATGATGATGATAAAATGATGAGGACAACACAAACACCCAGTCTCCGGGCACAGAAAATCCCCAATCCGGCCGCGAATCTAACCCGCGACGTAACAGGTCCGTAGATTAACAGTTTCACCCTGTGGCACGAATTCATGATGAACTAATCGTTCAAGGTCAAAGAAAAGTATCAGTATGGCTTTGACATTTGACCTGACCTAAGAGCATTTGTTTACTCTTGGAGAACCTTTCCCGATCTGCTGTGAAGGTTGAACCTTGGTCTCAATATCATAACCGTAGACCCACGTCTCATCACCAGTTATGATTCTCTTTAGGAACTTCTCATTTACGCGATCCAAAAGCTCTTCACAGATTGCAAGGCGAAAGTCTTTCTCGTCTAGACTCATGAGCCGTGGGACGAACTTGGCGGCAACACTATGCATTCCAAGATGCTGGGTCAGGATTTCATGACATGATCCAACTGAAATGTTAAATTCTTGTGCAATCTCTCGGACAGTCTGTCTTCGACTGGCACACACAATTTCATTGACGTCCCTGATGTGAGCGTCGTTGGTACAAGTCGAAGGGCGTCCTGAACGAGGATCACCTTTAACTTCTGTCCGGCCATTTTTAAACCGTGTGAATCATTTTAACACCGAGTACGGCTTAAGCATTCGTCACCGTAGGCTTCCTGCATCATTTGGTGTCCTCTGTACAGATTTTCTTGAGTTTCACGCAAAATTTAATGCAGACGCGTTGCCCCTCTAACTCTGCCATTTCGAAATTCGCAAACTGTGCGAGACAACGTTCTACTCAATACAGCAATGAACAATAACTAACAGACGTACAACTCTGAAACTTCCGGCAGTTACACATTAAACACAGGCATGTGCAGGGATGCCAACCACATTTCGGTCAAAGAAGCCATTGATGCAAAATGACGAATGTTCCGGAATTTTTTGAGCAGACCTCGTACTTTTCACTGCAGGTCCGTGCTGCCACCTACCCACTGCCATTTGTCTGTCCGTGTGTAAAGATCATGTAGGCCTGCTTCTAATCGGTACACCCGGCCATCGTCTCTCAGAGCTGCCCTAAACTACATGCGACCACACCAGAGTGAGTCGGCAAGAACAGTCAAGCAGATGCACGCCAGTACCGACGTGAGAGTCCACCACCATCATGGGCAGACAACTGCAGTCTTGAGTGTGGAGCTAGAACACCAACAGAGACTGTACATTTGTTACGCAATCGCCAAGGTGGCCCCTGCGGTCCGACAACACGTCTAACGCCACACTGGACCGAGGTTGTCAATGCCCAAGGCGTAAGCATTGGGAAACATCGGCTGTTTTCGAAACAGACATTCCGTGTGCTACTTCCTGCAGAGGGAGTTCGAGATGGACTGCAGGAAGTATCACTACACCAACGTCTGATTAGCTGGCCAATACTATTTAAAGGCTACAACCAGCACCGGACGTCGGTTCACGCCGAATACCGACCTCAAGGACGTCTCCATGGAAGACTACGTCTGCGCCATCGGAGTAGGACTTGGAATTAAGTGTATGTGTTACCACGGAGTCTTGTGGGAATCTTAGAAGTTATCTTTTGTTGCCTCTAGAAGAAATTCTTACTGGGTTTGTGATTGTGACTTTTCGTTGCTATTCAGTCATTTCCATGTAGACTTACGTCAGTAAAAGTTGTAAAGTTGTAAAAACTTGCAAATTGTCAGTTACAACACAAATTGCGACGAGTTTGTGCCTGAGTGTGTCCCCATCATGGCGGAAATAGTGCTTCAGCAGCTGATCCAAAGTGTGCATGACTTACTACAAGGTTTTCAACAGTTTTGCCAGAAATCTCAGAATACACAGGAACGTTTCTTTACGGAACTATTGAAAAACCAACCGGTTCCGCCGCCCCCGACATTTCCTGCTTTCAACGAGGATACTGAAGACTGGGACACTTACAAGAAGCGGTTCCTGTAGCATTTTCACATCCATCAGGTTGTCCCACAGGCTATTCGTCGTTACTACTTTTTGTCCAGGAACCAGTCCAAAGTGCATGTTCTCTTGACGAAACTACTACCTCGACCTGCGGATTCTTTTACTTCCTCCCAGATTTGTGAGGTTCTCGCGGCTTACTACGGACTTCAATAAAAGTTGCAAAAACTTTCAAACTGGCAGTTACGACACATTCCTACTTGCCTGTTTTGTTGCCATGTGTGTACTCAGTCACTGAAACCTACACTATGAAACATCTGTTAACTCCACCTTCAAGTGAGTCCATTTCCAGCCGTGTATGCACACCACCTTATCCTTACAGGCCAGTGGGAAGCATTCTAGCGACGATACCGGCCGAAAACGGCGAATACACTGATGCAAGTGACGCTGACAAAGGAAAGATCAACAAGTTGTGACATAGTCACTAGAAACTTTTCAGCAATCCTAGAAAACACTTACTTTATTATAATACCACTCTTGGATCACAATGTTCATTTGTAATCAGGTAGCCAGCCTGAGTAGCCGAGCGGTTCTAGGCGCTACAGTCTGGAACCGCGCGACCGCTACGGTCGCAGGTTCGAATCCTGCCTCGGGCATGGATGTGTGTGATGTCCTTAGGTTAGTTAGGTTTAAGTAGTTCTAAGTTCTAGGGGACTGATGACCTCAGATGTTGAGTCTCATAGTGCTCAGAGCCATTTGAACCATTTTTTTTTACACAAAAGGAGAAAATAGAGGAAAAAAGAGGGAAAAAGAGAGAAACACTCTACCGTGATAAAGAAAACAACAAACTTACATCGAACGTATATACTACTGTGGTTTGACAATCCAAAGCGACTTCCAAAGAAACCATAAAATATTAAATTAAAATGTCGTTAAACACAAAATCTTCGTCATTCCTTATCTACTTATAAAACATAAAGTGTAACAAGAAAATAACATTTATTTAAAAATGTTTTTCGAAGATTTTTCATAGTAAATGTTCTACTTTACTGTTGCGAAGGATGGATTCTACAAATGTATGTCAGCTGATAGGCTCCTCTTTGCCAATTCAATGACTGCATGTGAAGTCACAATTTCTTTTTTTAATAAAAGCGCCATTTGCCAAATATGTCTTTAACTTACAAGTGTCATAGTAACAGCAGAATGCACGAATGTAGCTTCCCCACTGAAAAAAATTATTTTATAACGAGCCAAACATTTCATGTGTCATGAAAAGTTATATTCTACAGTGTCGTGGGATTCCTGATTCGGCATATGTGATACCACATCTTTTTAGCCTGCCTAATTTCCTAACACCTGTTATAAGATACTGATACTTTATAGTTACGATTCTTGTACGGATATTGTGTGGCAGTGACGCTGTGGCGTCCAATGACATTTTTATTCCACTTCACTGTTGTGCCTGTGGTTTATTGCAAGCTCCCGCCTGTGAACGTATTGTGTGAGCTCATTGTCCTCGTTTGATAATTTTTTCCTTAGTGAGCCGTAATTAAATTGTTTCGATTGCGTAAAGAGCGCTAACATAGGGGTCTGTTTTAATAAAGCGTCGAATACATTTATTATATGACATGTAGCCACAATTATTTCCATTTTATCTGCTACATTTCATTTTTTAAAATGAAAACAAAGCTGTCATATATTTGGGTAAAGGAATTACTTCTTTGAAAGCATGTAAATTGACGTTTAGCAGCAACATGTAGTGTGCTTGGACAGAGGCACGGTTTCTTGCTGCTGCATGGATGTACAACATAATCTATATTCATGCGCAGTATGTACAGTCTTAGACATAAAACCTGGCCTCCAACCAGGCTCCACAGGGACTATGTCGGAGTCGTTAAGTTAAAGTGGCCACTATAACTGGCTGCCCCTCAGAATTGTAAGTACGGCTATATGCACGACTTGGCAACACTGTAGGATGCAGACGTGTATGGAGGAAGTACTGTCATTGTTCAGGAGCTGTTACATTGCCGTATCAGCTCGTGGTGTAGAGTTCGCTGGTTGTAGCTCAGCGTGTTCAGTCAGAGGGTTGGTTGCCCTCTGTAGTAATAATAATAATAGTAATAATCACAATCATAATAATAATGAACTGAGTATTCAACCACGAACTTGATGGGGCATCATGTGACGTACGCCCAGACCAAATGATGAGAACAATAATGAACAAAACAAGTTTAAAAGAAGTGGTAAGCGTCGCGCAAGGTAGATATGATGTCTCGAATCCGAGTGCACTTGTTCCCTGTATTCTTAAATCGCATTTCAGTTGCTAGTTAAAGTTCTCAGTCTTGTCGAACCTCAAACATAATTCGCTTCACTGTCTAACCCACCTGTAATAGCAAAAACTTCCAGAAACTATTCCCCGAAACTGCTCGTGCCAGTGTTAAGATCAGAATAGTTTACACTCGAAAGTTTCCTCTCCCTACCGCGGCCAGTGGCCACCGGCTACCGACCATACGCCAGGCTCCGTCCGACCAGTCGAATACGGCGCGGCACTGTGAGTGTATTCATCAACCGCTATCTTCTTACTTCAAGCTGTAGTATTTATCTTCTAGTTACGTATTGGATTTTGCTTGCTAGAAAATTATGAACGTAGTTCAAGAGTTGTAACATAGACTCGAAAATGGAAAGAGGTCGAAGATTTGCGACATATTGTTCGTTTTGGATTTAATAGAGGGATGAAGACAGCTGAGGCTGCTCGGAACCTTTGTATTGTGTATGGGGCGAGGCGAGTGCCTTTGATCAAAACATGTCATAAAAGAATTTTCTTGTTTCAAGAAATATTGCCCTGATATTGATGATGTTCCACGTTCAAGAAGTCTCGGTAGCTGACATGTGCGATAAATTGGGATCATTTAAGCGTTGTGCGACATTTGCATTCAGTAGACAAAGTTCAGAAGTCGGCGGTAGGAGTACCGTAAGCTCTAATTGAGAGCAACAAAAATCGAAGCAGTGTTTGTTACTGCATTTTTCCTTGAACGTCATCAGTTCATATAATGAGTATTCCAATGCAATATTATTACTGGTGGTGTGTTAGAATACTTTTTATTTTCTTTTTTTTCTTTTTTGAAAAAATGTGTGTGAAATCTTACGGGACTTAACTGCTAAGGTGATCAGTCCCTAGGCTTACACACTACTTAACCTAAAGGACAAACACACACACACCCATGTCCGAGCGAGGATCGAACCTCCATCGGTTAGAATACTTTAATAAATAATGGTTCAAATGGCTCTGAGTACTATGGGACTTAACATTTGAGGTCATCAGTCCCCTAGAACTACTTAAATCTAACTAACCTAAGGACATCACACACATCCATGCCCGAGGATTAATCCTACCTCTTTAGGAAGAAATTAACGTCTAAGCCGTAACAAGAGACATATACCCGATCGCAGATCAGTATGAACATATTTTGCGTCTGTTGGCTGAAAAAGGGTGTATTAGGAACTTCTACCCAGGGGTGTGTGTCCATAGCAGCTGGTACCTGTCACCGGCCGTTGTGACCGAGCGGTTCTAGGCGCTACAGACTGGAACCACGAGACTGCTACGGTTGCAGGTTCGAATCCTGCCTCGGGCATGGATGTGTGTGATGTCCTTAGGTTAGTTGGGTTTAAGTAGTTCTAAGTTCTAGGGAACTGATGACTCAGATGTTAAGTCCCATATTTTTTTTTTTTTTTTGTATCTGTCGCCAAGAACTGAGACACTTTTCTGTCGCATGTAAGAAAAATTACAGAGAAAACTGCATCGCGTGTTGCTACTACATCGTAACACACTCTGCTGATTTCATAAACAAAGTTATCCAGAAGGTTGTTTGGGAAGTCATCTCTCACGCCCTTATTATTCTGATCTTATACTCTCAAATGTTTACTTTTCCCGCTTTTCCCGCTCCTTGTCGAACAACGATCAAGAAAACTTTTTTCCGGACGAAAAAGCACTTCAGACCTGATTTGACGACACCTTTGACTCAGGACTCAGGTTTACACAGGCGTGGAATTCGTGAACTACCTGAACATTGTCAGACTGTTTTAGATATGCGAGAGTATACCAACGCATATGAAATACAACTTACCGTGACAATCTTAAGACAAAAATCTATTTTAGTAAAAAACGAAGTATCTGCAACACGAGCGTCGCTATATTACTGATACTGATACTGAGGCGAAAGTGGATCGCGTTTCAAGATCTTGTGTGATGTCTACACTACTTCCCAAAGTATCCGGCGTGAGTTTTTAACGTGTCACAGAGTGACTCGGTTACACATTATTTCTAAGTAGTAAACCAGCCACAGTCATCTGTTCCCCCTTTAACCGTGTCTGCACTGGTGTTTTATCCTTGAATTAATATTATTATTCTGCTGTGCTTTGTCTCACCCCTAAAGGCAGTCTTTCATGACTTTTGTGAGAAGCCACGCGGAGTGGCCGCGCTGTTAGAGGTGCCATGTCACGGATCGCGCAGACCCTCCCGCCGCAGGTTAGAGTCCTCCCTCGTGCATGGGTGTGTGTGTTTTTTGTTCTTATCAAAAGTTAATTTAAAACTACTGTGTAAGTCTAGGGGCCGATAACCTCAGCAGTTTGGTCCCTTACGAATTCACATACACACCCTTTTGTGAGAAAATGAAACGCCCACAGCCGTCCTTACGATCTTATTTATTGTGTAGGGAGCATATTGTGCTCATATGGGAGCGATCTAGATGCTTGTAAAACAATAAACTGGTAGGCAAGATAGCAGGAATTATTTTTATTCCATGATTACCGGTTTCTGCGAAACTAAAGCCGCCATCATCGGATCTTAGGACACATATAGATTACGACATAAAGGGAAACAATGGTGATATGAATAGTTGCCTATAACACTCACGTCTTACAAAATTGTCGTAAGCAGCACATACGCGTTCAAGAGAGATGACATTACCACACACGCAGAGCCTGTTATGACGTCAGCCGGCCGCGGTGGCCTAGCGGTTCTAGGCGCTTCAATCCAGAACCGCACGACTGCTACGGTCACAGGTTCGAATCCTGCCTCGGACATGGATGTGTGTGATGTCCTTAGGTTAGTTAGGTTTAAGTAGTTCTAAGTTCTAGGGGACTGATGACCACAGATGTTAAGTCCCATAGTGCTCAGAGCTATTTGAACCATTTTTTTGTTATGACGCGAGCTGTGACAGTCATTGGCGCCTCTTCTGCTAGCACCATCTCGCGACGCGGCCTGTAGTGTAAGGACAAAGCCGGAGTTGCGGTAGTACCTACTTGCGCTTGTGTGTGATGGAGACACTTAACATTTATAATGTCATCTCTCTTGGACGCCTATGTGCTACTTACGACAATCTTATAAGGCCTGCGTGTTATAGGCAACTATTAATATCACCATTGCTTGCCTTGATGTTGTTACCGGTATGTGTCCTAAGATCCGACGATGGCGGCTTTAGTTTCGCCGAAACCGGTAATCATGGGATAAACATAATTCCTGCGATCTTGGCTACCAGTTTATTGTTTTACTTGTTTATTGTGTAGCTACTAGTTTCGTCGCTTCTGTGCGCCATCTTAGTTGAAGCTGGATGGTTTATCACGATCCATATATACAACGCATCAGCGGATAACATAACTGCTTTACCCAGACTATATGTAACTGTGAGGTCGTCTCTCCAACATGAACGGCCGTGGTCCTCCACACCTCCAGTCAAATAATGGATATACAGGGTGGTCCATTGATCGTGACCGGGCCAAATATCTCACGAAATAAGCGTAAACGAAAAAAACTACAAAGACGAAACTTGTCTAGCTTGAAGGGGAAAACCATATGGCGCTGCCATACGTCAAACGGATATCAACTGCGTTTTTTAAAATAGGAACCCCCATTTTTTATTACATATTCATGTAGTACGTAAAGAAATATGAATGTTTTAGTTGGACCACTTTTTTCGCTTTATGATAGATGGCTCTGTAATAGTCACAAACGTATAAATACATGGTATCACGTAACATTCCGCCGGTGCGGACGGTATTTGCTTCGTGATAAAAGAAATGGCTCTGAGTACTATGGGATTTAACTGCTGAGGTCTTCAGTACCCTAGAACTTAGAACTACTTAAACCTAACTAACCTAGGGACATCACATGCATCCATGATCGAGGCAGGAATCGAACCTGCGACCGTAGCGGTCACGCGGTTCCAGACTACAGCGCCTAGAACCGCACGGCCATACAGGCCGGCGCTTCGTGATACATAACCCGCTTATAATAGTGTCCACAACGAAACCACCGTCTCGAAACCTGGCAGAAAATCCAAGGAGATTCTGGCCGTATGTGAAGTATGTTAGCGGCTAGAAACAATCAATGTCTTCTCTGCGCGATAGCAATGGAAATTCTATCGAAGACAGTGTTGCCAAAGCAGAGGTACTAAACACAGCCTTCCGAAATGCCTTCACAAAAGAAGACGAAGTAAATATTCCAGAATTCGAATCGAGAACAGCTGCCAACATGAGTAACGTAGAAGTAAATATCCTTGGACCAGTGAAGCAACTTAAATCACTTAATAAAAGCATGTCTTGTGGTCCAGGCTGCATACCAATTAGTTTCGTTTCAGAGTGTGCTGCTGCATTAGCTCCATACTTAACAATCATATACAACCGTTCGCTCGACGAAAAATCCGTGCCCAAAGACTGGAAAGTTGCACGGGTTAAACCAATATTCAAGAAAGGTAGTAGGAGTAATCCACTAAATTACACTCCCATATCTTAACGTCGATATGTAGCAGGCTTTTGGAACATATATTGTGTTCGAACATTGTGAATTACCTCGAAGGAAACTGTTTATTGACACACAGTCAACATGGGTTTAGAAAACATCCTTCCTGTGGAACACAACTAGTTATTTATTCACATGAAGTGTTGAGTGCTATTGATAAGCGATTTCAGATCGATTCCGTATTTCTGGATTTCCGGAAGGCTTTTGACACTGTACCACACAAGCGGCTTGTAGTGAAATTGCGTGTTTATGGAATATCGTCTCAGTTACGTAACTGGATTCGTGATTTCTTGTCAGAGACGTCACAGTTCGTAGTAATTGACGGAAAGTCATCGAGTAAAACAGAAGTGATTTCTGGCGTTCCCCAAGGTAGTGTTTATCCCCTTATCTATATAAAAGATTTGGGGGACAATCTGAGCAGCCGTATTAAGTTGTTTGCAGATGGCGCTGTCGTTTATCAACTTATAAAGTCATCAGAAGATCAAAACAAACTGCAAAACGATTTAGAAAATATATCTGAATGGTGCGAAAATTTTCAGTTGACCCTAAACAACGAAAAGTGTGAGGTCATTCACATGAGTGCTGAAAGGAAATCCTTAGACTTCGGTTACACGTTAAATTAGTCAAATCTAAAGGCCGTAAATTCAACCAAGTACCTAGTAATTACAATTACAAACAACTTAAATTGGAAGGAACACACAGAAAATGTTGTGGGGAAGGCTAACCAAAGACTGCGTTTTATTGGCGGGACACTTAGAAAATGTAACAGATTTACTAAGGAGACTGGCTACACTACACTTGTCCGTCCTCTTTTAGAACACTGCTGCGCGGTGTGGGATCCTTACCAGATAGGATTGACGGAGTACATCGAAAAAGTACACAGAAGGGCAGCACGTTTTGTACTATCGAGAAATATGGGAGAGAGTGTCACTGAAATGATACAGGATTTTGGTTGTACACCATTAAAACAAAAGCGTTTTTCGTTGCGGAGAATCTTCTCACGAAATTTCAGTCACCTAGTTTCTCCTCCGAATGCGAAAATATTTTGTTGACGCTCACCTAGATAGGAAGAAACGATCACCACGATAAAATGAGGAAAATCAGATCTACTACGGAAAGATATAGGTGTTCGTTCTTTGCTGGCCGGAATGGCCGAGCGATTCTAGGCGGTACAGTCTGGAACCGCGCGACCGCTACGGTCGTAGGTTCGAATCCTGCCTCGGGCATGGATATGTGCGATGTCGTTAGGTTAGTTAGGTTTAAGCAGTTCTATGTTCTAGGCGACTGATGACCTCGGAAGTTAAGCCCCATAGTGCTCAGAGCCATTTGAGCCATTTTGTTCGTTCTTTCCGTGCGCTACACGAGATTGTGTTGGTGGTTCGATGAACCCTCTGCCAGGAACTTAAATGTGATTTTCAGAGTATCGACGTAGGTGTAGATGTATATGTTCGCACGTTCCCACGCAACGCACCTTCGAGCCACTGCCTCATGCGAATACACGATTCGATCACCTGGCCTAACGGAGGCCCTTCGTAGAGCCCCTTTCTAACGCTGTCAGGTGCTGACAACGCTGTCTCCATGACCACATGGCGTCTTCGTGCCGTTCACAGGGATCACACGACATCTGACGCTGTTCACGCCCCTTTTATACCCTATCAGGCCTGGCAACAACACTAAATACGAACAACACTAATTCACTCTGGTGGTCGTTTTCCTTGTCACGGAGAACTGCAACTATAATCATTTACGTACGCGCCGTGTACCGTGTACGAAGTTACACTGACCATGTATTCTGGGTGCTTAACTTGTCTCAGGCAGCCTATTTTCTTAAACAGGTTTAACTGCCACCTCTCTCTTTTTCCGTATAGGTTCAAATCGATCATCTAATGCTCTTAGTGAAATTGAATATTTTTCGCTCATTTCCCTGAACGTCATTTCAAGTTGTCTCTCCTTGCGTACAGCTTCATTCATATGATTTTTATCGCATTTATCCCCTGACTTCGCCATCATCTACTATAAAATCGAAAAACTATAGAAATGTAAGTTTTTAATGGCCTCTGTTTTGGCCGGTACAAATCGAAATTGCTTTTTCTGAAACAAATCGAACATACCTCTGTAGTAGTTTAACATACCTATTATTTAACTCATTTTCGTGGTTACGGAATTGTTCAAAGTCCTTATTTTAAATTTATGAAATAAATTTAAGTTATTCAGTTGTTTTTACAAATATTTATTAGTACGACCCGTTTCGGTAGGATGCTTCCATCATCAGCTGCATTACAGTTACATCGACATTAATCTGAAGTGCACCCTGATGACGGCAGCGTGCTACCAAAACACACGTCGTGCTAGTAGGTATTAGTGAAAAGTGTTTGAAGGAGTTGAAATTATTTCATAAATTTCTATTGTTATTACTTAGACCAGACACTGTCACAGCCTACAGTACAGAGAATAATGTCAGTTATATCGAAAGTGACAATAGAACTGTGTTATTAAAAATGTCAAATAAAGTTTGTGGCACAAAGTCGTCACCAGGGTACTGGCCTCACTGAAGATAGGGTGCAGCCTTTCTCCGTCGGGGCAGTAGGAGGCGGAGGGTGTGGACCCATCAGCCTCGCCGCCTTTTACCCTCAGGACAGAACCCGGCACGCATAGCAGTGAAACTGGGGTCGTCCTGGAAGGACTGGACGGACGAAAAATCCCGGTCCCTACCCATGACTGAACCCTTGACTCTGCCAGCTAGACCGACACTGTGAGTTTTTGTGTTTTCACACCAACACATCTCGTCACATGAAACACTGATTTGAGTAATGAGAGAGGCCAAGTCATTTATTTGTCAATGTATAATATTTAACTACGCGTTGTAATGATGTATTTTGACGATTTACAGAGAGAAATGACTCCAGCGCCACTGATACGACTAAGAAGCTATAGACTAGTTAAACGCGCATGCAGAAACATCGATAATAAAGACAGACTCTGAAGACATTTGCATATTTCAAAAAACAAGCCCGCAACCCATCGTCCACTGCCGGACGATATCACTCTCTTTTTATCTCCTGTATAATACGGACGCACCATTACATAGGCGTTATTATAAGAACTGTAATTTGTTTAAGTCTATTGAGAAATACCGTTATTTTGTTGCATGTGAGACTAGCATGTGTGAAAAACACAGAGTGGTTAATGAATGGACATTTCTACGTGATTTATAAACTTTTATGGACATAACAAACTACTCATTCTCTGTCATTGTCATTCACGTAAGTGTTAACTTGTTATATGTGTTTCAAATCTAAGCTCGTAATTATAGTGTCAATTACTCTAAATTTGTGTTTTCTTTAGATGTTGGAGAACCTTAATCATTTACTTTCTATGTGCCAAGTTTGTTTGTTTGTTTGTTTCTTTATTTTTTTTTTTTCACAGATCAAACCGTGTCCGACGTGTCATTGTGTGGACAGAACAGTCGAGGCCGACGTCAACATACTACTTTTATCCCCCCCCCCACCTTGTAATATTTTTCAAGCTCTGTTGTAAACTGGCCTTTAGGTATATTTTCAGTGCGAGTGACGTCCGGGAATTTCTTAGCACACTTCACTTCTCAAATCGTACATCGCTCGCACAAAGCCTCACTTTTCCACGATGGTACGCGGCACTTTCTAAACGGGAAAGGGAGCCACGCAAGTATATGTTGCTTCCCCTTCTCAATCTGATGCTTAATAATAATAATATTTCCTTACATCAGAACTGCCACAAAAATGTAATAGTACTTCCTTGAAAACAAAACGTAATGCTCCAAAGTTAAGTTCGTCCACCACAAAACTCATTAAGATCAGATACCTTGATGCTACTCCGGATGCACTATGGTTCTCGTTCAAAATCCTTCTTAGTTCAACGGCAGATGCTGTCATTAGATTTACAGTTTAGAAACAGCTCTTTCCCAATACAATCCGCTGTCCGCTACTACCCGACCGCCCCCACTACTGGTATCTTCACTAATTTGTGTACAGTCGTGGCTGGCCACATTCAGTGATACACTTGTTACGCTGGAGATGATTAACGCAGGCAGAGTGGTCTAGAGAACGTGAGATTTATTCCGAAACACGAGCACGCGCACCCTCTGCGAGATAACAGCAATTACTGCCGGCCGCTTAGCGGATAAAGCGGACTTTGCTGCCGCTTTATGCTGTCTTAGCGAAATCCCGGCGCTCAGGATTGCGAGCTTCTACGCAGTTAACACGCCGTTGTGCCCGCTGCACGCCACTGTTGTGTGGTAGGGTGCGATCAGTGATCAGGGTCCAGGGGGAGGTAGAGGGGCGGCTGCTGCTGCGTTGGCCGGGTCACGCTGGGGTGACGCTGCTGCGTCGGCAGCTGTTCTGCCTGGCCGAGGCTTCCGCTGCGTGCCTCTTGTGAGCGGCGAGGTCCGTACCAGACCCATCTCCAGCCACCACTTTCTCCTGACACCGCTTTAATTACTGCCACACGATACACCTGCCCCACGTGCGGATCTTATGCGTTTGTGAGTCACCCGCTAACATTCTGCGCGTTTCTGCACGTAGGGAAGAGTTCCCTTAATTGTAACCCTTTCGAGATTTTAATGATTATATCCTACAACGTAAGTTACAAAATTGTTTACACTATCTACATCTTCATCTACATCCATACTCCGCAAGCCACCTGACGGTGTGTGGCGGAGGGTACCTTGAGTACCTCTATCGATTCTCCCTTCTATTCCAGTCTCGTATTGTTCGTGGAAAGAAGGATTGTCGGTATGCCTCTGTGTGGGCTCTAATGTCTCTGATTTTGTCCTCATTGTCTCTTCGCCAGATACACGTAGGAGGGAGTAATACACTGCTTGACTCCTCGGTGAAGGTATGTTCTCGAAACTTCAACAAAATCCCGTACCGAGCTACTGAGCGTCTCTCCTGCAGAGTCTTCCACTGGAGTTTATCTATCATCTCCATAACGCTTTCGCCATTACTAAATGATCCTGTAACGAAGCGCGCTGCTCTCCGTTGGATCTTCTCTATCTCTTGTACCAACCCTATCTGGTACGGATCCCACACTGCTGAGCAGTATTCAAGAAGTGGTCGAACAAGCGTACTGTAACCTACTTCCTTTGTTTTCGGATTGCATTTCCTTAGGATTCTTCCAATGAATCTGTCTGGCATCTGGTTTACCGACAATCAACTTTATATGATCATTCCATTTTAAATCACTGCTAATGCGTACTCCCAGATAATTTATGGAATTAACTGCTTCCAGTTGCTGACCTGCTACATTGTAGCTAAATGATAAGGGAACTTTCTTTCTGTGTATTCGCAGCACATTACACTTGTCTGCATTCAGATTCAGTTGCCATTCCCTGCACCATGCGTCAATTCGCTGCACATCCTCCTGCATTTCAGTACAATTTTCCATTATTACAACCTCTCGATATGCCATAGCATCATCCGCAAAAAGCCTCAGTGAACTTCCGATGTCATCCACAAGGTCATTTATGTATATTGTGAATAGCAACGGTCCTACGACACTCCCCTGCGGCACACCTGAAATCACTCTTACTTCGGAAGACTTCTCTCCATTGAGAATGACATGCTGCGTTATCTAGGAACTCTTAATCCAGTCACACAATTGGTCTGATAGTCCATATGCTCTTACTTTGTTCATTGGACGACTGTGGGGAACTGTATCGAACGCCTTGCGGAAGTCAAGAAACACGGCATCTACCTGGGAACCCGTGTCTATGGCCCTCTGAGTCTCGTGGACGAATAGCGCGAGCTGGGTTTCACAGACCGTCTTTTTCGAAACCCATGCTGATTCCTACGGTGTAGATTTCTAGTCTCCAGAAAAGTCATTATACTCGAACATAATACGTGTTTCAAAATTCTACAACTGATCGACGTTAGAGATATAGGTCTATAGTTCTGCACATCTGTTCGACGTCCCATCTTGAAAACGGGGATGACGTGTGCCCTTTTCCAATCCTCTGGGACGCTACGCTTTTCTAGAGACGTACGGTACACCGCTGCAAGAAGGGGGGCACGTTCCTTCGCGTACTGTGTAAAATCGAGCTGGTATCCCATCAGGTCCAGCGGCCTTCATCTTTTGAGCGATTTTAATTGTTATACATCGTCGTTAACCTGAGCATGCTCTTCTTGGTATCTTGAATTAAGTTCTGAGTAAAATAATCACACTGCGCTTAAATTTGTAAATATCTACATAAGTACAAACAGTAAACTGTTTTTCTAATTTGTACGAGTGGTCCAGATCGGTGATGTTTCGTTGAACGTTTCGCTCGCTGACACTTGTTGATGGCCCAGCATTCAAATCTGCAGAAACTTGAGGAAGGGTTATAAGTCTGTCACGCTGAACGGTTCTCTTCAGCCGTCGTTGGTCCAGTTCTTGCAGTATCTTTTTTCGTCCTGAGCGATGTCGGAGATTTGATGTTTAACCGGATCCCTGATATTTACAGTACACTCGTGAAATGGTCGTACGGGAAAATCCCCATTTCATCGCTACCTCGGAGGTGCTGCGACCCATTGCTCGTGCGCTGACTGTAAAACCATGTGCAAACTCATTGTGAAAGGGTGCAGTACCGCCCGACATTGAAAATAGGTACAACATTCTTCGTTATTCTTGTCAGAACAACATATTTTTTGTAATAATAACTCAATTTCACTTAATACACTGAAGCCGGATACCAGTGTAGGAAAAAATGACAATTTATTTATTTAATTGATCACATGTGCACTCCCACAAAATAAATCCCTACATCCAGTTTGGTGAGATCTGTGAAATGAATGAATGTATGGTCGTCTGCTAACCGCAGATAGTGAATGTGCAATATATTATCATCTTTGAGACGGTGCTTTGGTCACCTTCGGTGGAAGCAAAGAGATGAAATTTACCTGAGCTTTGAGCGCCTGAAATGTGGCTGACCAATACGCTAGCACGGTGTTCCCCCACCTCGGCCGAGGTGCAAGACAAGATGACCTGAAGAACGGCTACGTTTCAGCACTCTGGCGCTCGATCTTGTGCTGTTAAGACCTGTTTTAGGTGTGCTCCGTAAAGACAAAAGAATGGAGAGAATGGTATGCATATGGAATACTTAAGAGCAGTTTGGAATAATAATTTCTCTATTTCAGGAACTTTTGTGGGGAGAATTAAATGTCAGGCAGGTAATATTAAGGGGATCGTAGTAATCTTCGGAAGTGACCAACGGTCACAATGAAACCACGTGTAGCAGTAAGTTGAAATACTTCCGAGTGCTTAAGTTAAGCTGAATTACTGGCGTGTGTACTATAAGTTGGAAATATTTAAGAAATGGCGTGTGCAGGACTTGAAATTAGAGACGAGTACTTCCACGTGGTGAGTACTGTGTGAGTCTCAATCTGTGTATGAGACAAAGGATAAAGAGAAGTACTCGTCCATGGTATCAGTTGAGGACTCGTGTGTGTGACGAATATGTTCTTAATATTACTTTGCGTGTTATGTTTCCGTGTGACGCAGGAGTCAAACTCTAATACTCTGAGAGAGAAGCAAGGTGAGTCAGCCGTCTATCCAGCAACGCCACATGGCTTGCATTGCACAGGAAGACGTGCACATATCCTCCAGAGTTCGTAGTAGGAAAGAAAAGTTACGAAGTGGGGCAGCGTCGTGTGGAACTGGGATGAATACTAATTGAAGTGGGAAAGCTGAAAGTGAAGTGATTCTAACCTTGTGACTATTCTTTGTGATGTATGTTACCAGTGTGATGTATTTCATGTAATTTAAGTATGTGTGGTTTGCATGGGAGAGTAGCAAGATAGGTTCAGAGGCAGTGGGTCATGCATGTTCCTTTTTGTACCGCTCGGTCTGTAGGAAGTTTTCGTGATGATGGGTGTGAGAGTCGAAGTGTGAGATATAGCAAAAGATCCATCATCCTATCCAGAAAGTGCACTGTAGCGTTAAATAATTACGAGACCATAAGATAGAGAATCACCAATGTAAAGCCATGCCCACTGGGAGGAGATTCTCATGTGTAATTGTTGTATAAAATGTAATGGTGTGTTTAATCTTTGAATCGTAATATAATTTATCGGAATAAAAAGGATAGTGAAAAGAATAAGACTGGTGGCCTTGTTCATCGAATAGTGTGTAGTCACGATATCCAGAATTTACAATGTGTGCGCCATTCACATTCAGTGCGATGGCCACGTGTTGATCAAAGCCGTTGAGTAAGAAAGAAAATGTGGTATTGCCAGTGCGTAGTGAACAATCAGAGTTGTGTAAATTACTAATAGTCAGATGTGCGTTATCCGTTTCCGTTACATAATGTTCAAACATGAGAATAATTTGTAGCTTAATTGTGAGTACTAGAGTTCATAATCAGTCATTGCTGTTACTCGAGAAATATGAATAAATCCACTCGCTTGGCAGACCACTCATCTTGCAGGCCTGACTGCTTGATGCCACAGTATGAGCAAGGCATGTGGGTGCCCCTCAATTGTAGCAGCGGCACCGATCTAACAACTGCGCCAGAAACTTCATGTCTTATATAGGCGTTGTCGACCGCAGCGGCTATTCTGCCTGTTTACATATCTCTGTATTTGAATACGCATGCCTATACCAGTTTCTTTGGCGCTTCGGTGCATGGGACACATTTTGATATTTGCAAACTCACCTCAGACTATTTCTCGTTCACCTACAATCACGAAATTTGGCAGGAAGCAAAGATTTAACGTTCAAGTAAAAGACAAAGCAGAAAATTGTTAGTTTGTAATTATATGCCATAAAAATATCTTTTTGCCATTAGAACTTACGTTGCATTCATCATCCGTCAAAAACATAATGGAAAAAATATTACTGGTTGTTTTAGGAAGTAAACAAAAAATATTTTCCTAAATCTTCTCTCTCTACATACATAAACCAAAGACACCTGTGCTTCTTTTTGTATGTCAAGGTTAGTCACAGTAACTACTGTACAGATACTGGTATCTTCTTAATAGTAGACTGATTTACGACGAAATTTTGAGTATATAATTCAACTTAAAACTGAAAAATCCTCAAAAGTCCTCGAATCCCCAGTATCGATATTTTGTCGGTATCGATATCGCTAACAGGTGAATAACGTCGAACTATCGACTGCCCGGAGGGTTGAACCATCTATATGTATAATGAACTTTCTACGGAACCCTAAGGCATTGCACACGTGGTTATCACTCAGCGTATTAAGATCATGTCACGCATTTTGAAATGTCCGGTGCACCATTATAAATCGCCTTGACTTCAGTGCGACTAATGTCATTTTTGTTCATCTCATTGCGTATTTCTTTCAGTTAGCCGCTATATTTTGCTGTGGCAGTTCTTTCTCTGTGTGGTCCACGTTTCATCTAAAATATGTTATGTCGTAGAGACAAATCACAAAGTTTTGCACACTAATGATTAATGAAAGCATGTAAAATATGTTTTTTTATACATCTAAGTCTGACAACATCTGCATTGTATGTAATGGTTTCTTTACCCGTTTTAGAAGCCTACTGGTATCTCCCTGCGAAACGAATTTGTTATCAATTTGCAATCTTAAATATTAGACTCTCATCTACACGTACTCGCGAGGGCTTGCAAGAAGTTTTCATACTGCGGTGCTTCCTCTACACCTATTCAAAAATATACCGCAGAAAATAAGGCGTTCTGCGTTAATGCAGAATCACGGTTATCTGCACACTGTCATTAGGACCAGTCGTAGTTAAGGGAAATGGTGGGCATTACTTTCGAAACCGAATTTTATCTCATTCGTCATTTTCACGATGCGTCGACGAGGAATGTTAGCACGCGATGCCATTACGAATTATCAGAACATTTATCAGTCATTAGATAAATCTTTGCGGTGTTATTCTCACGCGGCATTAAACGAAGATTTCGTGGAATCTCTGATGGATATCAGAGTGGATTACGTAATTGGATGGTCATTCCTGGTCCTGTTAATGGTGGGAACGGCAGGTAATCAGTTGAAATCGATTTATAATTGCTTCTCCCGACAATAACCCCTATAACCCCCTAAGTATAAACACACTGCTTTTGCTTTGACTCACAGAACAGAATTTCGATTTAAATTTTGGTTCGGTTTCGTTCAAATTATCCCACTCGTGTTACTAAACACCTATTTAATATTCCACAGTGAAAAAGAAAATTTTAGTTGGCTCGAAGATTCTGAGATTTCAAACGATTTTAGGTTAACAAGAGGATCTTTTGCTTTTAAAAATTTTTTAGTTGCTGAACTGAATTTGCTACCGAAAAGATATTAGATTTGAGGAATAATATATTTTTTTCAATAATTTTAGGTTTGGAGAAAAATTTTAGTTTTCAAGAAGACCTACGATTTAAAGAAGAATTTAAGTTTCCGGGAATATTTTACCGAATTTTCTTGAGAAGTTATTTAGCAGACCGCTAGCGCCAACGATTTTGGTGAGAGTGTGATTAGATGCAATTAAAGAGTAAGTTATCTATAGTCACTGTACACCATAGGAGGAGAGCAACAGGCATTCTGGATCAAATTTAACCTTTGACCGCCGAGTTCTTTAGATGCAAGGGAAAACACAAGACGTTATCATGCATCTGCCCTTTCCAAAGCAACGCCCTCTTATCAGTCCGCACCTCCCTCTCTCCCCCTTCTTCCTAGGAAATCAAGCGACAGATATTTTGCTGTGGCTAGGTTTGTGGAGAAAATTAATTAAAACAAAAAGAACTGTTCATGACTGAAAAAACCACTACAGATGGAGTAACATTTTTACTCAAGTTTGTTACACACACGGTCACAGCTCCCTCTTCAGGTTAAAACAAAATTAGACCATTGTGTCACAGTATGACAGGGCTAGTCGCAGTAGGAGCCGATTTAAAATTGTGTTGTTGTAGTCTTCAGTCCAGAGACTGCTTTGATGCAGCTCTCTATGCTGCTCTATCCTCTGCAAGCTTCTTCGTCTCCCAGTACCTACTGCAACCTACATCCTTCTGAATCTGCTTAGTGTATTCATCTCTTGGTCTCCCTCTACGATTTTTACCCACCACGCTGCCTTCCAATACTAAATTGGTGATCCCTTGACGTCTCAGAATATACCCTACCAGCCGATCCCTTCTTCTTGTCAAGTTGTCCCACAAATTTCTCTTCTCTCCAGTTCTATTCAACACCTCCTCATTAGTTATGTGATCTACCCAACTAATCTTCAGCATTCTCCTGTAGCACCACATTTCGAAAGCTTCTATTCTCTTCTTGTCTAAACTATTTATCGTCCACGTTTCACTTCCATACATGGCTACACTCCATACAAATACTTTCAGAAACGACTTCCTGACACTTGAATCTATACTCGATGTTAACAAATTTCTCTTCTTCAGAAACGCTTTCCTTTCCATCTCGAGTCTACGTTTTATATCCTCTCTACTTCGACCATCATCAGTTATTTTGCTTCCCAAACAGCAAAACTTCTGTAGTACTTGAAGTGTCTCATTTCCTAATACAATTCCGGCAGCATGACCCGATTTTATTCGATTACATTCCATTATCCTCGTTTTGCTTTTGTTGATGTTCATCTTATATCCTTCTTTCAAGACACTGTCCATTCCGTTCAACTGCTCTTCCAGGTCCTTTGCTGTCTCTGACAGAATTACAACGTCGTCGGCGAACCTCAAAGCTTTTATTTCTTCTCCATGGATTTTAATTCCTACTCCTAATTTTTCTTTTGTTTCCTTTATTGCTTGCTCAATATACAGATTGAATAACATCGGGGATAGGCTACAACCCTGTCTCACTCCCATCCCAACCACTGCTTCCCTTTCATACCCCTCGACTCTTATAACTGCCATCTGGTTTCTGTACAAATTGTAAATAGCCTTTCGCTCCCTGTATTTTACTCCTGCCACCCTCAGAATTTGAAAGAGAGTATTCCAGTCAACATTGTCAAAAGCTTTCTCTAAGTCTACAAATGCTAAAACGTAGGTTTGTCTTTCCTTAATCTATTTTCTAAGACAAGTCGTAGCTCAAAATTATTTAGCAGTAAAACAGACCATATCATTATGTAGTGTACGTAAATGTGATGTTCTGAAATTTTAACCTGTCTGTAGTACACGCAGGAAGGATGAAAACTGAAATTGTTGCCTACTTGTGATGTTGATTTAATGTACTGAAATTGTGAAGTGTATATTGTAGATATATTATGAGAATCAAAGTGTAACATGCTGGTTATGGATGAATTCTGAAAATGTTATTGTAACCTTTGCGTTGTAGGTGTATTATGAAAATGTAATTGTGCTGTAGGCATATAGTGGAAGTGCTCGTTGTAGATATATCATGAGACTGTAACGAAAACTTCTATAACACATTAAGCTACACAAAGAGGTGACAAAAGTCGTGGGGTACCCCCCTAATACCGTGTCGGACTTCCTTTTTCCCGACATGACATGGACTCAAGAAGCCGCTGGAATTCCCCTGCAGAAATAGTGAGCCCTGATACCTCTACAGCCGTCCATAATTCGGAAAGTGTTGCCGGTGCAGCATCTTGTGTACGAATTGTCCTCTCGATTATGTTGAGTTTTGGCCCAGCGGCGCATGAGCATTGCCACCCATAAAAATTCATTGGTCGGCCGCGGTGGCCGAGCGGTTCTAGGCGCTTCAGTCCGGAACCGCGCGACTGCTACGGTCGCAGGTTCGAATCCTGCCTCGGGCATGGATGTGTATGGTGTCCTTAGGTTAGTTAAGTTTAAGTAGTTCTAAGTTCTAGGGGACTGATGACCTCAGATGTTAAGTCCCATAGTGCTCAGAGCCATTTGAGCCAAAAATTCATTGTTGTTTGGGAACATGAAGTCCATGAATGGCTGCAAATTGTCTCCAACTAGCAGAACGTAAGCATTTCCAATCAATGATCGGTTCAATTAGATCATAGGACCCAGTCCATTCCGTGTTAACACAGTCCACATCACTATGAAACCACCACCAAGTTGCACAGTGCCTTGTTGACAACTTTGATCCGTGACTTCTTTGCATCTGCGCCACACTCGAACTCTACCGTCAGCTCTTACCAACTGAGATCGCGACTCGTCTGAAAAGGACCACGGTTTTCCATTCGTCTGTCGTCCAGCCGATGTGGTCAATAGCACAGAAGAGGCGCCGCAGGCGATGTCATGCTCTTAGCAAAGGCATTCACGTCGGTCGTCTGCTGTGTAAAATAGTACGTGCCGGGAAGGGTGGTTATAATTGTTAGATCCCACTTCTGACACCAATTGTGAAACAGTACGTGGTTTGGGGATGGGGAGAGAAACTTCTGACACCAATGTTAATGCATAAAATGGCAGGGAAGAGGGTTGCCAAGTATGCCTCGTAGTGGCAGCGTGCAGGAGGTCGAGAGGTCAGGCTGCCGTTAAATGACAAAACAGAAAATTAAGTACAGTGAAGAGGATATATTTCAATATACGGAGTACAAAGGGGGCGCCTAAGGTCGGAAGTTAGCAGGTTTAGGCCACTCTAGGAGTCGAATAATTAATTTAAATGGGCAATTGAAGGGCAAGCGGTTCACGTTGACTTGCGTTGGTGGCCGGTCGCGAAGAATACAGCCAGAGGCACTGCCTTCCAAAAAGACGTCTGTTTTGCTCGAGGTCTGGATTACAAGAGAGAGAAGCAAGCGTGTTCAGCACCGCGGAAGACTCCGGCGTTCACAGACGTGATCGCCACCCCGCGCACGCTATTGGCTGAAACCAATGGTGTGAATTCGCTAGCAGTTTCAGCAGAGGTCTCAGGGCGTCTCCTGTCAGCAGCTTTAACTGGACAGAACTGCCTCGGTTTTGAAAGGCAAGCGACTTGTGTCAAATAGACATGGCGTGAACTACTCTGGGAGAAAACTTATAAAGATTCCATTGGGCCTTTGAAATAAATTTTTTAAACTAATTCCCTAAAATATTCCTTGAGTGGCTGCCATCCTGTACAGCTACCATACGGCATTAACCCCAAATTTCGGCGCACTGTCGTAACGGATACGTTGGTGGTACGTTCCACATTGATTTCTGCGGTTATTTCACGCAGTGTTGCCTGTCTGTTAGCACTGGAAACGCTACATAAACGCCCCTGCTCTTGGTCGTTAAGTGAAGGCCGTCGGCCACTGCGTTGTCCTCGATGAGAGGTAATGCATGAAATTTTGTATCCCAGCACACTGTTGACACTGTGGATCTCGGAATATTGAATTCCCTAAGGATTTCCGAAATGGAATTTCCCATGCTTCTAGCTCCTACTACTATTCTACATTAAAAGTCTGTTAATTCTCTTAGTGCAGGCATAACCAAATCGGAAACCTTTCACATCATTTACCTGATTACAAATGACAGCTCTGCCAACGCACTGCCCTTTCATACCTCGTGTACGCGATACTACATCTATATTTATATCTTCGTATTGCCGTCCCATAATTTTTGTCACCTCAGTGAACAACTAAGTGTTTTTCTTGTGATCTAGACCTGCAATTCAGGTAGCATGGCAGATCGAGTATTTCTTTATGCTTTTACACAATTGCCTAGACGGAAGTGGAAAATGGAAATGATCGCATGGCATTGTTGGCCGGGAGGCCCCATTCGGGGGAGTTCGGCCGCCGTATTGCAAGTCCTTTTTAGGTGACGCCACTTCGTCGACTTGCGAGTCAGTGATGATGGACACACAACACACAGACCTCTCCCGGGAATCGAACCAGGGCCCAATGCGTGGTAGGCGGTAACTCTGCCACTACGCTACGGAGGCGGACATTGCCTAGATTATATCTTGTGATAACTTTCGTGAAATTGCTTATTGTCCAACAGAGCGCATTTGTAAAGACTTGATTGTGTGCATACAAGCAAAGCGTAATTCTGGTGGACAATTAATTCAGTGATATTACCCGTTTACCATCACCACTGGACAAGAAGGGCGTCATATTGTGACACACACGGTTTATTTTTGGAATTTTCCCTTCAGGAAGCTTCCTGATTGTCCTGTTTCCAAGAAAGAAAGTTGAAAAAAATTGGGAAGGGGCGTGGCTTAAGATGGAGTGGACAGATATGGTTGGATAGGCTGCCGCAGGTAAATGCTTAGCTGCAACTGGGTGAAATATGTGTACTGCAATTGGCTTAGAACCTTTCTAATTAGCATATTTCCAACAAAATGAAAAAGAGGAGGGAAGGGAAGGGAAGGGGGGGGGGAAGGAGGGATGGAGGGGGACGGCAAACGGTGTGGATTGGGTGGAGCATGATGATTCCCCTCTGTGTCGGCAAACCGATGCTCAGCTGAGTTCCAGGATGCCTGTTGCTCTCCTCACACGATCCAAACCGCCTTTAGAAATTCTACTCTGAAGGACAGAGCCTTTCCCTCTGCCCCATTCCCCACCCTCACCCCACTCCCACCACCGAAGTAAAGTGCTGTAGCCATGTTCGTTTCCACACACCTGACAAATGGTGTTCGATTCTGCATTAGTCGCTCAGAATCCTGGTAGGGGCTGCAAATTTCATCACAGGTAATTTGACGTGTATTATATAACCAAAGGTTTCGTGGTGTGAGCGGGTGTACCGCCTTAGCTGGTGATTCGTCCTTCTCACGAGACCTGCATTGTAATTGACCCTAGGCAGTAACAATTGTGAGATCCTCCACACAAGTAATACAAAAAGGCGTTAAATTTCGTTTAAAATGACAAATCACACACATATAAAGGTTGGCGTTCATTGACTGCATGATAAATGCAATTACAGCCCACTTAAATTAGAACAATCACGCAGAAAGTGTTGTGGAGAAGGCAAATGAAAGACGGTGTTTTATTGTCAGAACACTTACAACGTGATACAAATCTATAGAGAATATGTTTGTCCCTTCTTTTCTGGATTACCGCTGCATCGTACGAGACCCTTGGCAGATCGGACTGAAGGAGGACACTGAGAAAGTTCAAAGAAGGCCAGCTCGTTTTGTATTAGCGAATAGGGGCGAGAGTGTCATGGATATGATACGGCAATGATTAAAACAAAGGCGTTTTTCTTTACGACGAGATCTTTTCATGATATTTGAATCACCAACTTTTTCTTTCCAGCACGAAAATATTTTGTTAACTCCCACCTACATCGAAGGAAATCACCATCGCAATAAAGTAAGTGAAATTAGATCTCGCACTGAAGGATTTAAGTTTTAATTCTTCCTATGTTCTATTCGAAATTGGAATGGTCTATAAACTGTCTAAAAGTGTGCAAGTGAATAGCGTTTACTTGTTTGTGTGTGTTATCGTAAATACAAACCTGGGAATGTGAACTGACACCCAAAAGGTTCTACTGAGCTCAAAGCCACATCACTTACATGAAATTGAAAATAATCCCGTGTGTGTGAAAACCGATGTTATTCATATGAAAATAAATAAGCAGACCAATAATTTCACGCTCACTAGACGTAGGCAGTGGGAACTGTTTAACAAAAATGCAACTGGTTAAAAAAGATGTAATATCGACCTGTATAAGAATGTAACATGAAACACAAGAAAATTTCTGCGCTGACATATGGCCTGGTTAAATAAAGAAACTGAAAGAACCTACGTTGCGCAAAGGAAACGAAACAATCACGTATTATGAGTGTGACCTGCAAAATGAAGTACTGGCAGAAACAGCAACACAACAAAACTCGGAAACAACTAAAAAAAATACCTCTAAAATGTAACTACATTTGGTCCGGGGAAATTGGGTTCATAATCTCGACACAGAATGGCAATGAAACACATGTTCTGAAATTTCAGTTAGGGAGGAACTTATAAAAAAAGTTACAGACTCTAATATGAAAATTCATTTAATCTAACAACTTCCATGGTACAGTAAATTAACTCAGAATATCACCCAATAGAATAATTGTCAAAAGCTCGACTGTGGCGATGGTGAAGTGAACTAACAAAACAAGTTGACAAAAATAAAAGTAAACTTTTTACCTCATCAGATAACAGCCTTTTCTCCATTTCAAATCCTTTCATATGTCCGTATGCTATCCAACCATTGTTCTGAGTCATCATTCCTCCTCGTAATAAATCTGGTACTCACATCATTCCAAAAGTGTGTCCATGAATTACACTGTACACTCAGCGAAACCCTACCTGCTGCACACCGCAGCTATCCACTATAGACTGTCAAAGATTCTACGACTCGACAGTGCTGTCATCACAGACACATATACATTAGCCTAACAACAGCTTCTCTTATCATAACTCTTCAAATAAATAATTTTCCCTTATAAATATTAACACATCCAACAACATCATCCAAAAATAGCCATCTTACAAGTCGTTCTACGAATGCTCTACCAAACAAGTGTCTATAAAAGGAGGATCAAGAATGTTGTACTTATCACCGAGTGAGTGTGCAATATCTTATCGGATTGGGAATTGCAGATATCCTACCTATTAACTAAAAATAGGCCGAAGCATCACAGACCCATGTGAAATGTTGAAATTGGCGTTCTGGACCACATAGTGCAGGAACATGCCTCTAGAAAAGATATTAGGACATACCTCTCTTGTAGTGCAACAGACTTTAAGAAGACAGAGCTGTGGCACAAGTTGAGGGCGCGAAGAGGCGATAGATCAACTTACAAACCGCAAAATTATTGAAGCTGCGGGAAAAAAGTATCATCACGACGAGACACAAGATGGCAATAGGCCCAAACACAATGCGAACGACGCTTCTGTCCACAGAAAAGTACAGTTTCTGCACATCTTGTGTAAAGTATATAGATGGACGATAATTCAGCTTGGTTTCGTGAATGGCAGCTCTCTGTAAACTTGATAAATGGAAGAAAATGCCTGCAACATCGAAAAAAACCCCGGAAGTATTTTGCTTCAGAAGTAGTGCAGAACTTAGGTGTCTTGTAATATAAAGGACTACTATAAATGATTCATTCGTTTTCAAAGTTCTATATTTTCCAAAGCACAGGCTGACGTTTTTGACTCAGCGTACTGGAGGGGCATGCTTGAGCTCACTACTTTCCCTTATAGGATCAGTTTATTTACAGTGGAGAGGTGTACTACGATACGCCGAGTGTTCGCTGTCGAGACGTTTTATACGAGGCCTGTTCAGAAAGTAAGCTCCGATTGATTGCCAAATTGAAACCACAGTGAACATCAGAAATGTTTTACTTGTAACAATTAGCTACACCTTTCAGCTACTTCTCTACATAGTCGCCGTTCTGACTTAGACTTTTGTCATAGCGTTGTACCAACTTTTCAATAGCCTCATCATAGAAGGCAGCCGCCAGTGCTTTCCGCCAATTCTCCACGCTGGCCTACACCTCGTTGTCTGTGTCAAAATGATGTCTTCAAAGACAGCGGTTCATGTGACCAGAGATGAAACTCAGGGGGAGACAATTGCGGACTGTATTGTGGGTAATCTCACATTTCCATTTGAAAACGATGCAGGAGCATCTTCATTGCCCCTGCAGAATGCGGCTGAGAATTGTCTTGAAGAAGAAACAGCACGACAGTTATGTAATGTTAGCTGCATAGCTTCAGGCGAAATTTCTCACCAGGCCCTCGTACTTGGCGGCAGACACTATTTTCTAGACATCTTTACGCACTCACTGCGAGCTCAGAAATGAGAAGAGCGACGTGATGCTAACTGGGGTTGTACTAGAGACACTACCCAACACATCTGTGCAAAGCTTTATCGGATTTTCATAGTCGTTTCCATTTCGCGACCGATCGGAGCTTACTTTCTGAACGCCCCTCGTAAAAATGGAGAATCTGAGACCACCACTTAGAGGTAGTTCAGTCTCCAATTCGACTTTCCTCATAATGGTGCAATTCCAACCCGAAGTACCATACTGCTATGGATTAAGGACATTCATGAGAAAGGTTCTGCATTGAAGAAAGAACTGGGAGGCAATGCAAGGACTGTCACGTCACCTGAAAAAGCTTAAGTTGTGAGTGACGCAATTCAACAGAACCCCAATCGATCTGCAAGACGACATGCACAACCTCTTGGGTTATCAAATTCGTCCATTCGACGCATTTTACGCTGTCTAAGTTTTCATCTCTACAAAACTGCGATTGCTCAGAAGTTGAAGCCTGAAGATTTTGCGAGAAGGAGACGTTTAGCTGAAGTAATGAAAGAGATGTTGGAGGATGAAATGGAATTGTGATTTTGAAGTCAGATGAGGCTCGTTTTATACCTAAACGGCAGTGTTAATGAATGAAACTGTTGTTACTGAAAGGCAAACAACCCTCAGCAACTGTAGCAGCGTCCACTGCATTGTGAAAGGGTTACAGTGTGGTGAGATTAGGGAAATTTGGTGTCAAGTGGCCTTATTTTCCTTCGAAGAAAATGGAAGAGCGTTCGCCGTGAACTCGGAGCGACATTTGTCCATGATGAGTGAATTTCTCACCCATAACACTGTCACCGAGGCATAAATCGTCGAAATGTTTGATTTCAACAGGTCAGTGCAACAACCCACACTTCCAGTGTGTGTATGTCTGAAGTACGGAAGCTGTTTCCAGGGAAAGTGGAATCCAACAGATGAGATGGTGACTGGCCACTCTACTCTCGAAACGTTACTCTAAGTGACTTTTTCTTGTGGGGTTATTTCAAGAGCAAAGTGTATGTCAGTAAGCCACTCACTATGCTTCAGTTAAAGAATACCGTTGAACGAGAACACTTGCTATATCTCGCAGCATGTTGGAGAAAGTGGTGGGAAACTTCACACAGAGGGTCGACAAGAATGCGGAAAAAGAGGGCCAGTACTTGAAGGACATTGTCTTTCATAAATAATTACTTTATGTCAAAATTAACATATAATATGTAAACTGTAATTCATTGTGTATTTTTTGAAATAAAATTCTTTGCAATACCATAAAATGTCTTTGTGTACTACACATTCAAGAACCATCAGAAATACTGACACACTCTATATTACATCTACAAGTATGATTGATGCAACAGTAGAGCTGTAAATGCATTGAGTTTGAATTGTGCTGGAGTTGCCAGTGGAGTGCCTTGCCAAAATAGCGACAATCATCGATATTCGAATAAGGGGGCTGTCTTTTTCGGAGACGAAATTCACGGAATCAGCTTTTTTGTATTGTGTAGTACCAGTACCCATTCCTTGAGCCAAAATTATAAGTCCTTAGCAGAGAATGAGATGTAGTGTCAAAACCATGATGGAGCATTGCGTTAACAGCCATTAGCCAGTAGCCACCACTGTGACGATATGTGGGTCACAATAACAGACACACACACACACACACACATGCTACGGTCGCAGGTTCGAATCCTGCCTCGGGCATGGATGTGTGTGATGTCCTTAGGTTAGTTAGGTTTAACTAGTTCTAAGTTCTAGGGGACTGATGACCTAATATGTTAAGTCCCATAGTGCTCAGAGCCATTACTTACACACACACACACACACACACACACACACACACACACACACACACACACACAAGCGAATTGTGAAACCAGGATAGCCGAGAGCAGCAAAAAACTGTTCTGCACAGCGGAAACCGTGCACACCAAGTATGGCGATGTCACCACAGTAGGGCAAGTCTCTCGTTACGGGGAATGTGACTAGGTGCCATGTGTTAGTGAAACAAATTGAGCCACATTCATATAAATAAGTCTGGATTTTGAGGAAGGGATCACATCTCATCTCTGGAAACCAGCAGCACCGCCACCACGCTAGAGCTACTCCAGACAGCGAGAAGAATGAGCGCCACCAGCAGTAGCCGTGGGTTCGAGTCCTGGCTGCTCCTGCTGTCAGCATTGAGTGCTTCACGGGAGTCGGTACGACAGCCTGCCAACCTACCGTCCGTGCCAGGCGCTGCCGATGCTGAGTTCCTAGCGGGACTTGGCTCTCCAGCAAGTCGTACCCCAGGCACAGCCGTCTTCGCCCGCCGTTGGGGTGACACTAGCGGGGCGAAGGTCTGCCGGGCCTCCACAAAGGCGAGGGAAGTAGTGCGCCACCGACATTAATATCCGTGGCCTCTAAAGGTAGGCGATCGTCTAGGGGCCTGCCGCCTGCATCACAGGGAGCTGGCTCAGCAGCCAGGGAGCAGGTCACCACCCATATGTCAGCACCAGCCAGGGACAACAGACAGAGGTGTGGTCTTGTACTGACGCCAATAACAACACCGTTTCCCCTGGCGACTTTGGCCCCACCAGTCACCTCTCGCCGTTCAGTTGAAATATGCGAGATGTTTATATGTTTCAGGACTGCAGCGTGCATACAGAAGGAATTATGGAAAAGAATCGCCATGTAAACAGAGTACTGCGTGTTGATATCGAGAATTTAAGGATACTGGTTGTCTCTGTAACCAAAATAGTACCGCTCGACCAAGTGTGCCAGAAGCAGCAATAGAGAGGGTGACACGTTGCAGTTGTATTGTTTTGACAATTGCCTGATGATTACGAGAATTTCGTCTTCCAACAAGACAGTCCCCTCATTCGAGCATCACTACATAAACGGTGAACTTCGGCATCGCTGGATTGGGCATAGTTGTGAAGACGATGTGGCTCTGTTCCCACGTTTCCTGACCTAAAGTCACGTGACTTCTTCCACTGGGCAAACGTTAAGGACTGTGTCTACGCACTCCCACTCCCAGGAACACAGGAACAGCCAAGAGAACACATCAATGCTGCCGTGATGACTGCTGGATGGATTTTTCGACATAAAGCATAGAACAAATTTTGCACGTGTGTCGTGCAACTACAGCGCACTCATAAAACTTTAGCAGAGTGCAAAATGCAAACTTGCTTGGTTTAAGCTACTATCTATGAATCAGTCATATTTATACATGCAACACTTTGTAAGTTATAAAGTCTTAAAAACGGAATTAATCATTTTACAGTAGCCCTGGGTTTGTGGTGGGATCAGTATTATGGAAGGCGAGTGGACAACATTAGTCTGTTTTATAACTTCTTGGAGAGTGCAGCTAATCGTACACAAGATGCTATCGCCACCATTGCAGAGTATTATTCTAAAGTTTGGAGTCCTTATGAAGGGACTCTGACAAACAAAAAGACAGCAAAACCTGAGCCACACTGCTAGGATCGTAAGGCTTTGTCTACGAGGTGCAGAAAAAAAACCTGAAAATTTTAAGTGGCAACTTCTCTTAAAACTTCCGGGCTGACAGAGCGCGATCTAAAAGCAAAACTTTCCCTAACGTTTCGCCTTCAGCTGCGGGAGACGTCCTCAGAGGCGAAGCGGCGAACAGAAATCGATGGAGCGCCGAACGTATGTATATGTAGGCAGGATGAGTATCAAGAGCTTTGATGGAAACCCAGTTCTAAGCAAAGAAGGGAAAGCAGAAAGGTGTAAGGAGTATATAGAGGGTCTATACAAAGGTGATGTACTTGAGGACAATATTATGGAAATGGAAGAGAATGTAGATGAAGATGAAATGGGAGATATGATACTGCGTGAAGAGTTTGACACAGCACTGAAAGACCTAAGTCGAAACAAGGCCCCCGGAGTAAACAACATTCCATTAGAACTACTGACAGCCTTGGGAGAGCCAGTCCTGACAAAACTCTACCATATGGTGAGCAAAATGTATGAGACAGGCGAAATACCCTCAGACTTCAAGAATAATATAATAATTCCAATCCCAAAGAAAGCAGGTGTTGACACATGTGAAAATTACCGAACTATCAGTTTAATAAGTCACAGCTGCAAAATACTGGCGCTAATTCTTTACAGACGAATGGAAAAACTGATAGAAGCCAACCTCGGGGAAGATCAGTTTGGATTCCGTAGAAATGTTGGAACACGTGAGGCAATACTGACCCTACGACTTATCTTAGAAGAACGATTAAGGAAAGGCAAACCTACAAGTCTCGCTTTTGACAATGTTGATTGGAATACTCTCTTTCAAATTCTGAAGGTGGCAGCGGTAAAATACAGGGAGCGAAAGGCTATTTACAATTTGTACAGATGGCAGTTATAAGAGTCGAGGGGTATGAAAGGGAAGCAGTGGTTGGGAAGGGAGTGAGACAGGGTTGTAGCCTCTCCCCGATGTTATTCAATCTGTATATTGAGCAAGCAATAAAGGAAAGAAAAGAAAAGTTCGGAGCAGGTATTAAACTCCATGGAGAAGAAATAAAAACTTTGAGGTTCGCTGAAGACATCGTAATTCTGTCAAAGACAGCAAAGGACTTGATGATGATTAGTGTTTTAGGGCGCACAACAACGAGGTTATCAGCGCCCGTTCCCAAAAGAAATGTTGACGAGTGCAGCCAAGATCTGTTAAACAAAGATCAATTAAGAGCCGATCTTTGCGGGAATTGGAAATGTTCAAATTGCAAGATTGGACACAGCACATCAAAACAGGTAGATAAAACTAAAAATAAAATAGTAGTAAAAACAGGTAAAAATAATTAACTGTGGCTGGGTGACCACTTACAAATAATGGGTGACCAAACCACTGTACAGAACTTGGAAGAGCAGTTGAACGGAATGGACAGTGTCTTGAAAGGAGAATATAAGATGAACATCAACAAAAGCAAAACGAGGATAATGGAATGTAGTCGAATTAAATCGGGTGATGCTGCCGGAATTAGAGTAGGAAATGAGACACTTAAAGTAGTAAAGGAGTTTTGCTATTTGGGGAGCAAAATAACTGATGATGGTCAAAGTAGAGAGGATATAAAATGCAGACTGGCAATGGCAAGGAAAGCGTTTCTGAAGAAGAGAAATTTGTTAACATTGAATATAGATTTAAGTGTCAGGAAGTCATTTCTGAAAGTATTTGTATGGAGTATAGCCATGTATGGAAGTGAAACGTGGACGATAAATAGTTTAGACAAGAAGAGAATAGAAGCTTTCGAAATGTGTGCTACAGAAGAATGCTGAAGATTAGGTGGTTAGGTCACATAACTAATGAAGAGGTACTGAATACAATTGGGGAGAAGAGGAGCTTGTGGCACAACTTGACTAGAAGAAGGGATCGGTTGGTAGGACATGTTCTGAGATATCGAGGAATCACCAATTTAGTATTGGAGGGTAGCGTGGAGGGTAAAAATCGTAGAGGGAGACCAAGAGATGAATACACTGAGCAGATTCAGAACGATGTGGGCTGTAGTAGGTACTGGGAGATGAAGACGCTTTCACAGGATAGAGTAGCATGGAGAGCTGCATCAAATCAGTCTCAAGACTGAAGACCACAACAACAACAACAACAACAACAGGCAGGATGGGGCATCAGAGTCCATCACATTACCTCGGCTACGTGACTGTCTCTGGTACTTCCGTCGGTGGAAAGTCGACATCCAAATTTTATCTTATTTGACACCTTCCTCTTTTCTGTTAAAATTATTACTGTGCTCAAAATTCTCAATATTCTCTCTAAACGTGCACTCATGATAGTGCAACGTTTTCGATATAACGCTCGACTCTGTATTTTATTTTTGATCATCATTTTGGTGCCGTCCGCTACGGTCGCAGGTCCGAATCCTGCCTCAGGCACGGTTGTGAATGATGTCCTTAGGTTAGTTAGGTTTAAGTAGTTCTAAGTTCTAGGTGACTGATGACCTCAGATGTTAAGTCCCGTAGCGCTCTGAGCCATTTGAACCATTTTGAACCATTTTTGGTAAATGTGTTCTCCTATGGCCGATTTATCAGTATATAAATATTTACTACAAGGAATTTTATATACCGTTAGTGTATCCAGAGGATGTCGTACATCTTTAGCTGTTCTATTTTTTTTTCAGACCCACTAGGAAGATAAAACAATATTTCAACTCCATACCTTCCAACGCTTCCCCAAACTTTGCCGCTCTTACTAACAAATAGAAGAAAAACTGACGCGAAGACAATGAGTGAGATTTCGTGCAATAACTGCCTGCGAACCACACATTATCATTTCGAGCAAAAGAAAGTTCTTGCAGTCAATGCATGCTTTGTCACATTCGTATACAACAATGCCAGTGATAAGTATCGGTGGATTACTGTTTCCGCTGCCTTAAATCTGTCTTCAGGAACCTCAAAGTACATTAGCACCAAAAGGTTTTTTAGAAAAAGTACCATTTAGTTGCAAAAATCTTGAAATTGATGCTCCAAAATCTGGAAAAAATGGGAGAGAACAGTTTTGAATATTACATCCGAAACGCCTTCATACACTCCTGGAAATGGAAAAAAGAACACATTGACACCGGTGTGTCAGACCCACCATACTTGCTCCGGACACTGCGAGAGGGCTGTACAAGCAATGATCACACGCACGGCACAGCGGACACACCAGGAACCGTGGTGTTGGCCGTCGAATGGCGCTAGCGGCGCAGCATTTGTGCACCGCCGCCGTCAGTGTCAGCCAGTTTGCCGTGGCATACGGAGCTCCATCGAAGTCTTTAACACTGGTAGCATGCCGCGACAGCGTGGACGTGAACCGTATGTGCAGTTGACGGACTTTGAGCGAGGGCGTATAGTGGGCATGCGGGAGGCCGGGTGGACGTACCGCCGAATTGCTCAACACGTGGGGCGTGAGGTCTCCACAGTACATCGATGTTGTCGCCAGTGGTCGGCGGAAGGTGCACGTGCCCGTCGACCTGGGACCGGACCGCAGCGACGCACGGATGCACGCCAAGACCGTAGGATCCTACGCAGTGCCGTAGGGGACCGCACCGCCACTTCCCAGCAAATTAGGGACACTGTTGCTCCTGGGGTATCGGCGAGGACCATTCACAACCGTCTCCATGAAGCTGGGCTACGGTCCCGCACACCGTTAGGCCGTCTTCCGCTCACGCCCCAACATCGTGCAGCCCGCCTCCAGTGGTGTCGCGACAGGCGTGAATGGAGGGACGAATGGAGACGTGTCGTCTTCAGCGATGAGAGTCGCTTCTGCCTTGGTGCCAATGATGGTCGTATGCGTGTTTGGCGCCGTGCAGGTGAGCGCCACAATCAGGACTGCATACGACCTAGGCACACAGGGCCATCACCCGGCATCATGGTGTGGGGAGCGATCTCCTACACTGGCCGTACACCACTGGTGATCGTCGAGGAGACACTGAATAGTGCACGGTACATCCAAACCGTCATCGAACCCATCGTTCTACCATTCCTAGACCGGCAAGGGAACTTGCTGTTCCAACAGGACAATGCACGTCCGCATGCGTCCCGTGCCACCCAATGTGCTCTAGAAGGTGTAAGTCAACTACCCTGGCCAGCAAGATCTCCGGATCTGTCCCCCATTGAGCATGTTTGGGACTGGATGAAGGGTCGTCTCACGCGGTCTGCACGTCCAGGACGAACGCTGGTCCAACTGAGGCGCCAGGTGGAAATGGCATGGCAAGCCGTTCCACAGGACTACATCCAGCATCTCTACGATCGTCTCCATGGGAGAGTAGCAGCCTGCATTGCTGCGAAAGGTGGATATACACTGTACTAGTGCCGACATTGTGCATGCTCTGTTGCCTGTGTCTATGTGCCTGTGGTTCTGTCAGTGTGATCATGTGATGTATCTGACCCCAGGAATGTGTCAATAAAGTTTCCCCTTCCTGGGACAATGAATTCACGGTGTTCTTATTTCAATTTCCAGGAGTGTAGTAGTTGAAGAAAATAGTGTTGTTTTGTTGGGCTCTTGGGTGGGATATAGAAAATCATTAACATCGTGTGAAAGAAAAACGATTCGAAAGATTTAGAGCTACTCGAGAGAGTGAATACTCCGTTACCAAGGGAATGAGAATGGGCCGCCTGAATTGCAGGTAAGACGAACGTCACTGCTTTCCAGCCTTCTTCAACACTATTAACGTAATTTAGTTTCCACTCGGAACTAACAACGTGATTCAACATCTCCATAAACACAACGTAATGTGTTTTTCAGAATATTGTTGGAGAATATAATTTCCACAGCTCTTTATTATTTCAAGTTCGTCGTCGGAGCAGTGTTTTCAAAATTCAGTTATTTGTCCACTGTAATTTTGCATCATCACGTTTTACGAATTTTGTCAGCTAAGCTTACTACGCAGCATAGTATGCAGAACAATGGCTACAACCATTTCTTATTCCATTCCAATTTTTCCTGAATAAAACTAATAATTACTGTGAAGTGCTTGAATGCATAAAGTGCTGTTGGAGGCTCTGTAATGGTCAGGGCCTGTGCACTTGGAATGATATGGGAACCCTGATATGTCTAGATACGACTCTGACAGCTGATGAGTACGTAAACATCCTGTCTGATCACCTGCATTAGGGCAGTTCCATCAGGACAATGCGACAACCCACACGTCCAGAATTGCTATAGAATAGCTTCAGAAACACTCTTCTGAGATTAAGTGAGCATATCGGAGATGCCTAGCAACGTGCTGTTTAGAAGAGATCTCCACCTCCTCATACTCTTACGGATTTATGGGCAGTCCTGCAGGATTCATGGTGTCAGTTCCCTCCAGCACTGCTTCAGACATTAGTCGAGTCCATGTCACGTCGTGTTGCGTAACTTCTGCGTCCTCGCGGGGCCCTACACGGTATTAGGCGGGTGTACCAGTTTCATTGGATCTTCAGTGTAGATTGAGCGTGCAGTTACTACTGTTCGGGCGATGACGGAAAGTTTGTGACGACTGAGTTCTGCTTCCAAGCCTCTCGGCCTTCAAAGAGCACACCCACAGCTGCCATCGGCAGTGTGACTCTGGAGGTCAGTCCTCTGGCAGAGGATTCTGTCGGGCCGACCTCTCCGCCTCCTGATTAAATGATTACGTTTAGGGAGATGAATAGAGACAATTACCGCCGGAGAATGACGTCGTTAATTACCAGTGCTGACGGCAGCCGAAGCCCGCCCGCCCTCTGATTGGCCGCCTCCAGTGAGGAGTCCGCTCTGGTGGCACCACCTTGGAGCGCTCGCTGCCCTGCGCTGCTGATTAATCTTTCACTTCGTTGCTCCTGCCGCAAGATTCGCGGCGAGGAGACGTTTCCAGTTCTGAGTTTTCGTTGTCCACTTCAAAAAGCTTAGACGTAATTTTCTATTCCGATGAGTAGCCCACCCGAAAGCTCAATATCCAGTACTAAAGCTTTATTTGTCTGTCATTTGCTGGTGCCTTCCATCTACTGCTTCCGTGCAATACTGAAGCTACAAGCTTAGAGTTGCATGGAAACTATGGACATCTTCGTCTTCTTTACGGATAGTGCTTTAGCAACAAGGTGTATTACACTTTTGTTCTCTGGGACCCGCTGAGCAAAATATGTCTTCTACTGACATGATTATTACGAATTCTAGCTCGAAAATTCCCTTACACAACCACCCTGGCGTTTACAAAATTTCGTGTAACACATGCCACTAATTCTACATAGGACAAAGCTGTAAGAACTTCAAAATTAGGTAGAAAGAGCACACCAGAGAAAGTGAAAACAACCCATCCACACTTTTTCAACATCTACAAACAGAAAAACGCAACGTAAAACCCATAAACGAAGCACTTGAAATCCTTCATATTACGCAAAAGAGAGCATTTATGAACATCCTTGATTCAATAGGAATATATTCACATACATACAGCTACCCCACAAGTTAAATGAATGAAGAAACTGACCTAAAGCACAAAAAGTACATAGAAAATTTTATTCACATTATACATCAAGAAATCGGGTAAAGTAAAAATCAGAGACACTAAATAACGCATATCGATAGTAACAGAGATAAGAACATGAAGAGCATAAAACAAAGACATAACACCAAGAAAACATCGTATATCATGGACAATAACAAAGTTATTACTAAGAATAAAAATATAACATAAAAATCTCAAACAAAATCGAAACAAATCCCAGGTAAAAATATAATTAAACCAAACCTATAAAAATAATAAAAAAAACAGTCGAATTTCCCCACACCACTTATTTATAATCGTAGCTATGTAAACATACAATATCGCTGATCCACTGTCATCCAAGGCGCCAAGAGAAAAACAGCACACATAAAAACCAAATGAAGTCAGGTACACGTCTCCAGCATGCATCTAGAAACTAATAATTCTAACAAATGACAAGACGTGGCAGCAACGATATTACATGTAAGGTGAAAACACCTAATGTATCATAACTTTTCTGATCATAGTTACAGACCATTGTATTAAGACCATCGCTTACTTATGTATTTACAGAGCACCTGGTGATGGCAATATGTGCTATAGCAATGGAGATGCTATCGAAGACAGTGCTGCCAAAGCAGAGTTACTAAACACAGCCTTCCGAAATGCCTTCACAAGAAAAGGTGGTTCGATAAACCCTCTGCCAGGCACTTGAATGTGACTTGCAGAGTATCCGTGTACATGTAGAAATGTGCTCATCGTGAATGATAAAATGAAAACCACTTAAAAAGCACTATAGCTGGTTGATATTCATAATAAATTGTTTTATGGTCAAACTATGTATCCACAAATTCTAAAATCCTAGAAGGCGTTCCTGAATCCTTCAGAATTAACTCAGGAGCTCGACAGGGCGATGGTCTGTCACCGATACTCTTCGGTTCATGGGAGAGTGGGATAAAGAATTACAAGAAAAAACGTCGAAGATATACATTCGCGACAAGGAAGAGGAAGATAAGAGGTGAAATGTCTCGCAGCTGCTGACGATATTATAATAATTTCAGACGACAGAAGCGCGTCACAAACCTGCAGGAAAGCAGCTCACACATATATGTGAAAACGGAATACATTGAAGGTAAGCACGACAGTAAAAAAAATGTAAAAACACAAAGGCAGAAACATCAAAAGAGATGGAAGAATGGATACAGTCAAATGGATTAGATAACACCACTAGTAAAGAAAGACGAAACAAAATGGAATTAGCATACAAACAGACCATAAACCGACATAAGAAAAGATCAGTATCGTTCCAGGCACAAATTAAATCGTAAGCAACAGTAGTGCGACCGGAGGCGCTGTACGGATGTGAATGCCTTACACTGAATACAAGAGGTGACCGTTAAGAAATGGAAAAGAAAGAAAGGAAAATACTTAGAAAATATTTCGAACCATTGAAGTACAAAGGCAACAACAGGACGAAAAGATAAATTAAGATTTCTACAGTAATAAAGAGTCATAGAAACTATAATGAAGACGAGATTAAAGCACTATGGCCATATTCACAGCGCGAAAAACAAGCGGCTAACCAAGAAAACTTTCAATCTAATTTTGAAATTTAAAAACTTCACTGGCTAGCTGGAAGAGACAAGAAGGGATTTCACAAAACAACCTTACAAAAGACACCATACAGGATAGTGAAAACGTTACCGATCTATAGAACAACAATAAAAATAACAACCTAGGAGAGTAATGTTAAATGAACAGAGGCAGGCCATAAGCCAGCGCATGAAGAAGTTGTGGGAAGGTAAGAGCAAAACCATTCTATGAAAGTCTTATGCGCTAAGCGGAGTATAACTGGCCACGTTCCTTAATAAAAATTACAATAAAAGCAGAAAACTGTAAAAATTATGTAACTGCGAGGAAGAGAGAAAAATTCTCAAAAAAATTTGTGGTCCCATTAATAAAAATGGAATATGGATTAAACAAAAACCACAGACCTATACACAGTAGTAGACAATTTCACTCATGAAATACGTAAAAGATACTTGAGGTTCTGTGCTTACATCTGCAGTATGGACAGCACTAGGATAACAACAATAGCACTTAATATAACGAATGAGAAATGAATATCACAGAAGATGCCATCACAGAAGGCAGAACCTTGGGAATCCTAATTGCAGATCACACATTCGGAGAAGAGATTTTAAAAAAACTGCAGTACGGTGGACAGAGGAAGGCAAGAAACAACACAGCACATTCATCAAGAGGTTTCGGGAAGATAAGAACAAAAAGAAGCTGACAGACCAAGTTAACAAGTTCGAATGGGCATAACGAAGAAAAAAGAAGAAAACAAGTGTAATCGAATGTAATCTATTTTAATCAAGCGATGGCTGATACAATTAATTAGAAAATGAATCACTAAGATTAGCAGATGAGTTGCGCTACTTGGACAGCAAAATGAGTGACATTGACCGAAGTAGGGATGATATACACTCCTGGAAATGGAAAACAGAACACATTGACACCGGCGTGTCAGACCCACCATACTTGCTCCGGACACTGCGAGAGGGCTGTACAAGCAATGATCACACGCACGGCACAGCGGACACACCAGGAACCGCGGTGTTGGCCGTCGAATGGCGCTAGCTGCGCAAGCATTTGTGCACCGCCGCCGTCAGTGTCAGCCAGTTTGCCGTGACATACGGAGCTCCATCGCAGTCTTTAACACTGGTAGCATGCCGCGACAGCGTGGACGTGAACCGTATGTGCAGTTGACGGACTTTGAGCGAGGGCGTATAGTGGGCATGAGGGAGGCCGGGTGGACGTACCGCCGAATTGCTCAACACGTGGGGCGTGAGGTCTCCACAGTACATCGATGTTGTCGCCAGTGGTCGGCGGAAGGTGCACGTGCCCGTCGACCTGGGACCGGACCGCAGCGACGCACGGATGCACGCCAAGACCGTAGGATCCTACGCAGTGCCGCATAGGACCGCACCACCACTTCCCAGCAAATTAGGGACACTGTTGCTCCTGGGGTATCGGCGAGGACCATTCGCAACCGTCTCCATGAAGCTGGGCTACGGTCCCGCACACCGTTAGGCCGTCTTCCGCTCACGCCCCAACATCGTGCAGCCCGCCTCCAGTGGTGTCGCGACAGGCGTGAATGGAGGGACGAATGGAGACGTGTCATCTTCAGCGATGAGAGTCGCTTCTGCCTTGGTGCCAATGATGGTCGTATGTGTGTTTGGCGCCGTGCAGGTGAGCGCCACAATCAGGACTGCATACGACCGAGGCACACAGGGCCAACACCCGGCATCATGGTGTGGGGAGCGATCTCCTACACTGGCCGTACACCACTGGTGATCGTCGAGGGGACACTGAATAGTGCACGGTACATCCAAACCGTCATCGAACCCATCGTTCTACCATTCCTAGACCGGCAAGGGAACTTGCTGTTCCAACAGGACAATGCACGTCCGCGTGTATCCCGTGCCACCCAACGTGCTCTAGAAGGTGTAAGTCAACTACCCTGGCCAGCAAGATCTCCGGATCTGTCCCCCATTGAGCATGTTTGGGACTGGGTGAAGCGTCGTCTCACGCGTTCTGCACGTCCAGCACGAACGCTGGTCCAACTGAGGCGCCAGGTGGAAATGGCATGGCAAGCCGTTCCACAGGACTACATCCAGCATCTCTACGATCGTCTCCATGGGAGAATAGCAGCCTGCATTGCTGCGAAAGGTGGTTATAAACTGTACTAGTGCCGACATTGTGCATGGTCTGTTGCCTGTGTCTATGTGCCTGTGGTTCTGTCAGTGTGATCATGTGATGTATCTGACCCCAGGAATGTGTCAATAAAGTTTCCCCTTCCTGGGACAATGAATTCACGGTGTTCTTATTTCAATTTCCAGGAGTGTAAAATGCAAAATGGGAACAGAAGAAAAGCCTTTTTGAAAAGGGAAATTTTTTTGCCCTCGAGTATAAATTTAAGTGTTAGAAAGTCTTTTGTGAAGGCGTTTGTCTGCTGAGAAGTTTTTGAAATGTGGTGTTCCAGAAGAATGTTGAACATTAGATGGGTAGATCGTAGAAGGAGCGAGTGGATATAGGTTGTTGTACTCATGCAGAGACGATGAGACGTGTATAGGGTACATTGGCGTGGAAAGCTGCATCAAATAAGTCTTCGAGCTGAAGACGACAACATCAACATTAACGACAGCCACAATATGCCTAGAAACCGGAAGTAGATACGCACCCACAAATACTCGTGACAAAAGATCTAAACTGATTTTTGAGGGAGCTAGTCACTTCGATAGGTGCTGATTTGAAATTTATTGTTCAATGATAAGCTGGAAAGCGTTTCCGGAAAAACGAAACTTGGCATTCAGCCAAACGATACAAGGCACGTTATCTCAAAACAGGGCGTCATTGAGATGACATACTTGATGCGTTAACGCAAGACTTCGCACCCTGAAACTTCTTAGAACTTTCAAATCCTCTAGGCAAGTGTATACCATGTGCCAAGGAGAATCTTGCAAATAGCAATAGCATAGTATTTGGTAACTAGCTCCGTTAACGCCGAAATTACATTTTTCTTTTTTATTCAGAACGGAAGTGAACAGGTCGTTGCCTGGAAGCTACGCGACAATGTCGTGAACAAAGAACAGACCGGAAAGAAAATCCATGGAGATCAGAAATTTTGGGAATCTCCTGAAAGTTTAAAAATTCGTACACATCAACTTGTAGACACAGAAGAGTTTCTCGACAGCACCATGCACCTTAGCTGTCCATACTTGCTAGGCCAGATCACTACATCCGGTGTACTGATACACTAAGACGTTATGGCATGTATCGTATCAGACAGTCCCACATTTGTGTACTGGTGACAATCTGAAAAATTTAGCGTCGTTACAGACGATGTGATTGCAGTCTGTTGTGGCGTTTCGTGAGAAGCGATACTGGATAGAACTGGCACACAAATATAATTTAATGATGTGCTCTGTTCTTCAATTATCTATACACCGCAACAGTAGCTACTCATAGGATTTACGAGTTAGAAACTTAGTTTACTTTATTCTATTATTCCTTCTCAATATAATATGATCATTTTCTTCTCTTTCTAGCTGCGTCCCATAGTCTTACCCACGGTTGAAATGTTATTTATAAAGAAACGTTAATGCCAAGACTTGCTATATGCGCTTAATTCGTCATCACAGAAGTTACCTCTTGAACATCGAAAAAAAGAAAAAAAAAATTGAGACTGTGGAAGCAGCTGACTACATACATTTCAATCACAACTTATTTTTCAGAATGCAAGTACTCAACATTAATTCTTCATTCATTATTCAAACGTAAACAAAAAATCCAAGTTACTGTTTAAGAATCCCAATAATATCACAATCCGATGCGCTTCCAAAACATTCTGTGTGCTGTGAAATATTTTCATGCAGGTAAGTTACATTGTTACAGAGTTTAGTGATGAAGTTATCCTGCAGGAATATTTCTGCTGTCACACAGTCACATGTGTACATATTTCATTTGTCAAAACAGCTCAAAACTAATTTCTACGCTAAACTCATTGCATTCATTTGATAGTTAAATTTCAAATACGACAGTTTAGTCACGTTACCTATCCCACGGGAATAGTAGTCACGTTGACTATTCCACGGGAATAGTGATTACTTTGTCAGAATAAAAGGTAGTCTAGGTGTTAAACCAGAGTATAGGCTATCTCCATTACAAACTTCATCCAAATGTGGGCAGCCGATACAGCGTGAAGAAGTAACAAACATACTAACTCAACGAAAACAGAAAATAAGCCATATCTAGTTTGGTGCAGCATATATTTTATCATATTTGTTGATGCAAAAACCTCATCTGCCCTCACGTGTGTGCCTACCACGTTCTACATGTTTTAGGCTAGATGTCTTTCTGTCGTACAGAATTTAAATGACACCGCCATTGTGAGTTCTCAAGCGTCTCAGGAGCTGTAAGATACGCCTGATCCTCAGTGGCTAAAATGCAGAGAGCTTGTCTGGAAGTAGTGATTAAACACTTTGAGGGTTTATAAACATTACATTCATTACGTTGAATTGTGTTATGTAGGACATATTTAAATAATGAAAGTACTTTCACGAGTACAATGCAGTTCAAAGGTCAAAGAGTAAAAATAGCTTTTTCTAAGAGTAATTGTTCCACATTTCGCGTTACATCCTCCAGATCAATAAAAGTCTTGTAAAATACACTTTTAAAAGTAGCCTATGTGTTAATTCAGTGTATCAGTCAATTTCATGCCAAATTTCTTCCAAATCCATCCACTCATTTCAGTGTGAAGGAATAACAAATATACTCACTTATATATTTATGATTTTATAATACATATGGGTTGCAACTCTTAAGAATATGAAAAATGTATAAATTTATCTGTATTACTAAACGGCTAAAATGGTTACACAGTCATGTACTTTCAGTTACAGGTAACGAATTCCGAGGATCACAAAAATTTCGTTTTCAGCATTTCATATGATTATTGCCCGAAATTAAAGTTTAAATGCTGTCATAATCTCATTAAGAGGTGGAATCTCAAGTTGAATGCTTGAACACTGTAAGTCAGGTATTAAAGATACAAACTGTATTTCTTGAGGTAGCGTAACTCATGTCGCGCAAATTATCCAACCTGTAATCATCTAGTATCTGAGAATGAGAAGCGAAATATCAAACCTTTTCGAAATTCAGTCTCCCTGACATCGCTCCTCACAAAACGATGAAAAGAAGAAAGTTTATCGCTTTCTACATTTTTCGCTGTTCATGTCAGTAATACTTCAACTTCAGGCAAGACGTTTTAATATATTACGTCTTTATTACTAGATCTATTCGCAAAAGAAAAAAAAAATTGTAGGCACTATCTGCAGTATCACAGGATTACGCCTACTCTGCCAGCAACCAACACTACATCGGAGTTACGCAGGTAGCTGGCTTTCCTTCAGCTGACGCTCGATGGTCGCCTCTTTACACGCGATCACCAGAAGGCGACCGAAGCGTCAGTAAAGGTCATTGGCTCCATGGACTTCATTCTTATGCCAGCCACGTGACAGGAAGCAAGACCGAATGTACCCTGGCGCCAAAGCTCGTACTTAGTCCGGTGCACGGGCTTCCTGGGCCACGCACAGAATGCTTAAGCGTTTCTCCAGTCAGGAGCCGTCGCTGCGCTGTCACCAAACTCCGAGTTTCTCTCCCGAAATCCTGCATCCTGGCCATCCAGAAGAAGATGCGGCCCAGATGCTGTGACCGACCTCCAGTATAATATTTCTGTGAGTGTCTTTAATGCGGTTTCACCGGATTGGAAGCTTTCGCCTTCGGAGCTTAGACTATAACTATTCTCTCCCGCATGTTGTTTCTGCACTAGTGTGTCCCGCATTTTAATCAGATTTTGTCTGCCCTACGACTGTCAAGAACTTTTATCGAGTTCTATGCTCCGTGTGTCAAGAACTTTGATCGGATTTTGCTTATATCTTAAGTGTGTTAAGAACTTTAACTCAGAACTTTGGTTTCCTCCTTTACCAGGCCTTCTGCCTGATTTACTGTTTGTGTTTGGACTACGAGAGTTTACTTTGTTCAGACATTAACTGGACTTAGTGTCCTGAGACATTCCGATACGGCGTTTCCTGCCATAATTGTGCAAAGGACTTTTACATCACAACTTACTGCCAGGCGTTCCTCCTGAAGTAACGTTCAACCTTAATTTGTTCAGTACTTCTTCAAGACTTGTTTCCAGGAAGGAAAATTGAGTTCAGTTAATTCAAATAAACTTTTATCTATTTTTTGCTTGGATGTTATTTGTTTGATCCCCAGCGGTGGATACTGTAGTACCCGCATGTACCTCTGAACTTAGCTGCAAAATTCTGTCGCTGTACTACACACAGTTTAGGTGATATGATGTCATAAATGTTGCGATATGTGGAAAACTAGCTTTTACTTTTTCATTAGTCTGAGGGTGAACAATCAAAAACAAAACACACGAAACTAAGTTTTTACATCTCGAACCAAAAAGTATTTATCCGCCTAACGACAAATATGTAACATAACAACTGATTTGTAAAATAATCACATGTTCGAATCTGTTTTACACATGATCGATTCCATAAGGAATCTGGGGTGGGAAAATGCTATTTGCTAGCGTTTGCATTAAAATAATTTATAAGAACTTTAAATTCAACAAAGTAATTGTAATAAATTCGAAATAAAACTTGTAATCTGAGCTGGCTAAAAAGGACAATAAACAAGTTTCAAAACAGCCCTGCTTTCTTCCATCAGAGAATGGAGAGAAAAGTACTAAAAAATAATCCAAAAAGAAAATATACGTGGTGAAGTCAAAATAAAAGTATTAAGCTATCGAAAATCTGTCGCATTAATGGGGCATGCTGCGCTTTTCGCAGCCGGAATCTGAGACGAAGTAAACAGTTAACGCGGAAATGCTTGCGGCCCTCGAGCCAGAACCAAAGGCGACTTGAGAGACTGCTGAAGCCAGGACGTCTTTTGTTACTCAGAACGAGCTCTCCAAATTGTTGACTGCCGTACTGCGGACAAAAGCTCCGAATTAAATCCGCTCCTTTTGTTAGTTTCACTCGCATTTCGATCCCCCTTGGCTTACTTAATCCGCGTTCCCTTTATGCTGTAAATTAATTGATGTATTTCATTGGTGGGAAGAGAGAGAGAGAGAGAGAAGAGAGAGAGAGAGAGAGAGAGAGAGAGAGAGAGGGGGGGGGGGGGGAGGGAGAGAAAGAGCACTCCGCATTTGCGGGATGTCGGTGCAGAACTTGCCGCAAATCTCGTTTGAAGCGGCTGTGTCCATACGCCAGTGGAGTTTCCCTGTTCGCATACACAATTCAAATCACCACCACACACGTAGCGAAGCTTGCAAAAGCAGGGGCGTTCCAATACCAGGGATTCCCAATACCAATATCTAAGACTGTATCGATGCCTCGATAGCATTGGAACCTAAGTATCGATAGCGACACACACACACACACACACACACACACACACGCACACACACACGCAATCTCAAACGCCAACAACATTTCTAAATCGCAAGCCACTCTCCAAACAAACACTAAACGAAACAAGTGATCACCACACATACCTATAACAACTCGCGAAATGATGGATGACACCTTGTGCTTTGCTGATAAATTATATAAAATATGAGTGTAACAGCAAGAAATGGCGATAGCAAAGGAAATAAGTGCTGTAACACTTCATAAACAAGGGATTCAAGACCTTAACTTCAAATAAGCCGTAAGTAAAATGCTAAATAACGCCATAGACAGCGATTCTCGTTGTGAAATGAACGAAAAGCAGAAAAATAGAAAACAAATTCATTGTTTTGCAGCTGACAATCTGAGGAATGTATTTTAGATATAAAGCAATCATCACACACAACTAATAGCGGTATGAGATGTGAACAAATACCTCATCGTGTTATTTGCAAATTTAGTAAGGTAGACTTAAATCTTTAATCGTAGCGTATCTTAACAACTTAAAATGCCACAACTCAGTGACAAATGTCTTAACTGTATACCAAATGTAATTTAATTTCAAATATTTGGCATACAATAATTGCTCTTTCCAACATCTACCGGTAAATACCTTTGGGCCAGAAATTCAAATAACACACACAAGAGGTTAACATCTAAAACATATTTTCAGAAAGAAGATAAACAAATAATGTGCTGAAACATGATGTTTAGGTAATAACAAAATTATGAAAGGGTGTCTTGCATAAGGCGGAAGTATCATAATTTCTAGTATTTATTTTACAAACTGAGATATTGGACTGAAAGAGAGCTGAATTATTTATGTCAAATATCATTAAGGAATATATGTGCAGGGGAACAGTAGTTCGTATTTCCAGTTCCTTGAACAGGTCTCCGGCGATTTGTTGAGTTCACACCACAAAAAATATACTACACTCTTTTGGACAGAGAAAGGTTTTTCTCGGTATAGTGAGCCCGCTTCTCTCAAAGTATGACGTTGAGATATAAAATAGTTTCAGCTGTGAAGTCCTTTTATTCTTAGGCACTTACAGCTGTATCTATAGGTGGAAATCTGTGTGCTAACAAGATGGAATGAAGGTAAGCGAGGTATGCCAGTTTCTTTTTTTTTTCTTTTTGTTTATACATCACCTGCGTCTGGCAACATCCACATGTCAAATAAAGATCCGTTTAGACGATTCAGTACATATGGGTTACGCATTCATAACGGAATTTTTAATCAAGATTTTGGGTTACATATATGTTAACGTACCAACCACTGTGGTGGCACAAATATGTTATCCATAAATCTTTTACCTATTTGATACGTGCATTTTGGACATCAACATTTCATCCTCCGATGTTTCGAGTGAGAAACTTAGAGGTATCTTCAAGCAGACTCACATACATGATTTATTCTCACCGTTGATGAGTTTGAAGAAGCTCAGCTTTAGTTCTATATCACATCGGTTTCAGCAGGACGTCATAGACGATTGCGTTACCTGCAAGAGAAACACAGCGATAAGTGTGTTGAAACATTCATGATTGACGTAAAAATATGAGAATCTTAAGAAAAGGTTAACATTCCTCTAAAGTAATAACAATAAAATAATGTTACCAATACTAATTAAATGACAGTTATATTAAAAAAAGTTTAGTGAGGGCTCAGTTGTAAAGGTAATCAAGTAATAATCAAGTAAACTACTGGCTTAAGTTGATTTGGTAGCAAAATGGAATATTCTAAAACCCATGATAAATTACCCATGACAATACAGCTAAAAAGCACCACTATGTACACAAACCTCCAGAAATTAATTCTTTTAGAAGTGGATATAGTCACTTAGTTTCCAAGTATAGCAATGCATGTGAAACTTTTCTTCTGTCTCTGACAGGTCTCAAACATGCAAGTCTCTTCAATAACTACCTTACCTAACATTTATGTGAACCTGTTGGCTTTGTTGATGTCTTGGTCTCCTTCTAGAGTTTGTACCACCCATACTTCTCTCCAATACCAAACTGACGATTACTTCATGCTTCAAGATGTCTCCTGCTAACTTTTCATTTCTTTTAGTGAAATTGTGCCGTAAATTTCTTAGCTCATCAATTCGATTTGCTCCTCCCTATTAGTTATGCGATGTACCCATTAATCTTCAGCATTCTTCTATAGCACCACATATCAAAAACGTCTCTTCTCTTTATGAACTGTTTATCATCCACATTTCACATCTGCACTAGCTACACTCTAGACAAATACATCTAGAAAAGCCTTTAATACTTAAATTTGTATTCGATATTAATAAATTGCTCTTTTTCAGAAATCACTTTCTTGCAGTTGCCAGTTTGCATTTTATAACCTGTCTACTTCGGCCACAATCTAAGCTAATGGCAGGCCACATACTGAAAGAAGCGCAAGAAACCAAGAAAACAGCAATCGATCACCGAAACACGAAAAAACTGAAGGAATCATAGGAAGAGATGAAGAAATTAACCGGTAGAATCGGAAACACGTAACAGGTACAAAATCATTTTATGGGTTTGCGACAAGATCAAAGTTGGATGAGCATCAAGAAAAGGTAGGAAAGCTGCTAGACAAGACAGAAAAGTGGTATGAGAGGATCGAAGGACACATCAAAATGTTGTTAGAAAACACCACAAATCAATTACAACTTCACAAGTGTGAGATAATGACGAGACACAAAAAGCTGGTGTAGGCTCAGATGTTACTAATTCCACATCAGCAGCAGATTAGCAGGAGTCACATTCCAGAACAAACAGAAAAGGTTAAATGAGAGGCAGCAGAGACGAAACAAGGAGTTGGATAAAATTCACAGCAAATTTTAAAAGGGTGGTTTAGCTAGAGGTTGGAATGGAAACGGAGATTAGTAAAACACAAAGCTGTATACCAATGAGTACAAACCACACCATCAGAGGTAGCAAACGGAATTCTGGACACAACAACAGCGTAAACTTTCGAGGAGAGTCCCAACCAGAAGAAATAAAGAGAACGTGAAAACAGGTGTAATGTCATGTTTAAGAGAGGATGAAAGAATCAATATTAGACACTTTACATCACTCTAAAAATTTCAGGACTACAAAGATAATGAGAACACACTCACACTAAAAGATTGCGCAGGCTGCCAAGACACCCTTAGGTCAATTCAGGGATGTGAGAAGTAGTATATTTTTCATCATGGAGGCAACCGCAGCACAAAGAATTCGGCGGTCAGGCATTGTGTGGAATAGGAGGCGTACGATACAAGTGAAAGGAACGTGCCAACAAAAAGGCTGGGTTGCAAGAGTATCATGAGGGTTAAAAAGTACTAGTCAAATCTTGCACGCTGTAAAACAATCAAAACAGGCTTATTCACAGATTCTTTTCTGTGTATAACAGTCCACTAATGATAAGGCGAAATGCTTGCGCAAACACGTTTGAGATGGAAACAGTTGAGAAAATCGATTGGTGTCCACCACACTAGCCACATGAAACCCTCCTTAGAATAAGATATGAGCTTCTGACATAGATAGAGCGGTGTATACAAATGAAGATGTTATTCAGACAGAAACGGAGAATGTAAGTAGTAGTAGTAGTAGCTTTATTCATCTGTAGATCTCTTTTTACAAGGATATGGGACATGTCAAAGTACTTGAAAGTGCAGACCAATCTAAAATAAGCTGATTCGTATACATATGCATTTACAGACTTCTAGTTAGAGACAATACTTAGATTCACTCCTGATATACAATACTTTAAAAAAAATTACGTATTAAACAATGTAATGCCACACTGTTCACTCATCTCTCACTACCAATCACTGGACACACTATTCTCACATTGTTTCGTAACACTTCACTCACTACACACACAATCACACATACACACACACTGGAAATCTCTGGGTCATTTCCTGTGCAACTTCCATTTTCTATCCTGAAAAACTGAGTCAGCATCCCTCTATAATGAGTGAGATGTTGAGTTCAGAAAGAGGAAGAGGTGTTAGTATTGTGCTATGCATAGCTTGGGGGTATGTTTTTCTAGAAAAGGAAAAAAGAAGGAAAAAAACATAGTGTGAAAGTGTTATGTGGAATGTTCGATATTTTAAGATCATTTTTATTATTTATTTATATAAAAAAATTTTCCGAGCTCCTACTCTCTTTTCTCTACGTAATCCTTCATTATATAAAAGGTATTGCATGAAAGGCACATTTTAGCTGCATTTTTAAATAGGTGTAGTTTTACAATTTATTTAATCTCTTTTGGTAATTTATTGTACATTTTTGTGCCTTGGTAGAAAATGTTGTTTTGAGTTTCATGTTTATTTTTTTTTTGGTGAATGTAAGTTGAGTCTATCTCTTGTTCCATGGTCATGGACAGAGGTGTTTGTGCAGTAATTACTAATGTTGTTTTTGATGTGTACAACTGACTGGTAAATGTATTCACACAGAGCAGTTAAATTCCCCAGTGTTTTGAACAGACCTTTACAATGAGCTCGGCTACTATTTATGGTTATTATTCTTATGGCTCTTATCTGGAGTTTGAAAATTGTGTTCGTATTTTGTGCATTTGTTCCCCAAAACAGAATGTCATAGCTAAGAACTGTGTGAACGTATGAACAGTATGTAACTAAAAGACACTGCATGTTACACACTGATGATATGATTCTAATGGCATAACGTGCTGATGACATTCTGTTTGCAAGTACCTTTGTGTGTTCACACCATTACAGCTGAGAATCAATACTCATTCCTAGAAATTGTGCATTTGTGACGCAGTTTATAGAGGTGCCATCTACATTTAATTTAACATTATAATTTTTCCCTCTTTAAACTGAAATTCGCGGCATTAGTTTTCTTTATGAGGAAGTGAACAAGTTACAGTGCATAGTATCGTTTGGAGTTGTACAGTTATTCAATGTTGTCTGTGCATAAAGATTGGTACATTGTTTTTGATCATATTAGCATCGTTTGGAGTTGTATGAATACGCTGGGTTCTCTTTTCATTACGAGTGACACCTTGTCTTCTATTATAATTAATCAAACAGAAAAACAATGAGGCCCTCTTTGAGAATGCTCATGTTCTTATTAAATGTGGCGTAACTTAAAGTCGTGAAGAAGCTGTGCGAGTACTGGTACGCACCAACGCAGGTTAAATGAAACTGAGAAATGAATATCTTAGCTTAGCAGAATAGAAGTTCATAGGGTAGCAATGTACTTTGTACTGGGTTGACTGTTGTGTGGAGGGATTGCATACTGGGATATGATAAGTAATACTGCTATTTCACGGGTTGTTATCTTTGTCCTTACTTGGTTGGCAGTTTTGTGTAGAATATTATAAGTATATTCGTTCGTGGCAAAGGAGTGTTTTTGAGATAACAGGAGATAGATATGTTGTATTGTGGCCCTTGACGAAGTTGCGACTGGACAGAATTTATGAGGAGTGAGTATGTCGAGAAGTTCAGCGTCAGGGCACGTTTGAATAAGGTGATAAGTAAGTGGGGAACTTTTTTCAGTTTTGTTATTAGAACACGAAAATTGTGGGCTACTGGATGATGAGCTACGTTTCTTGTCTTTCGACGAATTCAAAGGGCAACAAGATATCAAAAGAATACAAATGGCTAAACTGAATACAGAAGAATGAATTTAGACACTAATCTGACCATTAGCAACATGTTATTAAATTTGATGAGGAAAATATTGCATAGAATGTGTTCAATTCATTTTTCGAAAAATAGTACGGCAGCCTAAAAAACGCTAGTCAAAGAGCAAAATAGCGAATTTTGGTGTACAAAAAAATTACGTAACGTGACGACAGTAGTGCAATAAAACGGCAACATAAAAATATTAAAAATAGAAGAGAAATATAGATAATATCAGGTTAGGCCTAAAATTTGGGAAATTACATAGCAAAACATTGCTAAACTCTTACTAATTCCAGATGACATACATGACATGGTAATAATTATAGCTTTGCTGAAAATTTGTGGACACAAATATGTATTACTAAGGTGTATGTTTATTTTTCCTGTGAATATTTCTGTCAGCACTTTTATTAATGTAAATACTATAATTTCAAAACTGGTAAATATCACGTTGTACAAATTATTTGTATGTTGTCCAACAGAAAATAAATAAACCCACTGAAGATAGAGAAATATCTCTGAAACATGTATGGGTAGTAAGACAAGGAAAAATTTGTTTGCTCGAGGCAGAACAACAGTTCCTTGTTTCATATTAGAATCAAACACAGACAAGAAAAGAGTTTTGATGAGATAATTGTTACCTCAGCTCCTTGCCAAGTATTTCCGAGTAAGCTCTACAACAAATGCAGAGGCGTAATAGAAAAACTATATCCGATGGCACTCAACATAAAATTAAAAAAAACCGTGCCCCTCCTAAAATAATACCTAAGTATGTACATCTCACTGTAAACAGTATGTCACCTGCACCACAGCATACTAAGCACAAGGCCGAAGTGGGTTGGCTGAAACAGAAAATGAAATATCTGAATTCCATGGATAAGGTCATCTTTGAACTGTTTTATGTGTCGAATCACATAAAAATCTCCGAAGTATTTACTGAGATGAATAGAGTCAAACGCCAAACACAAACTCCAATAGAAAACAAATTAGAGCAAACATCAACAAAACAACTACATGCACTTACAGGCAAACAAGTGCCCACAACAGTTTACCGACAGCAACATAATATTAAATTTGATAAGAAGAATGTTGCATAAAATGTGTTAATCACATTTTTCGAAAAATCTTACTGTAACCTAGAAAACGCTAGTCAAATAGTAAAATAGGTAAACTATGGAGAGTAACACACCAGCTAATATTCGATACAGTACGCAGACAAACCACACATTCCTGGTCAACTTCACTGACATGCAATTCACAAAACAAGAACTAAACCTGCTGGTAAGAGGACGTAAATATGAAGTCAACACACCTTACACACAAAACAGTGAAATATCTAATACTGGAAAGTGAGTACAATATAAATAACAAAAGAGGAACAACAACTCTAATGTCAACGCAGGGTTAACAATAGTTCTAACAAAAAAAAGGAAGAAATATTCATAATAAAGAAAAACAAAAATGAAATATTGATATGTACGAAAAATGTGGAAGACAAAAATGCAGAAAAATAATAAATAAGAAGCAGTGGAGCTCTCATCAAAAATCAGGCAACAGACTGTATTATACAGAATAAATAAATTCACTGAGAGTGGAGAAACGTTTCTGAAACCTGTATGGATATTAAAACAAAAAAAATTGTGTTTGCCCAAGGAATTACCACAATTCTTTATTACAGGTAGAGACATACTTGGCAGTCGTTCGAATCCTGCCTCGGGCATGGATGTGTGTGATGTCCTTGGGTTAGTTAGGTTTAAGTAGTTCTAAGTTCTAGGGGACTGATGACCGCAGATGTTAAGTCCCATAGTGCTCAGAGCCATTTGAACCATTTTTTGAAGGGGCGGTGCTATCCGTGACATAGCGCCTCAAATCACGCGGCCACTCCACGCGGCCCTTTCTTCATTAATCCATCTATGCACCAATATTCATTTTTAATTCCTTTTACATGGTCGCAAGCTTTTAACCAATCATGATGAGTAATCTTCGATAAAAAACTCTTTGTCTATTTGTTTCAAGGTAGTTAAATTTATGGAAGAACAGTTTTTCTACACTTTTTTTCACTGTATTCCAAATTAGTTCTACCCGTTTCATATCGCGATGGTACGGTGGAAGCCTGAGAAAGCAGTGTATACCTTACACTTTAAAAACAGCCTTTGGCTAAGGCACAGTTGTAAAAGCTCGTTTATTGTTAAGCTCGGTTCAAAACCGATTTTGTTCTGAATGAGCCATTCAGTTACGTCCTTTATGCGGGTTACAGTAATGGTGGCTTTATTTGTCTGAACAGTATGATACTGTTTTACTACCGTCTGGGATGTTAGGAAACAGCTTCTCTTTTAACTTATTGGTGATAACTACCCGCATTCATATCATAGTGATAATCTTGGGATTTAGAAATTGAATCATAAAGTAACATCGCTTCCTTCATGAAGCCCATTGCTCTTCCAGCGGGGACTACAAAAGCTCTTTGGCCTTCGCTGCTGTTACTCATTACAACCGGAACTTCTTCATGCTGCGAACACTTTTTAGTGGTATAATGATTGTGCACCCACGTTTCGTACGTGAACACCACTTATTTATTTGATCCATTTTCATTCTTTCTGATTGCTCTCAAGTATTTCGCACATTTTGAAATAATTTCGGAAAGCTCTTTTAGGATCGTTCTCTTGCTTTTACATTTTTTAAAACTAAATCCCATCTGTTTCAAAATTTTCCTAAATATTTCCCTCCCTCCTAAGAATTTATCTCCGTTTTTGAAAATATAAGTAGCTTTCTCAACGTTGTATTTCTTTCTTCCGCTCATAATATTCGAGTGAGTGCTTCTTTTCTAGAATGCCTTTGTTTTCCTGGAGGTTTAACTTATTCCGCACTTTCTTCCCTATCCTCAAGTCTTTCAAAATGTATTTTACTGTTCTTTCTGACTTCCCTACCAATTTTATCGCCCGAAGATTGCTTTCTGTAGAGGCGTCATTACCTGAGTCTGCTTTTTTTCTGGCAAGTTGTACAACTTTGAATATGAGCTCTTTACCACCAGAATCTGCCCACTTCCGCGCCATCTTCCTATGTCTTCCGCTCTCAGGCATAACCTATTCATAATTACGGATAACACCGCACTGCTCTACTGACGATTTTTCGCAAGGAGACGCCGGCCCACTTGATACTGCGTTCAAAACGGACCTGACACCATCGACAGCGCGATGCGTTTACGTTACTCATCGCTGTACTTGTTTACTGTAACGTCCCCGGTTGTTTCTGATTACGATCACAGGAGACCAAGTGCAGTAATAGACTAAAAGGTAAATGTCCTGTGACTAGGGCCTCCCGTCGGGTAGACGGTTCGCCGGGTGCAAGTCTTTCGATTTGACGCCACTTCGGCGACCTGCACGTCGATGGAGATGAAATGATGACGATTAGGACAACACACCTCGTCCCTGAGCGGAAAAAATCTCCGACCCAGCTGGGAATCGAACACTGGCCCATTATGATTGACATTCTGTCGCGCTGACCACTTTTTTTATTATTATTATTATTCATTTTGTTCGATATTGCTCGTAGCGTCTGGTCTGGGCGGACGTCACAAGACATCCGTTCCGTTGATTCTTTGACTCAGTTTTTTTTATTACAGAGAGCATGCAGCCCTCTGACCGAACACGGTGAGCTACCGTGCCGGCATACTGACATGCAGATATAGAGATTGAGGTAATGTTATGTACGCAAGGTATAAAGGGGCAGTACATTGGCGGAGATGTCATTTGTACATAGGTGATTCATGTGAAAAGGTTTACGACGTCATTATGGACACACGATGGTAATTAACAGACTTTGAACGCGGAATGGTAGTTGGAGCTAGATGCATGAGACATTCCAATTCGGATATCGTTGGGGAAATGAATATTCAGAGGTCCATAGTGCCAACAGTGTGCCGAGAATGTAAAATTTGGGATATTACCTCTCAAGACGGACAAGGGACTGGCCGACGGCCTTCACTTAACGACCGGAAGCAGTAGCGTTCACGTAGAATTGTAAGTGCTAACAGACAAGCAATATTGGATGAAATAACCGCAGAAATCAATTTGGATGTACTACCAAAGTAGCCGTTTGGACAGTGCGGTGAAATTTGGCGTTAATGGGCTACGGCAGCAGACGACCGACGCGACTGCCTTTGCTATCAGCACGACTTCGCCTGCAGCGCCTCTCCTGGGCTTGTGACCATATCGGTTGGACTCTACACGACTGGAAACCCGCGGCGTGGTCAAATGAGTCCCAGTTTCAGTTGGTAAGAGTTGATGGTAGGATTTGAGTGTGGCGCAGACTCAAAGAATCCATGAACCCATATTGTGATTAAGGCGCTGTGCGTGCTGGTGTTGGCTCCATAATGGAGTGGAGTGTGTTTACATGGAATGGACTGGGTCCACTCGTCCAACTCGACCGATCACTGACTGGAAAAGGTTATGTTGGCAACTCGGATGACCCGACATGAATAGTATCGAACATTTATGGGGCATAATCGGGAAGTCAGTTCGTGTACAAATTCCTGCACCGCCAACGCTTCCGAATTTATGGATGGCACTAGATGCAGTACGGCTCATTGTTTTTGCAGTGGACTTCCAACGACTTGTTAGGTCCATCAGACGTGAAACTGCTGCACTATCCCGATACGATACGATACGATATTAGGAGGTATCCCTTGGCTTTTTTCACCTCAGTTTATAGTGGATGTGTAGTAGAACTCAAGTACTTTAGGTGTACGAAGGTTATCAATCAGGTCACTGCCTGACGGACTGTGACAATTCATCCGCTTCTGATGAACGACCGGCTAAATCAGCATTGGGTCGGAAAACCCACGGTGCCAACCTACTTTGTCGGAAGTGTCACGGTACCTGCGGTCTAAGGTTGGGAACATTCCGGTCGGAATGTCCACGTAGTTAATACCTAAAGCAGGAACAGACGAGCGGCTGTGACCAGATGGAGCTGGAAGGAAAACGCGAGGTAGATAAGGAGGACGGAGGACGCACCACCAGCCCCCTCCTGCCCCCCTGCCCCCCCCCCCCCCACTACTGGTGGAGCAAGATGGAGGAGACGGTCGCCAGTTGGCATCTGGCTCGCCGCCGCCGCGGCAACAAATGCGGGCATTACTCGGCAAAGTGCGGTGCTGACAGATGGCGGCGGGCGGGCGTCCGTTCGTCCGTCCGTCTCCATTACGGCGACACACACGTATTTCGCCGTCAGCGCCCCCAGGGAGCGCGCCGAAGAGAATTCCACGCATACCTGCCATCGTCTGCGAGGCTTCTCTGTCGATCGCTGCCATTTCGTTTCACGATGCACTCAGTTCATTTCTCACCGACGTCTGTCTCTCTTTCTAGCACAGGATAATATAGGAGAATATGAGGCGAACTCAGAGTAAGCTCTGTGTGGTCATTATCAGAATAGTAAAACTACTGTACGCTACAGCAGAGTATCGTATGTAAGCACAGACCACGGCTGTTTTTCGTAGTAGCCTTCGCCAGTTAAGATCGTAACCGCATTATCTGTACGTTAGTTGTGTTGCATACCTACCGGGCGGTACCTAAGAAATTAGGCTTGCTTTGTATGCATATGCGATCAGTGTGTTACTAGACTCCCTTAGAACCCGGAAGTAGTGAACCATCTGGAAACTGACTGAGGAAAAATGGTCGGGTAACCTATAGAATATTTTTGTTCTACATATTTATCCAAAGCTTTGTACGCGATCAGTGTGTTACCTGATTCCCTTAGAAGCCTGAAGTGGTCAACCACCTGGAAAATGACTGAGGATAAACGGCAGGGTATCCTACAAAACGTTATTGTTCTGCATAGATATTCACCTGCATGTTGCTTCAAATAAACACTATTTATACAAAAATCGAAACTGCCAGCATTTAAGTCAGGTTTCATTCGAAAATTGTCGATTTGTAAGGTGAAATAGTAGGATGTTGTAAGAAAAATAATGGAATAAATAAAGGTTTATCATGTAGCGCTAGAAAACGCAATTTCCTCAAAGAAAAGGTAAAACAAAAAATAAACAAAAATGTGCCAAACATCGCTTCAATACTTCGTCGAGTTTATGCAGGGTGTGTCATAATTCAAAAATGGTTCAAATGGCTCTGAGCACTATGGGACTTAACATCTGAGGTCATCAATCCCCTAGAACTTAGAACTACTTAAACCTAACTAACCTAAGGACATGACACACATCCATGCCCGTAGCAGTCGCGCGGTTCCGGACAGAAAGCCCCTAGAACCGCTCGGTCACCGTCGCCGGGTACACTTACCTTTGAGCAAATTAACGTTTACGTTTTTGTTTGTACAGAGTGGTCAGAAGCAATTTCAGAAACTTGCAAGTGTTTTGCGCGCCTAGGTTGTTCTGAGAAATAATTGTCAGGAAAAAAGTTGGTTACGTTGCAAAAGCTTCCGAGTTAATTAACATTGAAGAAACCCAATCAGGACGAACAAATTTAGCTTAAATTTATCACTTCCAAAAAACACACATTTTAACAATGTAATGGGTATTTGAACATGTGGTACCTCATGGACGCACCGCATCTTAGCGCGTGCATGTGCTTCAATTTGCACGCGCAGCTAGCTGATTGGCTAACTTCAGTGCTCACTTACAAGCTTTCCAGAGTGTTTCCGATAATGTGTAAGGTGGTATGTTCGCATGTCTCGCCATACAATCAATAGTAGGTAATCGTTAATTAGTCAAGTCAGATCTCGACAACACACTATGTACCGGGTGATCAAAAAGTCAGTATAAATTTGAAAACAGAATAAATCACGGAGTAATGTAGATAGAGAGGTACAAATTGACACACATGCTTGGAATGACATGGGGTTTTATTAGAACCAAAAAATACAAAAGTTCAAAAAATGCCCGACAGATGGCGCTTCATCTGATCAGAATAGCAATAATTAGCATAACAAAGTAAGACAAAGCAAAGATGATGTTCTTTACAGGAAATGCTCACTATGTCCACCATCATTCCTCAACAACAGCTGTAGTCGAGGAATAATGTTGTGAACAGCACTGTAAAGCATGTCCGGAGTTATGGTGAGGCATTGGCGTCGGATGTTGTCTGTCAGCATCCCTAGAGATGTCGGTCGATCGCGATGCACTTGCGACTTCAGGTAACCCCAAAGCCAATAATCGCTCGGACTGAGGTCTGGGGACCTGGGAGGCCAAGCATGACGGAAGTGGCGGCTGAGCACACGATCATCACCAAACGACGCGCGCAAGTGATCTTTCACGCGTCTAACAATATGGGGTGGAGCGCCATCCTGCATAAACATCGTACGTTCCAGCAGGTGTATATCAGCCAGGCAGGGGATGACGCGATTCTGTAACATATCGGCGTACCTCTCACCCGTCACCGTAGCAGTTACAAAACCAGAATCACGCATTTCCTCGAAGAAAAAAGGGCCCATAACGGTAGATGTGGTAAATCCAACCCATACCGTGACTTTCTCGTCGTGCAATGGAGTTTCCACGACAGTTATAGGATTTTCAGTAGACCACATTCTGCAGTTGTGGGAGTTGACAGATCCTCGGAGCGTGAAATGAGCTTCATCGGTCCACAACACGTTACTCAACCAATCGTTATCTTCCGCCATCTTTTGAAACGCCCACACCGCAAATGCCCTCCGCTTCACTAAATCGCCAGGTAACAGTTCAAGATGCCGATGAATTTTGTACGGATAGCATTGGAGGGTACACCTAAGTGTCAACCAAACAGTAGTGTATGGAATGTGGGTGCGACGTGCGACTGCACGAGCGCTGACTTCCCCGTGCATAGACGAACCCGCTACAGTCTCCATTTCTTCCTGAACTGTCTCAGCAGCATTGCGCCTTGTGCTCGGTCGGCCACTACGGGGTCTATCGTCTAAACAACTCGTGGCTTCGAACTTCGAAATCATTCTCTCCACAGCTGCATTTGTCAACGGATCTTTACCCGTTCGAATCCCGTTGCTATGGCGATAGGATCGTAACGCTGAACTAGCTCATTCCCCATTCTGATAGTACAGCTTCACTAAAAGCGCCTTTTCAGGTAACGTCAACAGGCTGCGACTGCTGGCGCATCTGATTCTCTCATTACAGCTCCTTTTATACACGATTGTCATGCGCAGTCACTGATGTTTTGCTGTCCAGCGCCATCTGCTGTCCAGGCCCATCTGTCGGACATTTTGTGAACTTTTTTTTGTTCTAATAAAACCCCATGTCATTCCAAGCATGTGTGTCAATTTTTACCTCTCTAACTACATTATTCCGTGGTTTATTAAGTTTTCAAATTTATACTGACTTTTTGATCATCCGGTATATGAAAAGTGTGGCTGCTGCGTCACAGACTCTTTTTCTGTAACGCCGTTTTCTTTCTCCTCCACCTTACGACGCCCGTCATCAAGTGTGCGAGGTGGCGGCAGCGGCGCACAGTAGCTCGCCACAATGTCGCTGGGTGGCGGCGATAGTGCGATCGACTCGGCGCCGCGGTCGACCTGGCCGACTCTTCCGGCAGATACCGCGCCAGCGCCAGCGCCAGCGCCAGATAACGTGGCCGCTGCCGTGAGCGGCTGTGTTCGCTGGCGGCAGTACAAATGCGGAGGCCATAACAGCACTGATAGGCGCACAGTGGCGTGGGGCAGTGGCAGTGGCAGTGGCAGGGGGAGGGGAGGGGAGGGGAGGGGAGTCGCTATCTGGCCCGTTGTGCTGCGCTGTGCTGCAGGTGCCACGGCTGCTCCGTGCGACAGTTATAATGCACAGGCAGCTAAAAGTACGGACATTCCCTGCGCGCGCTGTGTGGAAACACCTCCTGCGAAACTCTAGAACATCCGAAGCGCGTGTGGAATATCTGCCAGGAAAAGCTATCCGTGCTGCTTACAGAACCATTTGCCTGGCAGAAAGGAGATTTCTTTTTTTCAGGCTCCATGTACGCTGAACAAAAATGAAATCACTAAACTGGTTCCACAAGATTCAATTCTAAGACCACTACTATTTTTCACGGGTGAAAATAATTAACCAAATTATTTGTATGACATAAAGGTGCTTTTTTTTTCACTAAACTCAGTCTGAGATTTATTTGTACAAGACCACTCCTCTATGCACTTTGTCTTGCTACGCATGTGGCCAACTGTGCATCAAGCAAGACAAGGTGTTCTTTCGAATGAGGTTCTTCTTATCTTCTTGGTACTTTTTCGCTTTCTGGCTCCGCTGTTATTTTTGTACCTGGGTGAACATTCTTCCACGTTTCCTCCCTTCTTCTCGAAAACCCTTGAAGTTTTTTATTTTCCTTCCCATTTTTCTCAGCTTTGAATATCTTATTCAGCTACGTTCATCTCTTCTGAGCCCTTTTGAGTACCCTTGATGCAATTATTTTTTACTTTTATTACTGAAACATTGAAAGATACCTTTAATTAATCTGTTGCTCTCTATTCTTCTCACATGTGTCAAGCAACTGATTCACATTCTCTGAATTGTTCCTAAGAATTTTCGAATTTTTTGATATATTTATTACTTACAAATCTATAGATGCGCAGAGTATGGGGAGTTTGGTAAATGTTTCATGGTATATAATTTTCGCATTAATGAAGATTAATTTTTTACTTCTATGATGTTTGATCAGTCCATTGGGTTCAATGATTTTATGAGGTGTTAAATTTGTAAACTTCTTTAGATTTTCCAAAATCTGTTTTTAACAATTTGGAGGAACCTAGCAATTTCTCATATGTTCTATCTTGGATGTCGAGATTTATAGGCCTGCTTTCTCTGATATGTGCACTATTATCTCTCACATGTGTGAAATCTAAATAAACATTTTTGAATGGGGAGAAAGATCATTGTTTGATATCTGACTAAAACTGAGACTGGGGAGGAATCATTAATGTATATGTCTACTTTTCATGTTGGCAGGATATACGACTGCAGATATCCAATATTGACAAATGGCAAAATTTTTATCCGTTAATTGATCAGTATTTACTGCTGTTAATCTTACATGCTCTCGAATTCTAAACTAGATTCTCTCATCATTAAATGCATTGGAAAGATTCATGAATCAATTGGGACAGAAGAATGTGTCCTACCCCATACCAGCATTTGGTGTACGCTCGGGTTCTGCATGTATCAACTTCATATGTAAAACGATATGACTATAAACTACTGGACAGTCGTGAGACGTCTTATAGTTGCATCATTTTTCAAGTAAATTTCGTACATTCAGATTGGGAGGGTGTAGATATGATGGTGTAAATTTGTCGCTCTTGAATGATTGATGTGTCCTGTCAAGGAGTGAGAAGAAAAAGCTATCTGGCTTCGAAATAGATAGTGTGTAAAATCCAGCAACAATAAACATGGGAGGCAGCTGGCGTCGGTGGTGATATTGTGTGACGTAGCACACTGGACTCGCTTTCGGGAGGACGGCGGTTCAAACACGAGTCCGGCCATCCTGATTTAGGTGTTCCGTGATTTCCCTAAATCGCTCCAGGCAAATGCCGGGATGGTTCCTTAAAGGGATGACCGCTTCCCTTTTCCATCCTTCCTTAGTCCAAGATTGTGAAACCTTTCTATTGGCCTCGTTGTCGACGGGACGTTAAACACTAATCTATCCACCTCCTCCTCGGAGGCGATAAAGTGGTAGCCTACTTGCAGGAGCCTTCGGCTATTTCGTAGGTTTTCTCTGTAAAGATACATTTTGAAAATCTCAATAAATGTGAATGGGAGCTGTAACGTCTAGTAAGAAACAAAAACAACATATTATGTAGTAACGAGAAAATTATATGTATCATATTGTGTTATTGTATAAAATTATGTATTTTTTTTTTATTATTTATTTTTGAGAATATCTGCGTCGGCGAGTAATGAAACCGCCACAGACGATAAATGTCGAACAAAGGTTAAAATAAGTAACTAGTATATAATACGTGACGAATAGCAATTTCTTTGCCTTCTTCATCTGGGAGTCGAACGAGTAAGATATCCTGTGTCGTAGTAGCGAACGCTAGTGTAGCATTCTTTTGTCGAGACTAAGCAATGTACGCCATTACGTGTGAATTCACAAAGGTCTGTAATCACTGAGATATTTAAAGGTTTTAATAGAGTTGTTTAAATGAAAACTTGTATTATTTATTGTTAAGCTTGCTTGCATATTATCCCATCCTGTTGAGACATTTTTCAGTTATATAAATATTATCTGTGGTGCTGAGCTGCGTGGAGAACGAAGAGCCGCTGCCGCGGCGTATTTAAACGACTTACAATATAGTCGAGCATACCGCAAGGAAGCGGTAAAATAATAGTAAAATAATATTATTTATTTTAGCTCCCAGACTGGCAGTGAAGATCAGCAGATTTTATGATGTGTTGCAGATTGACGCGGGCTGCTGATAGGATATAATTTACAGTGCAAATAATTTAATGTACCTTCAGAATCTGATAGGAATCTTGCTGTGCTCCGTTCTGATCTGGCAAACTTTATAGTGACAACGTATTTTTTAATGAGAGTCTCATGTTCTTGGGCTAGTCGTGGTATGAAATAGCATTTTAACGAGAAATAAAATCCACTGCGAACTTGTGTTTTTGAACGATCACACGGACTGTAACATCAGTGCTCATAACAAAGTAATTTCAACTTTTAATCACTATGAAGTAGGGAAGATATATTGATTCTTAGCATGAGTTGCAGTTACGAAAAATCGTTCCTTAAATTGTAGGCCAGATACAGAACAATAAGACTTCCATATATACATTTTATTCCGCTAAAGGGTAATGATGATAAAGAAAAGCAAAGCACAGCATTGCTAAAAGTATTTCACGTAACTCTTTTCGTAAATGTGTTGTTACAAAGAGAATAAATAAACCAAAGAGCAACAATTTTACAATCCGCGAGAGAGTTGAACGTGAAAGAGCCCCGAGGCTTTTGCCGAGCTGGGATCTTAGAGGGGAGCTTGAAACAGGAGCTTTACTGCTTCGGATCAAGTCCAGATTTCGTCGAATTCTTCTGAGCTGTCCATACTAGTTCCACACAGTATACTAGAGCAAAAATTGTGGTCTCACTGCACTCCCAGGGTGAGATCACGTTAAGTGGGGTTGCAGCCCGACTTTAACGCCCCAGTGGCTGGCTGCTGTGTCTAACGTTGCCAATGAAAACGCCCTGTTGCTCATCACATCGCAGACCGTGTTTTTCGACAGCGAAATGTGTGGGAACCAACGCCTCGACGGGAGGAATGGTTTCATTACGTCATTTATACCACCCCCTGAGGCTCTTTCGTGTCGATTCTGAGCGGCAATTTGTCTGAAATGTTTTCCCCGGTCATCCACAAGAAAATCGCGTGATTTCAACACAAAGACGTCAAGAGACGGGATGAAATGTGGGTAAGAGAGGGTGTGACGATCTTCTTACTGTGTGACACGTCAACGGTGGCATTGAGAGAATTGTGGTGAAATTTGGTGCCAATGTGACGCCATTAATCCACCCTAAAGCTCGTGTGATCTCCTGAGCTGCGGCCTATTTTTTCGCAATTGTCAACACCTCGTTGTTTGATGCTTTGCTGAGCCCAAGGATGACGTCACAGAGCGCCACATTTTTGTACCATTATAGAGGAAGGTTGAAGGCACATTTGAGCCAAATTTCACACCTATGCGATAGAATGGGGGACAATTACTGGGTTTCTTCAAATTGAAACGTGTGTTCTTCACTGAGACTGTGCTCCTTTAACGCGAATTTTTCTTTTTTTCCGAGGCGAATGCTTCTCACATGTTCAGCGATGCGTTGTGTCATGTAATTCTGCGTCTGTCCAGTATATTGTTTCCCACATTCACAGGAAATGCTATAGACACCCGGTGTTCTTAGACACAAGTTGTCCTTCATTGAGCCCAGCATATTCCTGATTTTTGCTGGAGGTCGGAAGATTGTTCTTATATATTTCTTCTCCAGTATCCTGGCAATCTTGGCCGTGGCCGGCCCCGCGTACGGAAGGAACGCCCCCTTGTTTTTCATTTCTTCCTGAAGGTCCTCCTCCTTCTTCTTGTTGCTCATTTTGCGATCGCGTCAAATTTGCGTTTCGGTGCAGCCGTTCTTCTGGAAGGCTTTCTTCAGGTCCTGCGTCTCAGTAGAGAAACTGTCCTTGTCTAATATGTCATGAGCTCTGCAGACAAGGGTAGTCAGCACGGATTTCCGTTGTGCTGGGTGATGGCAGCTGTTGGCGTTGAGCTACAGGTCTATGTGTGTTTTCTTTCGGTAGATCGAGTATCCCAGCGTGACGTCCGTTTTCTTCTTTATTAGGAGACTCAGCACCTGAAGAAAACGTTCCTGAAGAACAGATACACCGAAACACACATTAGACGCGATCGCAAGATGAAGGAGGAGGACCTTCAGGAAGAAGAGAACAACAAAACTCTGGCGTTCCTCCCGTACACGGGGTCGTCCACTGCCAAGATACTGGGGAAGAACAAGATAAAAACCATCTTCTGACCTACAGCAAAAATCAGCAATATGCAGGGCTCAATGAAGGACGACTTGGGGTCTAAGAACACCAGGTGTCTACAGCATTCCCTGTGAGTGTGGATAGACGCAGCGCTGCATCACACAACGCGTCTCTGAACATGTGAGAAGCGTTCGCCTCGGACAAAAAGAAAAATTCGCGATAACGGAGCACAACCTCAGTGAAGAAAACACGTTTCAATTTGAAGAAACCAAGAGACTCTGTAGAGTGAAAGATTTCTGGGACTCTGTTATTAAAGAGGCAGTGGAAAAACCGGTCAGTGATAACCTGGTCAACCGGGATAGTGGTTTCCAACTCAGCACCGCGTGGTACACAGCATTATCAACAATAAGACGAGAGCGCGCCGATGGAGGCAGGTCGGTGGCGGCGGATGGAATAAACAGGCCGTACCGAGACGAGACGCCAGAACCCGACGCCCGCGGCTCCCCCCCCCCCCCCCCTTCCTCCCCACCCTCCACCGCGCAGATTCTGCTCGCGTCTGATTGGCCCTACAGGCGCCGAGGATGCAGAGAAACCCGTGGTCCGGCGGCTATTGAGATCCGGGCGAGACGTGAACCCGACACTTGGCCTGCAGATGGCAGGTAAGAAACTTGCTGAAACGTTGCCGGAGAACAACCCCTTGACTCGACTGTCAACGCGAGAAGATTGTACCAGTGTGAATTTTGTCTCTAAACAGCCACTCAGTTGTTGTGTTAGTCCTAACCGCTTGGCACAGCTGATATGAACATCTTTACGCATGTTATCAAGTGTTCTGGTAGGAAACCTCCTTGCTAAAGTGTACCCTCTAGCAGAGTACAATACAGCAATATCTGCTGTTTTTGCACTTGAAATTGATACTGACTACATACATTATGACGGAATGGATTCTGAAATATATGAGTGGATAGAGGAATTCGTAACAGAAATCGGTCTGTAGTCCTCGATGGCGCGTGTTCATCAAAGACAAGGGTATCGTCATGAGTGCCCCAGGGGTGACAGGACCGCTGCTATTTTCCTTATAAATAAATGATCTGGCGGACAGGGTAAGCAGCAGTCTGCGGTTGTTTGCGGATGACGATATGGTGTATGGGGAGATGTCGACGTTAAGTGACTGTAGGAGGATACAAGATGACGCAGACAAAATTTCTAGTTGGTGTGGTGAATGGCAGTTAGTTCTGAATGTATAGAAATGTAAGTTAATACAGATGAGTAGGAAAAACAAACCCGTAATGTTCGAATACAGCATTGCGTGCCGCTTGAGACAAGTAAGTTGATTAAATATCCGGGCGTTCCGTTGCAAAGCGATAAGAAATAGAATAAGCATGTAAGGATTGTAGTAGTGAAAGTAAATGGTCGACTTCGGTTTATTGGGAGAATTTTAGGAAGGTGTGATTTATCTGAAAAGGAGACTGCAAATAGGACATAAGAATGACCTCTTGCTGCGTGCTGTTCGAGTGTTTGGGATCTACACCAGGTCGGAATAAAGCAAGACATCAAAGCAGTTCAGAGGCGGGCTGCAAGATTTGTTACCTGTAGGTTCGAACAATGCGCGAGTGTTGCGCAGATGCTTTGGGGACTCAAATGGGGATCACTGGGGGGGGGGGGGGGGGGGGGGGGGGGAAGGCTACGCTCTTTTCAAGGCGCACTATTGAGAAAATTTAGATAACCCGTATTTGAGGCTGACTAGAAAACGATTCTACTGCCGTCAAGGTACATTTCGCGCAAGGAGCAAGAAGATAAGATTGCAGAGACAGTCATTTTTCTCTCGCTCTATTTTCAAGTGGAACAAGACAGAAATAACTAGTAGTGGTACAGGGTACTCTCCGCCATGCACCATATAATGACTTGCGGAGTATGTATTAGTATGTATGTAGATGTAGATGTCGATGCAAACCACCCAGGAAAGACAAACTTATTTTGCTCATCCTTTGTGGAAACTTCTCGTTTTAAACAATAAAGAAATAGAAAAAGTATGAAGGTCCAGGTTATTTTTCCATGACAGAGAACCACTAAAATTAATGATTTCCTCTATAATTAATACTTTTTTATATACAAGTTTTTAAAAATTATTTTCAAGCCCTTAATAGTTTGGATCGCAATTAGATTATAATTAAATCTAATATTATCTAATTGTGATCTAGACTATTAAAATTTTTTAATGATTATTTGAAATAAATTTATATATAAAAGTGTATTTGTGATCGTTTTCCTCCATCCTGACAATGTTGGGTAATAATTATAATCAATACCATTGAGATTATTTTTACAGGTAACTAATACCTTTGTGTAGTGGACCACATTGTCCCGAAAACGATTTTCGTGAAAATACGCCATCATCCGAAGAGGAAAGTAGACCTCATACCACAGGGCTGTATTATACGTTTGAACACATTTCCACCCGCCACTGCACATTAACAACATCTGTGAGATGAAGGCAGAACTTATGTACTTACGCAGTCCACAGCTCCAAATCAAAATAATTTGAACAAATGAAGTGCCTTTAATTGCCTGAACAAGATGACTGTAAATAGAAGGTAATTGTTCCATTATCTCTTGACTGTACGTTCCATGTATATTTCATTAAAACCGGTAATTGAATTCTCTTGAACGCTACATGGCTTCAACATATTTCATATTTTTCAGGTGGTGTGGATTTAATTTTTTTGCATTCACCATTTAATAAAACATTTAACTCAGATGCAAAAATTAATTGGCAATTTACTACAGCTTGCACCCTGAATGGGCAATAAAAAAGGTGAGTAATAGTATCATAAATCATAAGGGAAATATGGCGGATGCAAAAGAGAAGAAAGAAAGCATCTGGACCCCGTATTTTAGCAACTTCGTTCTTGAAGCTTAGTCTACGGGCTGCTCATTAGATTAGACATTCAGTGAGAATTTTGTACTATTCTCCCTGCAGAATAATTTAGTGGCCAATACAGGTAAAGAAGTAGAAAACAAAGGTGTCCAACAGCCTTGCCGCAGTGGTAACACCAGTTCCAGTCATATGAGCGAAGTTAAGCGCTGTCGGGCTGGGCTAGCTCTTGCATGGATGACTATCCGGTCTGCTGAGCGCTGTTGGCAAGTGGGGTGCACTCCAGCTTTTGCCAGAGCGAAGGGATAACGACCCCCATGTTCGACTTAAAAGCAAATTCCGCTACATTGTGTGGGGGCGCCCAGGAGACGCAATTTTTGACGGACAGACTGCGTAGTTATGGAGTTCTCACAGGAGGACAGTATACGCCTAACGGAGATGCTACATGTTTCTGCATTGATTGACTTCAACGAAATGTCATTCTCCCATTTAAAAGAGCAACGCTGATTGGCGGAATATTTCTGACGCAAAGAGCCAGAGTAGTGAGGGAAGACAGCGAATGATATACCCTTGTCATTTTTCCAGAAAACGGGGCCATTCCGTTGTCGCTCTTGGAGTGGGAACACGTAACGAGAGCGAGTGCGCTCATACATGTACGCAAAGAATGAGGAACAAAGTCTCTTCTCAGTACTTCACTGGGAGAGCACCTCTGTCGTTAGCGAATCAGAGTGATACTCTATACTGAGTTGCTCGCGATTAAGTGTTGTTCACTGTGTTGGCCGCCACACTTATTGTGTGGTGTGAACATCGACAGAGCACTACTTAAAAGCCTGCAAGCGAGTATTGAGTGGCATCGCGGTGGACTGGTTATCTGACCGGTGTACCACACCAATAGTTAGACTGGGGGTGGATAGGAGTCCTTGACTTCATAAAGGCGTAGGGAGAGTTTGATTGGCGAAGGTCAATCCAGATAGAAAGAGATAGTTGTGTTATTTGTCAGCAGTGAGTGACGCAGGCAGCAGTCGTCACAGCTCATGGTATTGTGCGATACAGCGTATGCAAGCCCCACCTGTGCTCCATAACAGTACACTCCACTACATTTCTCACACGAAAGCCTTGACTGTACCTAGAAAAGTTATCCAAGTTGTGTAGGCGCGGCTCTCAGACATTCTGCTGAGTAAATAACATTCTTAAAGAAAAGGGAGAAAAGAACATTTCCATACTTTGTAAAATAATATCATTTCTATCCATAAGAGGCAATCTATTTTTCCAAAAAGAACCAGGAAATTTATTATTTTATAAGAAAAAGTTTCACTTGATTTCTCAGAATTTTTTGCAATAAATAATATTTTTCATTCGTTTAATGTTTTTCTTACACTAACTTGCAATACTCCAGTACTGAAGTAATCCACTAGTTACGTAAGAATATAGAATATTTTTGTGTTTTTTCCTTACAGCGGACGACTCCAGAAGATATTTGTTGGTGAACGTTTTTCAAGCAGTTGTTGTTGGTACATTAGGAGTGTCTGACTTCTGTAGTAGTGTGAGGTGGAAACTGTCTCTTGCAGGAGCCAGAGGGTACTTGTTCGATCAATCCATTGCGCAACTTGACAAAATAAAACCCACACACCCACAGACTAGTATCAAACACAGGCCTTAATTTGAGGAAGACATTTCTGAGAATGTTTGGAGCACAGCATTGTATGGTAGTGAGACAATGACTGTGGGAAAACTGGAAGAGAATTTGAGATTTGGTGCTAGAGACGAATATTGAAAATTAGATGGACTGATAAGGTAAAGAATGAGGAGATTCTGCGCAGAAAAAAAAAAAAAAAACAGTTTCGGCGCTTGAGAGCACCAGAGCACCATCGTCAGGCCTAAGCTGACGCTGATGGGGTAAACTGGGGTAAACACCATCGGTATACACAATGCATCAGTGGCCAACATCTATAACTGGTTTTCGCAGACTGGTTGTAACAGCTATGTTGTCTGTCCAGCCATCAACTATTGTCTCTGCAGCTATCAACTATGATAGTTGATGGTTGAAAAGACGACATAGTCATTAAAGTTAGTCTGCGAAAACCAGTTATATATGTTGGCCACCGATTCATCGTGTATACGGATGCCGTTAACTCCATCAGCGTCAGCTAAGGCCTGACGATGGTGGCCTGAAGTACCGAAACTGTTATCCATAAAATAAACGACATGATTAGAACGGCTGTAGGTGTTTTATTACAAAAGTGAACGCCCGATGTCCCTTAGATCTCCAGTCACAAGGCTGGACAGACAAAAATCTTCTGGCGATATGTGGATGATACTTTAGTAGTGTGTCTCCACGGTGAAGAAGAACTGCCCGCCTTTTCCAGTATCTGAATTCTGTCTACGAGAATATCAAATTTACGATGCAATTGGAGAAGGGCGGCTGTCTGCCGTTTCTGGACGTGTCGGTCAGACGCCTTTTCTTTCGCCGTATTTCCTGCGACGTTCTCCGGGACCGACCTCTCAAATTTCTACGTCCTCCTCACAGACACAATTCCACCAACGTTGCGACTTTATGAAGTTCGAACATAATGTAGGAGCGAGCACAAGCAACTCGGATTACGAATTTTCTTTTGTTTGCAGTTTCCGTCACAACGTTGCACTCAAAAGTATTGATTTCTGGTGCTAGTTTCGGATTACATCGCTCATTCTCCAGCATTGTTTTCGTAAACATACATGTGTGCTCTGGCTTACGAACAGGGCTACGTTTTGAGAATAGTCACCACTAATAAGATTTTTTGAGTGCAACAGAGTGAGAGAAACGGGAAAAGGTAGAATCTTTTCCCTCGTCTTGTTCGACTCACCACAGCACAGAGGTAGGGTTGCGTGGTCCGAACCAGAGATGGGCAGAGCTGTCTGGCAGTGCGGCCGTGCTGAGGTGCGCCCCCCCCCCCCCCCCCCCCCCCCGTTCCCCAAGCAGACCACGAGTAAGCCTCTTAGTGGACGCCCGTCACCGGGCGGTGGTCGGTGACATAAGCCACGCTCCACCGTCGAATCCTGAGTCCCGCCTCATCCCTTCTGACACTTCGCTCTTCCTTACCTCCCTTCCACCGTACTCCCCTCATCCCCACCTCACGTCCACCGTTCCCGGGGTTTCGGGCCATAGCACAGTGGAGCCAGAAGCCCAAAGAGATGGCCAAAACTGTAACAAACACCGTTTTGCTAGATTGATATGACCTACATGTACGCAAAACGTAGGTGAAATAGTTATCAGTCTCAAATTAATGTAGTTATTTATTACCACCACAAGAAATCAGCAATAAAGAGTTAGTATTTCAACTTTTGTTGGTATTAATTTAAAATTCCAAATCGTGATCTTACGTAAAGATTCATGTCACTCACGAGGTTTCGTCTCTAAATAAATTCACTAAAGTATTTCTGGTCAAGACAAGTGTTGCCATGTAGTAATTCTACTTCTACATCTACATCTACATAGATACTCCGCAAGCCACCGAAGGTCCGTGGCAAAGGGTACCCTCTACATTACTTGTCATTGTTACACTCGCAAATAGAGCGAGGGAAAAACGACTATCTGTACGCCTCCGTGTGAGTAACTCCACGGAAACGTGCTGATAGCTAAAAACTTTATCTCTAACGCGTTTCGAGACATCATCATGAGATAACTGTGATAAAATTCACACATTAGATATTATTTGGAGACTTCACATGCACATCTTTTGCAAATATCGTCTAACCGCAACTGCATATGAGGCTGTACGTTTTTCTTTTATTGCCCACGTATAAGAGCTTTTGTAAGCATATTGTAAGCACATGTATCTACTATGTACTTCCGCGGAGCGCGATTAGCCGAGAGGTCTCAGGCGCTGCAGTCATGGACTGTGCGGCTGGTCCCGGCGGAGGTTCGAGCCCTCCCTCGGGCATGGGTGTGTGTGTGTTTGTCCTTAGGATAATTTAGGTTAAGTAGTAGGTAAGCTTAGGGACTGAAGACCTTAGCAGTTAAGTCCCATAAGATTTCACACACATTTGAACATTTTACTATGTACTTCCGTTCCTGATGTTACTTTGGCCTGGTAATGATTATGTATTACCTTTTTTAATTTGTATTCTATGTAAATTTTAGCATAGTCAATCTGATGAAGACTCGAAACGGGTCATAAAAGAAGTTTTTAGCAGTTAAGACGTTTCCATGGAAATACTACATGCCAACTCGGGATCGTCGTATACCTTGCAAATGGGAGACTTCATCAGTCAAATAGAAGAAGCAGGAGAAGTCTACTAGCATCAAACAATGGCTTAAATTCGAGAAATAAATTTCTGAGAATGAACGTTTGGAGCACAGCCACGTAAGGGATTGATATATGGACTGTGCGAAAACCGAAACGTAAGGCATTAGAAGCATTTGACATGTTGCACGACAGAATAACGTAGAAAATTAGGTGGGCCGATAATGCAAAGAATGAGAAGGTTCTCTGCAGAATCAGCGAGGAGAGCAATACATACAGTATGAATTCAGGCGCTGCTTGTAGAACAGACACAAAAACACATCACTTAGCATCTCAGCCAAAGGCCTTACCTCAGTGGTAACACCTATCCACGTCAGATCACAGAAGTTAAGGGTTGTCGGGCCACCGCTGTTGGTAGACGGGGTGCACTCAACCCCTGTGAGCGGCTCCGCTCACGAAAGATGACAGCGGTCGGGAGAGCGATGTGCTGACCGCATGCCCGTCCATATCCTCATCCACTGACGCCTACGGGCTGAGGGTGACACGGCGGTCGTCGGTACATTTGGGACTTCAAGGTCTGCTCAGGCAGAGTTAGAGCGGGCAATGAGGGCGCTCCGTTCGTCCTGCAGCGCGGTTTACATTAGCTTGATGATCGTGGGTGCACATGGACGTGCTGCGTGCAGTCTTCCCAGAGCATCCCAAGCGCGCTCGATAGGATTTAAGTCGGCTAAACTGGCAACCCAGCCCATTCTACGAATGTCCTCTCGTTCAAAGAACTCCTCCACTTGCGCTGTTAGATGCGCTCGCGCGTTTCCATCAATTAAAATGAAGTCAGGGCCGAGTGCACCTCTGGAAAGACGCACACGAGGAAGGAGAATAGTGTCACAATAGCACTGTCTGTTTATTGTACCTTGTTCAAAGATTTGGAGATCAGTACGTCCATGCAGCTTTGTGTCTTCCGATGTAATCACACCTGGACTACCAAAACGATCATGTCGACACCATTCCTGGGTACATTACATGTTCCCACCTCTCAACACACAAGTGTACGTCCAGAATCACTACTTAGAAGGAAAGGTCCCCAGCGGTGGGATCGACTTTTTGAAGCCAAACATATGGTCATTTAGGTTAACATCCCAGGTATCACACCCTGTAGTCATTTCGTAATATTTCGTGATTCTTCATAACTTTAAAAGAGACCTACTACAATGTGCTGGTGCGTGATGTAATCGATTATATAATAGCCTTCCCATGCAATAGGCTATGGGTTCGAACCTCGTCAGATGCAGTGTTTTCATTTGTTTTTAAATCTCTAACGAAATGACTTTGATCGTTATATTAACTCAGTTAACTAGTTTAAATATGATTTCCATTTATATTCCTTTGTCACATTATTTTAGTCACCGTGCGAACTTTTTAATTTTTTCGTTTTTTTTTTCCTTCCCAATAGGATTTTTTGTGAATATGAATTGAATTACATTTATCTATTATAATATTCAGTTATTTAACTGTAAAATGTGAAGAAATAGTGGGTGATGCAGTTTTTCTAAGTATCATATTTAGATTTACCATCCTAAAAAACATAAGATTAAGGTGTTTTCAGCGAAAAAGTTTTTCCATCGTTGGCCTGCGTAATCTATTTATAGTGACTATGCAGTGGTGTGAAAACTGTATTTTTCGTTACCAGATGTGCAATTCTTTTGCAAGGTAATCATCACACAAACATTTAAAACATGACCTAAAGACTTATTACACTACGGACAAATTAATGCAAACGAAGATTTAAATGAAAGAAAGGTTTATATGTATAACGAAATTCAAACAGAATGAGAAATACACTCCTGGAAATTGAAATAAGAACACCGTGAATTCATTGTCCCAGGAAGGGGAAACTTTATTGACACATTCCTGTGGTCAGATACATCACATGATCACACTGACAGAACCACAGGCACATAGACACAGGCAACAGAGCATGCACAATGTCGGCACTAGTACAGTGTATATCCACCTTTCGCAGCAATGCAGGCTGCTATTCTCCCATGGAGACGATCGTAGAGATGCTGGATGTAGTCCTGTGGAACGGCTTGCCATGCCATTTCCACCTGGCGCCTCAGTTGGACCAGCGTTCGTGCTGGACGTGCAGACCGCGTGAGACGACGCTTCATCCAGCCCCAAACATGCTCAATGGGGGACAGATCCGGAGATCTTGCTGGCCAGGGTAGTTGACTTACACCTTCTAGAGCACGTTGGGTGGCACGGGGTACATGCGGACGTGCATTGTCCTGTTGGAACAGCAAGTTCCCTTGCCGGTCTAGGAATGGTAGAACGATGGGTTCGATGACGGTTTGGATGTACCGTGCACTATTCAGTGTCCCCTCGACGATCACCAGTGGTGTACGGCCAGTGTAGGAGATCGCTCCCCACACCATGATGCCGGGTGTTGGCCCTGTGTGCCTCGGTCGTATGCAGACCTGATTGTGGCGCTCACCTGCACGGCGCCAAACACGCATACGACCATCATTGGCACCAAGGCAGTAGCGACTCTCATCGCTGAAGACGACACGTCTCCATTCGTCCCTCCATTCACGCCTGTCGCGACACCACTGGAGGCGGGCTGCACGATGTTGGGGCGTGAGCGGAAGACGGCCTAACGGTGTGCGGGACCGTAGCCCAGCTTCATGGAGAGGGTTGCGAATGGTCCTCGCCGATACCCCAGGAGCAACAGTGTCCCTAATTTGCTGGGAAGTGGCGGTGCGGTCCCCTACGGCACTGCGTAGGATCCTACGGTCTTGGCGTGCATCCGTGCGTCGCTGCGGTCCGGTCCCAGGTCGACGGGCACGTGCACCTTCCGCCGACCACTGGCGACAACATCGATGTACTGTGGAGACCTCACGCCCCACGTGTTGAGCAATTCGGCGGTACGTCCACCCGGCCTCCCGCATGCCCACTATACGCCCTCGCTCAAAGTCCGTCAACTGGACATACGGTTCACGTCCACGCTGTCGCGGCATGCTACCAGTGTTAAAGACTGCGATGGAGCTCCGTATGCCACGGCAAACTGGCTGACACTGACGGCGGCGGTGCACAAATGCTGCGCAGCTAGCGCCATTCGACGGCCAACATCGCGGCTCCTGGTGTGTCCGCTGTGCCGTGCGTGTGATCATTGCTTGTACAGCCCTCTCGCAGTGTCCGGAGCAAGTATGGTGGGTCTGACACACCGGTGTCAATGTGTTCTTTTTTCCATTTCCAGGAGTGTAGATATAATGAACGCAAAAATGTGGACGAAAAAATAGGGTTATTAAAAAAAAGAAATTAAATCGAAATTAATAGATAAAATTAATTAGAAACACATATCCCAATATTTCAAGTGAGTAAAGAGTGACAGGAAGAAAATGAGAGCAAATGAAGAGGTTGATATTACAATTAAAATGAAGTGACAAAGGAACGGAAATAAAAAATTACACTTAATCAATTAAATGAATAAAAATGATGATCAAAGTCATTTCATTAAAGATTTAAAAATAAATAATAACATTGCACCACGCCACATTCGAACCCTCAACCTCTCGAAGCTACTATCCCATCCATTCCACCCTGTAACCACACTATTGACAGTAATCTTTTTTAATGCTACTGACTGTCACACAAAATTCCGAAATTTTTTTTCCCCTGAATTATTCGCAAACGGGGGCCCAACAGGGTGAATGGCTGCAGTGTGTGATACCTGGGACTTAACATACATAACCATATAGATGGTTTCAAAATGTCGATCCCACAGCTACGACCATCTTCTTGTTACACTAAGTCTGGCGTCATCCGAGAAGAGCACACCATCCCACTCCTCCTTCGTCCAATCCATATTATCTTGGCACCATCGCAATAGGTGTAGTCCTGTTAAATTAGGTCGCAATTGCAGCCACTATATGATGCAGTTACCTTGTTGCCTGATACACAATGTTGCGGTGATCTGCTGCTCCAGTTTATAGCGCCGTACCGACTGCCTGATGGTGGTCTTCGTGTCCGACCACCGCTGCGTTGTGTTCCACGACATACACGACTGGGAGCTCTCTGACAACATGCCCCCGCATTGCATTAATTTTCACCCATTACTTAATTTGTTGTGATACTTTATCTATGTTACCTTTAAGTTCTGCACAGCAGTACACTCGACATAAGCCGAAGCAAGGCGTGTGCTATCAGAGCAGAGTAGTCTGGATTTGGAAGTTTCACGAACGAACAAAGCAAGAATTTGGACGTGTCGGAATATTTCAAAAGCTACAGGCGAAATAATCTAACTTTTCTTATCGCGAGAACGTGTTTTTTCAATATCTAACTTCTTCCAGTGTAGTATCATACATCTTTACGATCTCTTAAATAGATTTTTAGGTGTAATCTATTCTGGTACATTTTATTTCCACCATCCGATGCATACTGGGCTGAATAAGCGCCCATAAACTCAAATCCGGGCCATGTGGTTCTACATGCAATTATTGTCGACACGGCCGTACTGAAGGGTATTTTCTGCGCTATTTTCCTGTCTCGTTAAGCTTATGAATGTTGTGTTTCGATAATTAACAACGCCCCATTATCAGCGGACAGTAACGCGTTAATGAATGTAAACTGCACAAGTTTCACCTCGCTGTATTAGCAAGTAAAACAATTCTGTTGACAAACAGCTTGCTTTCGGATGCACAGTCTGTTATCGCTTCTTGTTTGCAAGTGGAAGCACCAGCAAACACATTTGTCGACATGACCTATGCCTCTCTTGTGTCATAATGCGAAAATTCCCACATCCATCAACTCCGTCTTAGTTTTGTATTTTATCTTCACTCCTCTTCTCTATCCGCCTCATCAGCTGAACGGTTAGCGCGTTGGATTGCCACGCACGGGGTTCCGGGTTCGATTTCCGGCTGGGGAGGAGACTTCCTCCCCCCAGGGACTTGGTGTTGTGCGGTTCTCACCATCATTTCATCCTCATTGTCGACGCGCAAGTCGCCCCATGTGGCGTCGCACTCAATAAAACCTGCACTTGGCGGCCGAACTTCCCGACTGAGAACTCCCGACCACTGACACCATCGTTTCCATTTTCCTCTTCTGTTTGATCACCTTGATTGATTGAGGAAGGAATTATTTGGGCTGAAGCTAGTCATACTGTAAGGTTAGGCACGCTTATCTTATTCAGTAAAGTCGTCGAAGTATTGAGAAACTAAATTATTAGTATTTTTAATTATACGATTTCGTATAGCTGGCGCACCGGTAGTAAGTAAAATCCTCAGATGTGGAAGTAATGTCGGGAGCAGCGCTGGAGAGTTTTATCGACATACATACATGATCTGGCGGACGAAGTCGGAATCTTCTTTGACCCAGTCCGCGGTTTATTGTTATATTAGAGCGTTCTAAGGTGGAAAGACCTCATACAGTTACACTGCTCTGAAAAATTCAAGGACGTGGTAGATAAAGTATTATAGCAAATTAACTAGTCGGTGGACGGGAATAAAAGTGCGAGAGTATGTTGCCAGAGGTCTCCCAGACGTGCACAGAAAGTTCGACGCCTCGTGACATGCCCTCAGCATGGCTATAGCGTCAAATAGGACTGGCCCCGCAACACGAAGCAGTTGAAGGAATGGGAAGCAACTTGTGTGTGTCAGTCAACGAGAAATTGTTCGCCCCCTGTAGCTGAGTGGTCACCGCGACGGAATGTCATACCTAACGGCGCCGGTTCGATTCCCGGCTGGGTCGGAGATTTTTCTCTGCTCAGGGACTGGGTGTTGGGTTGTACTAATCATCATCATCTCATTCCCATCCACACGAAGTCGGCGAAGTGGCGTGAACTCGAAAGACTTGCACCAGGTGACCTGTCTACCCAACGGGAGGCCCTAGCCACACGGCATTGCCATTTACCGAGCAGTTACGGTGTACTGTGGTGGTATTTTTCATTACAACATGGCCCGGAGACAACGTTTGGATGACGTCACACGGGAAACAATCATTGAGAAAAAGGAAGAAGAACTAAGGGTGTCGAATGCAGCGCGAAAGTTTGTTGTTGCTCGCAGCATCGTTCCATGTGCATGGGGAGCGTTCCGAAACTTAGGCATTGCTGTAGCAGTTCTACTTGTGGCCCAAGTTTCACCGAGCTATGACACTTGGCAGCGGCACGTAATGCGACAGGTACATTCGTCCTTAAGCTGTGCGCGCCTGTGTAATTTGAGATGTTGTATTTCCACATCGCCACATCTCGTCACATAAAACACTGATTTGAGTAACGAAAGAGACCAAGAGCCATTTATTTGACAATGTGCAATATTAAACTACGCATTATAGTGATGTATTTTGACGATTTACAAGGAGAAATGAATTCTGCGCCATTCATGGCGTACATGTAAAAACATCGATATTAAAGACAGACTCTGAAGACAATTGAATATCACAAAAAACAAGCGCGATACCCATCGTCCACTGTCGGACGATATCACTCTCTTTTTATCTCCTGTATAGTACGGGCGCACCATTACATAGCCGTCATTATTAGACTTGTAATTTGTTAAACCTTGTCATTTTGTTGCATGTGGGACTAGCATGTGTGAAAAACGCAGAGTGGTTACTGAATGGACATTTCTACGTGATTTCTAAACTTTTCAAACCACTCAAGCTCTGCCCACTTTCTAAACGAGAAAGGAAGCCACGCAAGTGTATGTTGGTTCCCCTTCTCAATCTGATGCTTAATAATAATAATATTTCCTTACATCAGAAATTACAGAAAAGGAAGGTCCCCCTTTGACTGGAAGATGCTAACAAGACCCCTGTTAGGGTGTTTCTTGTTTCTTCATTGTCAGTCTGGGGTCCGTAAAAGGTGGGTTTTCCAAAGAAGACAGAGAGTTCTTGCAGCGAATGCATGTCTATGAAGTCGCACTGCGAAACGTCGCAAGAGAGGTGTTTTGCCTCACGGAATTCCGACAGAATTTTCAAGAAAATTCATGCAGCAAACTACGGTATTATCTGCCACGCCCATTCCTCGAATCGGCCATGATGGGAAAAAAATCATATAAATTCGAATTTTACAGAAAGTGGTTTCTTTGCCATACACTGCCCATTCCTGACAGGAAATTAGGAAAATTATAAAATTAGGACAGGTCAGAGTATACGACTGGCACCGCACCAAACGATTTTTTGGAAAAGTTTAATGTCCTGAAAAACGTGGTATTATAGTTGGTCGTACCGTACTGCACCAGAGCAATGATTGTTAGACGCACAACTTTTCGCAGTCACAAAGAGAAACTACATCTGATTTCGTGTCTAAACACAAATGTCATTAATTACGTTGGCCGCATTAGTTGTTGGCGTCACTAATAACCTCGCCCTTGAGCGTTCTAAATTCACAAATGTCACACATATACGAACAATTCTTGTTCGATTCGAGAATGATGTTCTTGTTGTGGTCTTCAGTCCACAGACTGGTTTGATGCAGCTCTCCATGTTACTCTATCCTGTGTAAGCCTCTTCATCTCCGAATTACTACCGCAACCTACATCCTTCTGAACCCGCTTATTGTATTCATCTCTTGGTCCCCCTCTACGATTTTTACCCTCCACGCTTCCCTCCAATACTAAATTGGTGACCTCTTCATGCCTCAGATTGTATCCTATCAACCGATCCCTTCTTATAGTCAAGTTGTGCCACAAATTCCTCTTCTCCCCAATTCTATTCAGTACCTCCTCGTCAGTTTGTGATCACCCATCTAATCTTCTGCATTCTTCTGCAGCACCACGTTTAGAAAGCTTCTATACTCTCCTTGTCTAAACTGTGTCGCTTCCATACATAGCTAAAATCCATACAAATACTTTCAGAAAGGACTTCCTGACACTTAAATCTATACTCGATGTTAACAAATTTCTCTTCTTCAGAAACACATTTCTTCCCATAGTCAGTCTACGTTTTATATCCTCTCTACTTCGAGCATCATCAGTTATTTCGCTTCTCTAATAGCAAAACTCATTTACTACTTTAAGTGCCTCATTTCCTAATCTAATTCCCTCAGGATAAATTTTATTTAATGCGACTACATTATCCTCGTTTTGCTTTTGTTGATGTTAATCTTACGAGGGTTGGAACTTCAATAGTGGCAACTATTTATTCACAACCGATACAAAGGAGTTACATGTTTGCACCTGTTACTGTGCTTCAAAGTAGTCACCAGCGTTGTGTAGAACCCGTTGCCAGCGATGTGGAAGGCGTAGTATACCGTTAGCAGAGCCTGTTCTGTTGATGGTGCGAATGGAGCGGTCTACTGCCTCTCGATTCTCTGGAACAGTTCTGAAGCGAATGCCACGAAATAGTTCCTTCATCTTCGGAATCAAATCAAAGTCACAAGGACTTAAGTCGGGGAATATGGTGGATGGTACAGTACTTCCCAGAGCAACCACAGCTTGCGCTGTATGCGCCCGCGCATTGTAGTGCAAAATGATGGGTGGGTTGCGCGGAAAGTATCGCCGCTTCTTTCGCAAAGCTGGTCGCGGGCGATGTTTCAAAAACGAACAGTAATTCTGTGCATTGACTGTCTCCGTTGCTCATGTTTCGAAAACATAGTGACACCATTACGTTAGTCTGCTCGCTCACAAGTGACTTTGTTTCCCTCGATTGTGCGCACGCCGGTGTCGTGAGACGAGCGAATCCATTTGCTCGGAAGTAAGGGAGGTATGTCAACAACATATGCTGTCACCGACAATAGTAGATTCCATTGCGTAGTATCTGCACAGCAGTGTTGCCACTATTTAAGATCCAACCTACGTACATCCTCCTTTCAAGACATTGCCCATTCCGTTGAGCTACTCTTCCAGTTCCTTTGCTGTTTCTGACAGAATTACAACGTCGTCTGCAAACCTCAGAGTATGTTACACAGGAAGAAGTAGTATTGATACCCTTCTGTTTCTAGGTTGTTAGACAACGCCATGTTCTTCTTCAGATTTGTCCTTTCACAATCGATGTTTCGACTCTTCAGGTGGCACCTTCTTCAGTTCATTCCGGTGTCCCAGGTTACCTGAACACTGTCAAAGACTATATTCGCATTCGTTTAATCTGTAGTGCCGTCACTGGATGAAAAGAAAAGATCTAATGACTTCAAAACTAAGCAAAAAATTGTGTGCACAATCATGTGTTAACTTATTAATCTAACATATTGCTTCGCGACGAATTATGGTCGAAGTGGCATTGATGGCATTGTGCTAGAAATGGCGCTAACTATACTAGGAAAAGTTGCAGAGAAAAATCGTAAAGTTTAATATTTGTGAAGTGTCCCACTCGCTGCAACTGTTTTTCAAAGTACTACCATATCCGTGCAGAATTTTCGAGAACAAAGTACGACACAGGTGCGTCAGCGATGCGTTGTCCGGGTTGGACTGCAGCGAACGCACACAATATATATAACGGCTTCCAGTGGATTTATTGCGGCTTAAATGCGTTGACACGACTCATGTTTAACTGGGTCACCCCACACGTGCCTGACATTTTGCCTGTGACAAGTACTGCGAAACGATCTTTCCAAATGTTTGCATCACCATAGTCTAGTCTTGATGCATTTATCGTGTAACACCCAGCCAATACGACAGAGGTGAGATGTCTCCAAATGATGGAACGAGATCCCAGACTGAGAAAAATACAGTACAGTATTCTCTCTCGCATTAATTATTTGATTACTGGTTTGCTACGACCTTCCGTTAGTTGATTTTTCTAAACAAAGTATTACATTGTCTACAGCTTTTAGGGAACAGTATGGAGTGGACTGCATTCCGTTTCGGAAATCGCTAAGCAATTCTATATTCCGCCATCTACAGTGTCGAGCGTGCCTTGAATACCAGACTGCATGCATTACTTGTCATCGAAGACAACGAAGTGGCGACGGACTTCACTTAACGATCGAGAACAGCAGCGATTTATCAGTGCCAACAGACAATCAACACTGTGTGAAATAACTGCAGAAATCAATGTCAGATGTACGACGAAGGTTAGGACAGTGGGGCGAAATATGGCGTTAACACGTTATGGCGCCGGCCGCTGTGGCCGAGTGGTTCTAGGCGTTTCAGTCCGGAACCCCGCGGCTGCTGCGGGAGCACGTTTGAATCCTGCCTCGAGCATGGATGTGTGTGATGTCCTTAGGTTAGTTAGGTTTAAGAAGTTCTAAGCCTAGGGGGCTGCCAATTTCAGATGTTAAGTCCCATAGTGCTCAGAGCCACTTTTTGCGTTATGGCAGCGGACGAACGACGCGAGTGCCTTTGCTAACAGCACGACATTGACTGCAGCGCTTCTCCTGGGCTCGTGACCCTACCGGTTGGACCCTAGCCGATTGGAACACCGCGACCTGATCAATTGAATCCCGATTCCAATTCGTAAGAATCAAGACTCAATGATGAAAATAAAAGATAGCTTTAGGGATGCAATTAAAATTCAGGCTGAAAGAATACCTATGATACGATTCGTTGATGACATTACGGTCTTGAGTGAAGAGGAATTACACTACTGACCATTAAAATTGCTACACCACGAAGATGACGTGCTACAGACGCTAAATTTAACCGACAGGAAGAAGATGCTGTCATACGTAAATGAGTAGCTTTTCAGAGCATTCACACAAGGTTGGCGCCGGTGGCGACACCTACAACGTGCTGACATGAGGAAAGTTTCCAACCGATTTCTCATACACAAATAGCAGTCGACCGGCGTTGCCCGGTGGAACGTCGTTGTGATGCCTCGTGTAAGGAGGAGAAATGCGCACCATCACGTTTCCGACTTTGATAAAGGTCGGATTGTAGCCTATCGCGATTGCGGTTTATCGTATCGCGACATTGCTGCTCGCGTTGGTCGAGATCCAATGGCTGTTAGCAGAATATGGAATCTGTGGGTTCAGGAGGGTAATACGGAAGGCCGTGCTGGACCCCAACGGCCTAGTATCACTAGCAGTCGAGATAACAGGCATCTTATCCGCATGGCTGTAACGGATCGTGCAGCCATGTCTCGATCCCTGAGTCAACAGATGGGGACGTTTGCAAGACAACAACCATCTGCACGAACAGTTCGACGACGTTTGCAGCAGCATGGACTATCACCTTGGAGTCCGTGGCTGCGGTTACCCTTGACGCTGCATCACAGACAGGAACGCCTGCGATGGTGTACTCAACGACGAAGCTGGTTGCACGAATGGCAAAACGTCAGATTTTCGGATGAATCCAGGTTCTGTTTACAGCATCATGATGGTCGCATCCGTTTTGGCGACATCGCGGAGAACGAAGATTAGAAGCGTGTATTAGTGATCGCCATGCTGGCGTATCACCCGGCGTGATGGTATGGGGTGCCGTTGGTTACACGTCTCGGTCACCTCTTGCTCGCATTGACGGCACTTTAAACAGTGTACGTTACATTTCAGATGTGTTTCGACCCGTGGCTCTATCCTTCATTCGATCCCTGCGAAACCCTACATTTCAGCAGGATAGTGCACGACTGCATGTTGCAGGTCCTGTACGGGCCTTTCTGGATACAGAAAATGTTCATCTGCTGCCCTGATCAGCACATTCTCCAGATTTCTCACCAACTGCAAACGTCTGGTCAGTGGTGGCCGAGCAACTGGCTCGTCACAACACGCCAGTCACTACTCTTGATGAGCTGTGGTATCGTGTTGAAGCTCCATGGGCAGCTGTACCTGTACACGCCATCAAGCTCTGTTTGACTCAATGCCCAGGCGTATGAAGGCCGTTATTACGACCAGAGGTGGTTGTTCTGGGTACTGATTTCTCAAGATCTATGCACCCAAATTGTGTGAAAATGTAATCACATGTCAGTTCTAGTATAATATGTTTGTCCACCGAATACCCGTTTATCATCTGCATTTCTTCTTGGTGTAGCAGTTTTAATGGTCAGTAGTGTACATTATCTGCTGAACGGAATGAACAGTGCAATGAGTACAGAATATGGACTGCAAGTAAATCGAAGAAAGACGAAAGTAATGAGAAGCAGAAGAAAAGAGAGCGACGAGGAACTTAACATCAGGATTGACGGTCACGAAGTAGATGAAGATACGGAATTCTACTGCCTAGGCAGCAAAATAATCAATCACGGACGCAGCAAGAAGGACATCAGAAGCAGACTGGCAATGGAGGGCATTCCTGGCCAAGAGAAGTCTGCTAGTATCAAACATAGGCCTTAATTTGGGGAAGAAATTTCTGAGGATGTACATTTGGAGCACAGCATAGTATGGTAGTGAAACATGGACTATGAGAGAATCGAAGCATTTGAGATGTGGTGCCACAGACGAATGTTGAAAATTAGGTGGACTGATAGGGTAAGGAATGAGGAGGTTCTGCGCAGAGTCGGTGACGAAAGGAATATGTGGAAAACACTGACAAGGAGATGGGACAGGATGGTAGGAGATGTGTTAAGACATCGGGGAATGGCATCCATGGTTCTAGAGGGAGCTGTAGAGCGAAAAACTGTACAGGAGACAGAGTTTGGAACACATCCAGCGATTAATTGAGGACGTAGGTTGCAAGTGCTACTCTGAGATGAAGAGGTTGCCACAGGAGAGGAATTCGTGGTGGGTCGCTTCAAACCAGTCAGAAGAGTGATAACTCAGAAAAACAAAACTGATAGGGTTCAAGTGTGGTAGAGACCCCACGAGGTCTCGAACCCAAGTTGTCAAAAATGCACTGTGCAAGCTGGGTGTGGCTCCATACTTGTGTGGTCAGTGTTTACATGGAATGGACTGGGTCGTCTGGTCCAAATGAACCGCTCATTGACTGGAAATAGTTATGTTTGGCTGCTTGGAGATCATTTTCAGTCGTTCATGGACTTCGTGTTTCTAAATAATGATGGATTTTCTTGGATGACAATGCGCCTTTTTACTGGGACACAATTGATCGCGATTGATTTGGAGAACATGCTGGACAATTCGAGATAATTGCTTGGCCCCCCAAATCACCCGACATGAATTCCATCGAACATTTATGGGACGTAGTCGAGACGTCCGTTCGTGCACAAAATCCTCCACGGGCAACACTGTCGATATTATGGACGGGTATAGAGGCAGCGTGGATTAGTATTTCTGCAAGGGACTCCCAAGGACTTGTTAGCCTCTGCCGCGACGACTTCCTGCACTGCGCCGAAAGTAGGTGCGACATGATATTAGGAGGTACTCCATGACTTATGTGACCTCAGTGTATTATATTGCGAAAGTATTCACACACTCAGCTCGCCGGCCGGAACCGTGCGACCGCTACGGTCGCAGGTTCGAATCCTGCCTCGGGCATGGATGTGTGTGATGTCCTTAGGTTAGTTAGGTTTGAGTAGTTCTAAGTTCTAGGGGACTGATGACCTCAGATGTTAAATCCCATAGTGTTCAGAGCCTTTTGAACCATTTGAACCATGACGTCCTTGGGTGAACACCACTAACTATTCTCACCGCTCTCTTATACAAAATGAAAGAACCAGAGGAACACGAGACAGCCGCCCGGTGTGGCCGAGGCGCTTCAGTCTCGAACCGCGTGACCGCTACGGACGCATGTTGAATCCTGCATCGGGCATGGGTGTGTGTGATGTCCTTAGGTTAGTTAGGTTTAAGAAGTTCTGTCCTAGGGGACTGATGACGTTAGCAGTTAAGTCCCATAGTGCTCAGAGCCATTTGAACCATTTTTGAAAACTCAGACCCACTGCACACGTTTTACTCTACACTACAGTTACGGTGGAGAACACCTAAAAAATGTCTGCTGTCTAACACGAAAGGTCGTAAAACAAAGTAGGTAGGCTTTTTTCAAGAAACAAAAGTTACTGCGTGCTAATATATCGAAATAGAGGGCGTTTCAAAAACATTAGCCCATTCACAGGACTACAAACTGAACGGTAATGAAGGGAGAAATGCATGGTGAACTTAAAATTACGCAATGAAACTAAAAGTTTGCTCTGATATCAGTTGCAAGTTGCCTGTTCATAGGGTTGCCGGTAGCAGTTTCGTTGGCGCTGCTAGCTTATTGGCTCTGTTGATCATAAATCGACGTATGTGTAGACGGCAATAATAATGTAACAAAAGACATTATGCGTTCTCCGTTTCAATAGATGAAATTCATTTTCGTTTTTAAATTGAAAACTTCATTTGGTTAACATTCCACACTGGTATTCGTCTTTAATACTAGAGGCATGTTTAGGGGATTTTTGCTGGAAAATACAGGTTTGATTTACTTACAGATTCGGAAAAACTTCACACAATAATTTTTCCCGAACAACGAAGCTTACAAGTTACTCCTCTATCTTTGCTAAAATCTACGTGTCCTCTCATTCCATCATATAACAGAGGGCGCACTTCCAATACAATTGTGAGTAATCTACTCGTATTCGCATCGAGATCTGTTTGTTTTGTAGTTTTAATACTTCGTTTATTGTAAACTAAATAATGTGAAACACTTCACTACTGATAAGGGGACACCATCAGGTTTGCTTTCTGAGAACTTTGAACGATATTTTTCACGAAATTCGTAACACAAAGCCGTATTTGGATCTTTTAACGAACTACAGGTTTACGGTTGGAGGCGCCATGTCACGAATCGGGCGGCCACTCCCGCCGGAAGTTCGAGTCCTCCCTCAGGTATGAGTGTGTGTGTTGTACTTGGCGTAAGTTAGTTTAAGTTAGTGTAAGTAGTGTGTAGGTCTACGGACCGATGGCCTCAGCACTTTGGTCCAATAGGAATTCACACACAGTTGAACATATGAACTACAGGTTTCGGCAACAAGCAATCTTCTGGTACCTGTATCATCGTAATTGGGGCATGAGTCACAAATGTAACTACAGTCACAAAAACAGAATATAAATGACAAGAGCGATACACTGTCGGACTTACGAAACTCGAATAAACACACGTGGTATATTACGAAAATGGAAACACATTGACATAAGCGTAGAGAGACATCTAACCTATGACCATCTGAGAGCAAACGCAGAGAACTTTAAGTAACATTGTGTTCACGTAAAAATTATAGCATGGACCGTTTTGTAACCCATAAGCAAGTGAAAACTGAAGATGCCTTTAATACAAAAGACGAAATGGATCTTGAATGTAAATAAACATTGAACTGCCGCAAGACAAATGCGTTTTTAGGTTGAAAAGGATTATTTGCATAGCTGTTAAGGAAAATAACCATGAAAATGAACTTGTAGGTGCGACTGAGTTACATTTTTGGGACATGGTTTTTGTCAAGGGTAAGGCTCTGCACCTCCTAATTTAAAGCTTTGGACGACGGCACCAAATATTTCAAATGGCTCTAAGCACTATGGGACTTAACATCTGAGGTCATCAGTCCCCTAGAACTTAGAACTACTTAAAGCTAACTAACTTAAGGACATCACACACATCCATGCCCGAGGCAAGATTCGAACCTGCGACCGTAGCAGTCGCGCTGACCAAATGTTTCAAGGTACTGGTTGTTTATGTAGAGCAAATCCACAACTGTGAGCTCGTTCTAGATGTAGAGCATGTCCTGGCATACACCTTCGCCAGCACACCAGTCGACACTAGAAGACATTGTATAACAGGCGCTAAACTAAGCGCGCCTATTACAAGAGAAGGCCAAGACACGTCCCCAGGCTAATCGCCGATAACGTCCCCTGGGCAGCGTGCATACGGGCCGCCGTCGCCGGCCGAGCTGTCTCAGTCTCTCAATCTCAGCACCTCAGTACGGCGCATCTGGACTCAGTTCGCATTGCGCCTCAGTACGTCGCACTGTGCTGTAGTGCTCCACAGTCGTCGCCTCGCACCTTAGCTATCTGTGAGGGAACGTTAGTCCTTATACAAGGTGAGTCACCTAACGTTACCGCTGGATATATTTCGTAAACAACATGAAATACTGACGAACCGATTCCACAGACCGAACGTGAGGAGAGGGGATAGTGTAATTGTTTAATACAAACCATACAGAAATGCACGGAAGTATGTTTTTTTAACACAAACCTACGTTTTTCTAAATGGAACCACGTTAGTTTTGTTAGCGCATCTGAACATATAAACAAATACGTAATCAGTGCCGTTTGTTGCATTGTAAAATGTTAATTACATCCGGAGATATTGTAACCTAAAGTTGACGCTTGACACCTCCGACGTTCAGTTGCGTGTTGTAACAAATACGGGCCACGGTCGGCGAGCAGCATCTGCAGGGACATGTTTACGATGACGACCGTGTTTACGAGTGTGGCTGTAGTGCACTGTTGTGGTTTGGTCTAGCTGTCGCAGTGTCCGCATGTAGCGCTTGCTGCTATTGTTATTCTGCATTCGTCTCCGCACGCAGACCAACTGTAGTACACCGTGTTACCAGACGTCTGTGTTAGTGTAGTGTTGTAGGAACTGTGACCATGGTGTATTCGATCTCTGAAAAGGCGGAGATGATACTCATCCATGGCGAGTGTCGACGAAATGCAGCTGAAGCCTGCAGGGTGTATGCAGAACGGTACCCGGACAGAGAGCATCCAACGTGCCGCACATTGAAAAACATCTACCGCCAACTGTATGCAACAGGTATGGTCGTAGCACGCAAACGGGTCCGTAACAGGCCCGTCACAGGAGAAGCGGGTGCAGTTGGTGTGTTAGCTGCTGTTGCCATGAACCCACACATGAGTACAGGGGACATTGCGAGAGCCGATGGACTGAGTCAAAGTAGTGTCATGCGCATACTGCATCGTCACCGCTTTCACCCGTTTCATGTGTCGCTACATCAGCAATTACATGGTGATGACTTTAATCATCGAGTGCAATTCTGTCAATGGGCATTAACAGAGAATGCGTTGCAGTTCTACCAGTTTACCGATGAAGCGGGTTTCACAGTCGACGGGGCAGTGAAACTACGGAACATGCATTACTGGTCCGTGGACAATCCTCGCTGGCTCAGACAGGTAGAGCGACAGCGACCGTGGACTGTAAATGTATGGTGCGGAATCATTGGCGACCACCTCATTGGTCCTCACTTCATTGCAGGGGCCCAAACAGCTGCAACATACATCGCGTTTCTACAGAATGATCTGCCAACGTTGCTCGAAAATGTCCCACTGGAAACGCGTCGACGTATGTGGTATCAGCATCATGGTGCACCTGCACATTCCGCAATTAACACTAGGCTGACCCTTGACAGGATGTTCGACGGGCGTTTCGTAGGACGTGGAGGACGCATAAATTGGCCAGCCCGTTCTCCTGATCTTACACCTCTGGACTTCCTTCTGTGGTGTACGTTTAAGGAGAATGTGTACCGTGATGTGCCTACAACCCCAGAGGATATGAAACAACGTATTGTGGCAGCCTGCGTCGACATTACACCAGATGTACTGCGGCGTGTACGACATTCATTACGCCAGAGACTGCAATTGTGTGCAGCAAATGATGGCCACCACATTGAACATCTATTGGCCTGACATGTCGGGACACACTCTATTCCACTCCGTAATGGAAAACGGAAACCACGTATGTACGTGTACCTCACCCCTCATGGTAATGTACTTGTGCGTCAGTGAAAAAGACCAATAAAAAGGTGTTAGCATGTGGACGTGATGTGCTGTTTCAGTCTCTTCCGTACCTAAGGTCCATCACCGTTCCCTTTGGATCACTACGTAATTCGGTGCTCTCCGATACACACGATCGAACAGCGGAGGAGTGGTACTCAAGCGTCAACTTTAGGTTACAATATCTCCGGATGTATTTAACATTTTACAATGCAACATACGGCACTGATTACGTATTTGTTTGTATGTTCAGATGTGCTAACAAAACTAACGTGGTTCCATTTAAAAAAACGTAAGTTTGTGTTAAAAAACATACTTCCGTGCATTTTTTTATGGTTTGTATTAACCAATTACACTAGCCCCTCTCCTCACGTTCGGTCTGTGGAATCGATTCGTCAGTATTTGATGTGGTTTACGAAATATATCCAGCGGTAATGTTAGGTGACTCACCCTGTATATAGTTGTGGTATGGACATTGACAAGATTCAAGAATTAGTACATATTACTGACTGTTGTTAACCACAGAAATTCAGATTGGACATCAATGAAGTTAAGTACCCGATTTGTTCCTGTAGTAAAGTGTATCTCAACCACGTGTGCATTTTGTGTTGTAATGAGAGAAAACCGGCCACCTACATTTCATACCACCCTCTCCTCATCCAGCCAGGAGCCACAAATCATTAAAAGACGTCGGTTGTTTATGTAGATAGAAACCTACAACCGCGAGTTCGCTGCAGATGTAGAGCGCTTTCAACGCAATTTTGAAAGTGCCTCACAGAAGTAAATACCAGTCGTGTCAGCAGAAAAGTAGCCATTCCTTATGCATCTGTCTGGCATGTTTTGTGGCTACATTAGTGTTTCAGATCGTACTGGGTTGAGCTGTAACAGGTGGTTCATCATGGTGATAGTGAACGATGAGTAGAGATTTGTTAATCATTCTGGCCGTGGAGATGGATAGAAATTTCGTCTCCTGGGAATACTACCACACACAATAGTCAAGCACGAGGGATTTCAAAGCTTCGTGTGCTTCTAACCTTGCTTCATGAAAATATTAGACTTGCCTGTAAGTCCTGGCGCTTCTTTAAGTGATAATCTTACGTGAAAAACAAAATGTTTTCGCAATGCGTTTTATGTTATTCGGTAGAAAATTCTGTGCTCTACAAAATAGTACGTTTAGTTTTTCTATGCTCCTATAGTTCCTGTTCTTTTCAGGTCATTAAGATGGTGTATCAGTCAGGCACGAAAGTGCATTTCGAACACCTTGTGGTTTCTGTGTTTACTCGAGGCGCCGAAGTCACAGAAACTGATCGCGACATCATTGACGTTAATGGCGAAGAAGCAACGCCTCGTAGGGCGTCTCCAAATCGGTTTAAGTGGTTCAAATACAACAATTTAGATCTCAAGGAAATGCATGATCCACCACGAAGTGCTTGATGAGAACCAAATAGCGAATGCGCAACTTCACATCCAACAAATGTAGCGCCCCAATAACGTTATCCAGCAAAAAAGGTGTCATCGGCGACACGGCTTTCTCCTGCAACACGACAACGCCCTCACTTCACCAACGAAGCCATTCGAACGCTTGGCTGGAACGTGCTGCTCATTTCGACATGGGGTCTTCGGATTTCCATCTCTCCAGATATCTCTCGAATGAACTGCGTGGCGTTTCGCTAAATAATGGCATGAACTGATGGGCTGACTGGATGGCATCTTCGCGTGAAAACCATGTTATCTCTAACGTTAAGGCATTTAATAGCATTGGGAAGAAGTTGTAAACAACCATAGGCGATAAATTATTGATTGACCGGCTGTGCATTTTTTGTTAATTTTATGGAAATCTATACTTTAACTGAGACCTGGCCTTTCCCAGAATTGCGGTGACAAGCAGAAAATTTAAATTTTGGACAGGTCCAGTCATGACATCACTACTACCTGCATGTGAGAGCATTTCTTAGCAATGACCTGGCCGTAAGGGTCGTATAGATGGCGTCGTGGCCTTTCCGACCCTGGACGTTGTAATTCGCGACGTTACAAATACTTCAGCCGTGGCTTCTACGATCGTCAAAGCAAGCTTTGCAATGGGAAGGTTCTGGTCGGAAAAACCACAGTGCAAAATTGGTTTGTGGTAGCCGTAACTTTTTCGACCATTTAGTAATAAGAACATCAGTTCGGAAGATCAAATTGCTCTCTAACCGCGTCAAAGGAAGCCGCACCAATGTGGGAGGATGTATTCAGAATTACCACGGTGCAAATCACATTGACCGGGAGTCTCACGGTACCTACGGAACCTACAAAGGGATCCGACACACCACGGTAGGAAAGCTCGTGGAAACCTACGAATCTGGAATTGTGCCATTGGTCTCCAAGCTCTCCTGCTCTCAAAGGTACACGACTTTTTTCTTTTATCGGAGTTTGTGAAATACTCCGTTTGCAACAAGAAACTGGATAACATTGTTTTTAAAATCATGTGAAGCTGCAACAGAAGAACATACAGGTATGAAAAGACCAGGTAACAATGGAAACGGATGGGACTGTTTATTGAGGTATTCACCAAAGCATCCAGTAATTTAGGCCTGTACGAAATATTAGAAAAAAAAATATTGTAGAAGGAAACAGACGGCGAAAGGTAAACATAGTATCTTTAAAGTAATGTGGACTAGATATGTAGAGTCGAAAAGATTACTGCATGATGTGAAGAGATAAACGACGATTCCAAGCAAGTTGAAATAATGTTGGAATAAAGGCATAAAAAAGGAAAGTAGGTAGTGAAACTAGGAATCATCAGACAAGGAGAACGGCATAAAAAAAGAGAAGAGAGTGGTGAAAACAGGAATAAAGGGAGAAGAGAGCCACAAAGACAATTCTGGAAGGGAGCCATCTCATGCCGAAAAGCACCAACAGTGCTGCCGATCTAAATGTGCCCATTTGGCGCGAAAGATGGTCGCCATCAGAAGGGCCTGCATTTGAATGCTTTGTGTCTGAGTATTCGCTGCCTTTTATTCGTTTGACATCCTGCCTCTGAAGCGTAAGATTATGCAGAGTGTGCTCGTAAATGATCGTAATGAAAGTCCTCAGCTGTGCGTAAATACCGAGAATTTTTGCTGCTTGTCAAATGCTACTGGTCGTTTGTCGGCGCACAGTAAAATTAAAGTAAATGTTACTGTAAATCTTATCTAACATCGAATGAAGTAAAAAGGAACGTGCGTCAACTCAGCACGTAAGAGTGTGGAAATTACTTTCGTCCTTTCGAAAGTGTAATTTGACGAAAGTTGCCGGACAGATTACAGACTGATACAGCCTCACAGTAAAGTTTGAAAGCTTATTTAGGGACGTACAGGCGTTCGACATGACTGCAGCCTTCCCCCATTGCTTTTCAACATACATATAGAGATACGAGGGCTATTCGGAAAGTGAAGAACGATCGGTCGCGAAATGGAAACCACTGTGAAATCCGACGAGGCGTTTAGCAGACATGTATGGCAGTGTCTCTAGTAGAGATGGGGGATGCACTCTTGAACTAATTCATAGAGTTGAATCTTTCAAAGGAGTGAACAATCAGTGATTCAGAAAAAAAGAACGGTAGCTCCAAACGTTTCCCACGGCAGAGAGAGAGAGAGAGAGAGAGAGAGAGAGAGAGAGAGAGCATATCAGCGGCGCCTCTGCTGGTCACAGCACAGTGCACGCCACACAACACAGCCAGCGCCGGCCTCTGCCCTGCTTCTACCTTGGCTGCCTCCACTGTGCAGTGCCCCATTGGATTTAGTGTTTCACATATGCCGTGCCGCCTCTGTGCGTCGTATGCAGCGCGCAGTATCTGGCGCAGCTTGACTTCGCATCGCACTCTGTCGGCGATCGTTTCAGTCGCACGTCCTGCCCTCTGGGCAGTTGATGCGAGCAACAGGACAAGAGAGCCACCTAGCGGATAACATAGGAACTACTTGCAACAACCTGCTCGCAAGAGAACAGACGATTTGTCTCGGAGCGGGTGAGTTCACCGCTCCCCCCACCCTCGGAACTCGCCCGCTCAACGCTCACCCCACCGTCTCGACTCTAGCCAGAGCGTTGAGCAAAGCGACTCAGGTGTCACTCTGGTCTCTGCGGTCTCGGCTCACGCAGTAATACAGCTCGCGGCTCGACCTGCTCGACTCAGCGGCTCGGCATCGGAGTTCGTCTCTACTGGATATTGTTCTTCGTAGTAATACCGCTACGTATATTACATTATTATGTTATGTATACATCATTTGTTTTTATTTTATTTTTATTTGTTTAAACTGATTAGATTAGGTTCCTGATGTCTCCTCTTACTATAGGATTTTTATTATGGACACTCGAATTTACGCTTTAATTACGAGCGAACCGATAAACGTATCGCAAAATGTGATACACCAATATTTTCCTTGTTTTATTCTGCGTAAGGCTATATGCAGCACTTTCGTTTTACAGTCAAATTTATAGGTTTTTCTTATTCTGGTACGGATTTTGCGATTTTAGGCGTCTTCGGAAGGAAACGTTCACTTTAAAAATATATGGCTTGCGATGTATTTGTATGAGGTTAATGAAATTTTAATACATTGTAGCCAAATATATTGTTAATGTAAATCTCAAGTTACAACATTTTCCGATCACCCAAAAAACCACGATAGTGCAAAATAAATCAATAATCAAAAACTTTGTCATATCGTGGAAATTTCAATAAACAATACAAAATTCTTACTCATTATCTGTGTTACTTCAAAATAAGATCAAATAAGATCAAAATACAGGTATAGTACTGGAATAAACCAAGTTTAAAGGGCAATGTGCCTTCCATTTATTTTCTATTGTAAATGAGTGGTGAGTCATGAAAAAGAGCTAATTCATTTCAGGGAGTGAACAGTTCTGATCCGATCTCTGAAAAGAACAGTTTTGCCCATCTCTAGTCTCTAGTATGCCCTTCGATCGCATCAAGACGCTCTTTTCAGTTGTGAGAGCACAATGAGCGAATAAAGGTGCCTAGAACAACAATGTCTCCCGCCAAATAGGAGTGCCCGCTCAGAGGCTTCGCCTTAATGAATGCAGCCCACCTAACACAACTGCCACGCACTTCCTTCTTCATGGCAATTCTCAGCCGCACTCTGCATGGGCAGTGAAGACGCTCCTACAGCCTTTTTGATGGGAAGTGTTCGATCACCCACTACATAATCCTAATTGGCTTGTCCTGAGTATCATCTCTGTTCACATGAAACGCTGGATACGAAGACAACACTTGGGCGCAGGCTACGCGCTATAGACCAGTTTAGAAAATTATCTGAAAGCACCGGCGGCTGCCTTCTATGACGATGGTGTTGGAAATTTGGTATAACGCTCCTACAAATGCCTAAGTCGGAGCGGCGACCATGTAGAGAAGCACCTGCAATGTGAAGCTAAATGTGCAAAGAAAACAGTTTTAATTTTCACTGTGGTTTCCATTTCGCGACCGATAGTTCCTTACTTTCCAAACAACTCTCGTACAATAGGAATGCAATGAACGAATGTCGACTATAAACGGAGAAAACATTAAAAAAAGCTTAGAACTACAGACGATACAATAACGTTAGCCAACTATGAAAACAGTCTCCGAAAGACCACAGCAGCCATGAAAAATATTTTCAGAAATATTATTTTTTTCTCTTTTAGTCATCAGTCTTCTGACTGGTTTGATGCGACCCGCACGAGTTCTCAGAGTAGCACTTACAACATATGTCCTCAATTATTTGCTGGATGGTTTTCAATATCTGTCTTCCTCTACAGTTTTTTTTCCTTTACAGCTTCTTCTAGTACCATGGAAGTCATTCCTTGATGTCTTAACAGATGTCCTATCATCCTGTCCCTTCACCTTGTCACTGTTTTCCACGTATTCCTTCCCTCTACTATTCCTTCCTTATCATTCTACCTAATTTTCAACATTCGTCTGTAGCACCTCATCTCAAATGTTTCGATTCTCTTCTGTTCCGATTTCCCCATATTACATTTTTCACTACCATACAGTGCTGTACTCAAAACGCACATTCTCAGAAATTTCTGCCTGAAATTAAGGCCTATGTTTGATACTAGTAGATTTCTCTTGGCCTGGAATGCCCTTTTTGCCATTGCTAGTCTGCTTTTGATATCCTCCTTGCTCTGTCTTTCATGGGTTACTTTGTTGGCTTGGTAGTGGAATTCCTTAACTTCATCTAGTTCGTGACCATCGATCTGGATGTTAAATTTCTCGCTGTTCTCATTTTTCCTCTTCTCATTCCTTCTGTCGTTCTTCGATTTACTCTCAATCCATATTCTGTACTCATTAGACTGTTCATTTCATTGAGCAGATCACGTAATTCTTCTTCGCTTGCACTCAGGATTTTAATGTTATCAGCGATTCGTATCATTGATATCCTTTCAGCTTGGAGTTTAATCCTACCCCTGAACCTTTCTTTCATTTCCGTCACTGCTTCTTGGATGTACAAATTGAGCAGAAAGTTATAATACGAACAGAAAGATATAATATTAAAATTAATAAGAAGTAACGACACATTCTTGTGCGAACTGCAGTTTCAATACTAGCAAGCTTACATCTGGACTGAGAGAATCCGAAGTAAGCTACCAGCTTTATCTTCCTGAGTAGTAGAATAACAGAGGATTGTAGATCATGCCAGGAGATTAAATGTAGAGTTGCATAAGATAAAACACCATTCATCAAGAAGGAGAACAAGCTATTAACACCTCAAAAATCGTAGTTTAAACACCAAAGAAGAGTGTGTAAAAACTTGTTTGGAGTGTTGCCCTGTATGGCTCTGAGAGAGGAATGGTAGGCAAACCAGAATGGAAAAGGCTACAGGCTTTTGAAGCGTGGTATTGTGTAAGGTGTCAGGCAAATCCAACACCTTCCATGAAAACCCTGACATGATAAGCAAATCCAGTAGTATGTCACATAGCTCCGAATAAATCGTGACATTAAATTAACCAAAGTAATACGAGTAACGAGTGAGCAAATGGAATACCACAGACTAACACAAGAATGCCTAAATGCATTTCATACCTTCCCACCGTGAGACAGACGCAGTTCCGAGGGGAGAAACCAGAACAGAAGCCGAGAGCAGAACCGTTTTAAGCGAGAAGGCCCTACGATAAGGGACGGACAGCCACGTCGCCAGCTAACAGCTACAACTACACCACCCGCAAGTTTTAGCGTGAGACTTTTTCGCGTCTCTGTTACGTCAGGACCACCCGCCAGCCCATGTTAAAAGATAGAGCCCTCCAGAAGAATAGTATAGATCTTACGATAACACAAAAAGGGCGACACCACCCGCAAGTTTTAGCGTGAAACTTTTTCGCGTCTCTGTTACGTTAGGACCACCCCCCAGCCAATGTTAAAAGATAGAGCCCTCCAGAAGAACAGTATAGATCTTACGATAACGCTAAAAGGACCACACCAGCTGCAAGTTATAGCGTGAGACTTTTTCGCGTCTCTGTTACGTTGCAAACTTTAAAAACATTGCCCCACCACGAAAAGTATAACGTTTCTCATTGGATAGACAGAATTTTTGTAGGTGGAGCTTAAGGTTAACATTGAGACCCTGATTGGTCAGATGAAAACACAGCCAGATAGTTTTTTTAAACCAACTTCGGTAAATTGTAGTAAGGAGAAGTTAGAGAGGAGAGTTGCTTCCGAGAGGGCGAGCTGGACGGAGCTGTGCTGTCCGCTGCCCCCTGACGAACACCGACAAGGTAATGAAAGCACGCGATGCCGCATAACAGTGCATAAAGCTTCACTCAGAACTGCAGAAGTCTCATCTGTTACATCCCCTTTTTGCGTAATACTAGTGTCGATCGTCAATTAAAGCTCTTGGTGTTCACATTTGCCACTTGAAGTAAAAATCTGAAACGCGATGATTTTTCTGTTATATAGTTATTGAGAAGCCACATCAGCCACTGTAATTTACGACAAGTTGGATAAGTAATTAAAGATAATTGAGGGTCACTGTAGACCATTTTGATAGTTTTCTCTCTTGTGAAACTTAATTTAAACCTAGATTATAGATGTGATATGGCATAGGTCATCCTTCGATCCATTGTGGAACTTGGAAACCCACTCAGGGAATATTCGTTCACATTTTTGTTGAACGCAGTTGGTTTTTACCATCCTGTATTAAAACATTTCCTTTTATCAATAGTGCAATTTATAAACAATGTTTTGCGAGCAGAATAAAATTTCCAATGGTAAACTTAACTGCTTTTTCGACGTTATTTTACCAGCTAACTAAAAATAGGAAAGCCTTTAACCCTTCCCACTAAATTTAGTTAGTGTTAAAATTCTTTTACAGGGAGTGCAGTGGAGCTGACGCTGAAATCATTAAGTATTTGGTTATATCATCGATAGTCTCACTGAACTCTTCTGAATTCTACATGTCATGTGTGGTCTGGCGTCTCCTTACCAGCAACAGGTCCCAGGTTCAAACCAGTCAATTCCCTATAAACCACGCACAGAGCGTCGTTGCGCGAAAGTGGTAGGGAGACACGATATAGAACAAACAGACACCACGCAGAATGTTTAGAATTGGAAGAGAGTCCTAGATGTATCGAGATTTTTAAATGTGAGTCTTATGAAGATTGTGGGTGAAACGTGTTAAGGTGTATTTAAAAAAATAAAGATAGAAATTAGCGATCAAGACGGATAATTGAACTGACGAGAGCCCTAAAGATTTCATGCCCAGAGAGAATGACCACTGAAGGAAGGGTGCTGGTGCAGAGTCCGTGGCCACCAGTGTCTGCGCCAGTGTCCTGGATTCATTCGCAAACCTCTCCGCAGGATGTCGTGAAGAAGTGAGGGCATGCAACACTGTTGGTAGTGATCCCTCGGACGGAAGCAATAAATAATTCCACCACGTTCCTTTTCTGCGAGAGTAACATTGTCCAACTTAGAGGGCAAAGGTCACACAGGAAATCTTGATAAACAACGCCTTTTCGGGCGTCCGGTAAAGTGTACGGTAATGGTAATTGTACCCACAGTTTCCGAACATAAGCTCACCATGGATAAAAACAAGTCACATCCAGAACACATCTCCTTAATAGGCTTGAAAATTGTCTTATTCTGCGAAGATGACAGACCACAAATTTTTGTAGGTATGTTGTAATCAGCTAAACGATGAGCAAAGTGATGATCGAAGAGATCGCTATGTCATAAGTCTATGGACACCGTTCATTGAATGCTGACCCTTATTTTGACTGAATCAGAAGTTGAATTTTCCTACACGTCGGTCAAAGGGCCTCAAGATGGAGTAATATATCGCCGAAACTGGTTGCTCAAATAAAATAACAATTGGAAATTTAGACGGCTCAAGGTGTTTTGATTCGACGTCTCTTTCGCCTTAGTTCCCAAGCAGTTCATTTCATTTCTAAGTGACTTGAATCTCTTTATTTCAAAGTTTCCCTCTACGTTTTTATAATTCCCTCTTTCGTCGCTCAGTTGAACAATTTCTTGCTCTTTGTTATTTTTATTTTTATTTACTCGTCAAGTTTCGCAGGACCAAATTGATGAGCAAATCTCCAGGGTCATGGAACGTGTCAGTACATGGAATTACAACATAAACGTAATAACAGATAAAAATAAATGTTCATTCAAGGAACTCCTCGACAGAGTAGAAGGATTTGAAAGCGCGTGGATTACTGCTAAGATTTTTGAATTCGAGTGGCAGCTTATTGAAAATGGATGCAGCAGTATACTGCACACATTTTTCCACAAGAGTTAAGGAAGTCCGATCCAAATGCAGGCTTGATTTCTGCCGAGTATTAACCGAGTGAAAGCTGCCTATTCTTGGGAATAAACTAATACTAGTAACAAGAAACGACAATAAGGAATATATTTATTGAGAGGTCAATGATAAAATACCCAGACTCGTGAACAGAGGTTGACAAGAGGTTCGTGAACTAACACCACTTTTTGCCCGAACCGCCCGTTTCTGAGCCAAATAATCCTTTTAGAATGAAAAGAGTTACCCCAAAATATAATACCATACGACAACAGCGAATGAAAATAAGCAACGTAGACTAGTTTTCGTGTCGAACGATCACTCACTTCTGATACTGTTCGAATGGTAAAAATAGCAATATTAAGTCTTTGAACAAGACCCTGAACGTGGGCTTTCCACGACAGCTTACTATCTATCTGAACACCTAGAAATTTGAACTGTTCAGTTACACTAATCATATGCCCATTCTGTGAAATTAAAACGTCAGGTTTTGTTCAATTGTGTGTTAGAAACTGTAAAAACTGAGTCTTACTGTGATTTAGCGTTAGTTTATTTTCTACAAGCCATGAACTGAGGTCATGTACTGCACTATTTGAAACTAAGCCAATGTCGCACACAACATTCTTTACTACCAAGCTAGTGTCATCAGCAAACAGAAATATTTTGGAGTTACCTGTAATACTCGAGGACATATCATTTATATAAATAAGGAACAGGAATGGCCCCAACACTGATCCCTGGGGCACCCTCCACTTGACAGTACCCCACTCAGACCCCACATCACAGCCTTTATCAACAATGTGAATAATGACCTTTTGCTGCCTGTTGCTAAAGTATGGTGTATTCACGTTTACCTTCCTTGTACCTTGTGGGTTTCTCTTCCCATCTTCTGTGATTGCCCTTTTTAGAGATGTCCATTCCTCTTTAACCGATCTACTTACTGAGCTACTCATTACCGCAGTATCTATAGTGTCGGAGAACTTCAAGCTTACGTCTTCATTCGTTAGCACTTCTGTATCCCACTTCTTTGCCCATCGATTCTTCTTGACTAGTCTGTTAAGCTTCAACCCACTCTTCATTACTAAATTTTGATCTGAGTCTGTTTCTGCTACTGGCTACGCCTTACTGTCCAGTACCTGATTTCGGAATCTCTGGCTGAAAATGTTGCAATCTAACTGAAACCTTCCCCTTTTTCCCAGCCTTTTCCAAGTATATCTTCTCTCCTTGTCATTCTTGAACACAATATTCGGTATTACTATTTGATACTTGTGGCAAATGTCAATTAGTCTTTCTTCGCTCTCCTTCGTACTAGAAATTTCATTTTCTCCTGTTACACTTTGTTCTACTCCCACCCGTACAACCGCATTCCAGTCCCCCATGACTATTAGATTTTAATCTCCCTCTACGTTCTGAATTACCTGTACAATATCCTCATATATTTTCTCTGTTTCTTCCGCTTCTGCTTGTGACGTTGGCATGTATTCCTTAAAGTATCCTTGTCGGCGTTGGTTTTCTTTCGGTTATGATGAGGACAAGCCTAACACCGTACTGTTCACAGTAACTCACTGTCTGCCCTGCCTTTTTATTGATAACAAATCCTACTCCCGTTATACCATTATACTGCTGCTGTTGTTACCTGTTCTTACCAGTGCGGGCTTTCAAATAACCTCGCACCCTCCGACTCAACGTTGAAATATTAAAGGTTTTGCTGGTTTCGTTGTCTAGGGTCTGGGATACGTAGTTGCCGCATTACAGGCCAAATACTGCTAAGTCTACAGTAACGATAAGAATACACACATGAATCGAATGGTCGAAGGTTTCTATCATTCGGCAATTGCGAATTATGAATGTAACATATAAATTTATAAATGAAAGATTGCAATTAAATAAAATCTGCAGGTAGTATCTCAACGACTTTAAATGATGAGCATGATAGTAGAAGTACTTTTGAGAATGCTATTTGTTTATCTTTTAAAGCCATATTCCTTATATATTGTCAGTATAAGGACACACCTACAGCTAACAAGATTCACTTAAATACAGGCTATTCAAAAAGAAGGAACTCCTTGCCACCGGATTTGCCCTCTATTTTGCAAGACGACGCAACGACTGTGGTTAAGGTCTTACGGTTTTGTGTCCTGCCCAATTTGTTGCCTCGGATTTTAGGGAGAGGTTTTTAATGTGCTGCTGGGTGACTGGCTCACCCAGGTTTTAGGTAAGAGGTCCGCCAGTCACGATTACCTACTTGTTTCACTTAGATTTCTGTTCTCTTTTCCTTGTGTTTCCTTTCCTTCTTTAGTGCGTTTCTTCTCCTCTTGTTTTGCCTCTGTATGTGAGGATTTGTAACTGCGTCAGGTCTGTGTCTTTTAGCCGTTCTCCTTGATCGCTGTCCGTCTTCGTCCCTTCACCGCATGTGTTCCTGTTTCTATGCGTTTCACACACACACACACACACACACACACACAAACATTTATTGCTTCCAAACTACAAAAGATAGAAACACAATTCCAACGTTCCTGGAAAGAAATATTCAAATTTTTATGCATCAATCTCCATCTACATGTACATCTACGTGGTTGCTCCTCAATTCACACATAAGTTCATCGAACCATTTTCATACTACTTCTCTGCTATTCCATTCTCGAATGGCGCGTGGGAAAAAGGAACACCTAAATGTTTCCGTTCGAGCTCCAATTTCTCTTATTTTAATATGATGATCATTTCTCCCTACGTAGGTGGATGTCAACAAAATATTTTCGCATTCGGAAGAGAAAGTTGGTGATTGCAATTTCGTAAATAGAGCTCGCTGCAAAGGAAACCGCCTTTGTTTCAGTGACTGCCACCCCAACTCGCGTATCATATCAGTGACACTCTCACCCATATTGCGCGATAACACGAAACGAGCTGCCCTTCTTTGCAATTTTTCGATGTCGTCCGTCAGTCCAACCAGATAAGGATCCCACACACCGCAGCAGTATTCCAGCAGAGAACGGACAAGTGTAAAGTAGGCTGTCTCTTTAGTGGGTTTGTCGCATCTTCTAAGTGTTCTGCCAACAAAGCGCAATCTTTGTTTCGCCTTCTCCACAATATTATCTGTGTGGTCTTTCCAATTTAAGTTGCTCGTAATTGTAATTGCTAGGTATTTAGTCGAATTGACAGCCCTTAGATTTGTGCGATTTATGGTATACCGAAAATTTATCGGATTTCTTTTAGTGCCCATGTGGATGAACTCGCACTTTTCTTTGTTTATTGCTAATTGCCACTTTTCGCACCATACAGAAATTCTCACTAGGTCACCTTGTAATTGGAATTGATCATCTGATGATTTTACTAGACGGTAAATTACAGCGTCATCTGTAAATAATCTAAGGGGGCTGCTCAGATTATCACCTAGCTCATTTATGTAAATCAGGAACAGCAGAGGGGCTATGACACTACATTGCGGAACGCCAGATATCACTTCTGTTCTACTTGATGATTTACCGTCTATCATTACGAACTGTGACCTGTCTGAGAGGAAATCACGAATCCAGTCACACAGCTGAGACCATACGCAATTTGATTAATAGTCACTTGTGAGGAACGGTATCAAAAGCCTTCTGGAAATCTAGGAATATGGAATCAATCTGAGATCCTTGATCTTATTTCGTGAAGGAATTACGGAAAACTGCATTTAGTATATCCGCTTTAGTGGTACCATCATAGGTAACATTTAAATCGCTATCGTGCAGTGACGGTATTGACTGTTTTTGTCACTGGTGTACTTTACATACAACCAGAATCTCTTTGGGTTTTGTACCATATTTTGAGACAATGTTTCATTGTGGAAACTATTAAAAGCATCTCGTATTGACGTCCGCACTAAATTTCGAGCTTCCGTGAAACATAGCCAGTCTTGGGGATTCTGCGTTCTTCTCAATTTGGCATGCTTTTTTCGTTGCTTCTGCAACAGTGTTTTGGCGTGTTTTGTGTACCGTGAAGGGTCAGTCCTGTCTCTTATTAACTTATGCGGTATGAATGTATCTCTGAATGTGAGCACCATGTGTTACACGACGAAGATAAAAACGGTGGCTCATTTCCTGCCACACACGAAGCAGCTGGTCTCTCGTTATTGAAAACACAGCTTCAACACTGCAATGTCGCAGACTTTCAAGAGTGTCAGGCGTCCTGAATTTCCTAAGCACGTTCGACGGTACCTGAAAGACGCCACTCCAGGACGTTGGATTAGAAAAGGAGGAGGCGAAGATGAACTTCATCGCTGGTGCCCTCCCAGGGTCTCCAGTCCTCCTCACACCTTGTGTCTTTTGTCTGTGGGGTGCTGCGAAAGACCGTTTTTTTTATCCCCCTACGCCTGCCAGTCTTGAAAGTCTGCGACATTTCATTGTTGAAGCTGTGTATTCAATAACGAGAGACCAACTGCTTCGTGTGTGGCAGGAAATGAGTCATCGCTTTGATCTTTGTCGTGTAGCACATGGTGCTCACATTGAATGCATAAAAATTTGAACTTTTCTCTATCCAGGAACGTTGGAATTGTGTTTCTATCCTTTGTAGTTTAGAAGCGATAAATTTTTGGAATCTGTTCCTTCTTTTTGAATAACCCTGTATGTTATCTGTATTTGTAAATATTTATTTTGTAATACAATGCATCTCAGGCCAAAAATAAAGATGTAGCAAAATGTTATACCTATTGCATACATATTATTTGTGTTTACACCCAGTGTTTACATTATGTGAATAACTGTGAAACCAAGTGCTGCTCAGCACTGTGTGTATTTGTGTGTACACCTGATAATGTACGTCATCGTAACAACGTTTCCATTCTAACTCAATATCCATCATTTTCGCCAGCCTCATCGCCATAGCGTCTAGGTACACTTGTTCCAAGAAATAACGTCCATCTAAAACTGCAGTGGCTCGAAAACTAGTTAATGATACAGTAAATCGTATCTAAAATCCAAATAAGCCACTGGCCGTATAATCGTATCCAGATAAATCGCCAGTTTAAATCTCAGTTGCAGTTCGTCATCCATAATGGATATATTGAAATTACAGTCAGTAATTATTAATTATAAGTGAGCAGAAAGCCCAAATTCTAACCATAGGTACGTATGGAACCTCAGTTAAATTTTGATAAGGCGTGTCGTACGACAGGTAATGAACAACACATACAAGAGTCAAGAGGGAAAAATGAGAATGGAAGACCAAGAACTAAGGACTTGGATTAGAAATGATGTAAAGACAGGATGTAGTCTTTCAGCCACTCTGTTCAATCTTACATAGAAGAAACAATGACGGAAATAAAAGGAAGGTCCAGGAGTGAGATTAAAATTCAGGCCGACAAGATATCGATGATGAGATTCCTCAGTGACAGTGAGGAAGAGGTGCAGGGTCTGTTAAATGGAATGATCAGTCTAATGTGCATAGATTGTGGATTGACAGCAAAGCAAAGAAACACTAAGGTAGTGAGGAGCAGCTGAAATGAATTAGCGATAAACTTTTATACCAAAAATGATAACCGCGGAGTGCACGAAATTCTGATACCTTGGAAGGAAAACAGTACATGACGGACAAAGCAAGGAGGACTTGAAAAGCAGACTACCATAGGTAGAGAGCGTATTTATGGCCAAAATAAAGTCTCATAGTACCAAACATTGGTGTCAATTTGCGGAAGAAGTTTCAGAAAAATGTATATCTGGAGCAGAGCATTGTGCGGAAGTGAATCGTAGACTGTGGAAAAACTCGGACCGCAAGAGAATGTGATGTTTTGTTATTGAAGGATGTTGAAAATTAGGAGGGAGGAGAAGATACGGAATGAGGAAGTTGACCGCAGTAGCGGCGAAGAAGGGACAGGATAAGAGGATATATCTTAAGAAATAAGAGGGTAACCTCCGTGCACTAATGGGAGCTATAGTTGGTAAAGACTGTAGGGGAAGAGAGAAGCTGGAAGATGTACAACAAACAATCGAATATTTTGAGTGCATGTGCTACTCCGAGCGGAAAAGGTGGGCACAGGCGAAGAAGTCGTGGCGGGCGACATAAAACCAGTGAAAGGAGCTGTGACACAATAAAGATCATGCTATTCATATTCGTTCATAAAGACAAGCATCTTTATGTGACAGTACGTCGCATGGTGGCCATAAAAAAGTAGAAAGAAATGGAGGTATAATCAGTTTTAGAGCGAATCGGAATGTAATGGTGACGAATTTCCCCTTGGAGCAGGAAGGAAAGATAGGGAAGTCTGCTTTTTTTTCTTTTTCTTTATATAAGTAGTGCTTATGTGTGTATGACATTAGAAGTTGCCCTTTCGCACAGCGACACGAATACGGAGAGCGTTCGTTCGTCTTCGAGTTGCAGGAGAAACGTCCTGCAGCTTAGACAATATATTATGGATGCATTCGTGTCGTCAGCCGCTTGGGAATAAAAAATACAGTCAACTGTGATTTATTCTATTATTTCGTGTCCATCACGGCCTGGTACGTACCTTACCGTTGCCGTATTCTTCCGATATGCGACGACACTCGATCTTCCCTGCAGCTAACGGTCGTGGTTGCACGAAGTTTTTATAAGTCTTCCGTAAAAAACAGGCGCTGCAAACACGCTTCTGTATCTACTTTATTTGTTCCGATTATTGACTGCAGAGATCGAACCAGAGATTCACTACCTAGTCCTCTTTTGCAGCTCTTCAACATGCGGTTCTAGGCGCTACAGTCTGGAACCACGCGACCGCTACGGTCGCAGGTTCGAATCCTGCCTCGGGAATGGATGTGTGTGATGTCCTTAGGTTACTTAGGTTTAAGTAGTTCTAAGTTCTAGGGGACTGATGACCAAAGACGTTAAGTCCCATAGTGCTCAGAGCCATTTGAACCAGCTCTTCAATGTGTTGTCTGACCTGCAGTCTGGCATTGTCCTTCCACTGCTATATGAGAAATGAAACTGGTAATGCTGGTTAGTATAAACCTGGAAGAGTTGTATGAAGGAAAGGAACAATAGTGCACTGTAAAATTAAGGAAACATTTGAGTGGTTGAAGGTTACCAAACTGACTTCGCTGCTAACACGGTGAAAATGTGTTCTACGTAGAGCAAATTCTGTCCTGTATTGTTCTCAGTCCTTAACAGACATGATTAGAATGAAAAAAGGTTGTTATTGAGTGTGCGGAAGGTGTTGTTTTGGCTAGACATGTTACCATAGATACATTCTCGCTCCTATCTACATCAACAAAATGTTGACAAGAACTATTTACGAAGGAATGGAAAAAATGTTGAACTTAGCTTGGAAGATAGCTTAATCAATGGGAAACCAACGATTATAGTATTGGTTGTTTTAGAGCAACCTCTTGAGGATATTGACTGAACTATACTCTTTGAAATTCTGGACGTAGCAGGGGTAAATTGGAAGGAGCGAAAGGTTCTACCCAAACCAGACTGCCTTTACAAGAACAGAAGGGCATGAAACGGTGGAAGATGACGCCTGTTCAAATTTCGCGCCAATCGCATTACGAAGCAAATCAGGTTTGCTTTAAATACACGCTGTAACGGTCGTCAGCGTTAGTTATGTTTGAGATACGACGTGGTGAGTTGGTGTTAATCAATAATGTTTTTAAGGTGACATAGAAGTCATTATGAACACCTCACTGAGATTGAACGAAGCCGTGTAATAGGTCTACGTAAAGCTGAGTGTGACTACTGAGATACTGCAGAAAGTCTTCGCACGAATGTAGCGCGCGCGGGATTTGCCTAGCGGTCTAAGGCCCTGCAGTCATGGACTGTGACGCTGCTCCCGGGGGAGGTTCGAGTCCTTCCTCGGGCATGGGTGTGTGTGTTTGTCCTTAGGATAATGTAGGTTAAGTAATGTGTAAGCTTAGGGACTGATGACCTTAGCACTTAAGTCCCATAAGATTTCACACACATTTGAACATTTTTGAACGAATGTAGTCACTGTGCACAATTGCTGGCAGTGGTGCTCACCAGAAAGAACGGTCGCAAGAAGACCGGGCTCTGGATGGCCACCACGTGGCACTACCGAGAGGAAAGACAATCGTGTACGGTGTATGGCTCTGGGGCATCTGCAGCAGCAACTTGAGCAGCGGTTGGCACCACAGTGACACAACCATGTGTTGCTTCATGGACACCTCCGAGCCAGACGCCCTGCAGCGTGCATTCCACTGACCCCAAACCACAGCCATCTCCGACTTGAGAGATGTCAAGCGAGAGCTCATTGGAGGGCAGGGTGCAAGTTTTCTGATCAAACTTGATTCTGCTTTGGCGCCAGTGATGGCTGTCTGTATCCTAGACACACTGGACCAACACCTGGAATTATGACCTGAGGTCAAACTTCGTGTGACAGCAGGAGTACTCTCTTGATTATCCCACCCATCCTGACTGAAAATCTGCACGTCGGTCTGGTGATTCGACCTGTTTAGCTGCCATTCATGGACGGCGTACGAGGATGTGTTTTCCAACCGGATATCACTCGCACATATGCCACTGTTGCAGCCCAAAAGCTCTACAGAAAATCGACATGCTGTCTTGACCTGTTCGATCACCAGATATGTCTCCAGCCGAGCACTTATGGAATATCATTGGACGAGAATTGTAGCGTCATCAACAGACAGCATTAACCATCACTGTATCTTCGGGCATGAGACCCCATTCCACAAACTGACATCCGGCATCTGTACCAAACAATGCATAAGCATTTGCATACTTGAATTCAACATTATGGCGGTTACAGCGGTTATTTTACTAACGTACCAGCATTTAACGGTTTCAATTATTTATCTCGCAATTACATAAACCTGTGATCTTGCAGCATTAATTACTTAAATATGTTATCTAGACAATTGTAATCCCAAAGTTTCATCAGTCCATATAAATTACTTCCTGGTGCTGCGACTTTTTTCGGTTAATGTATGTTCCAACACTATTTTAACAATGTTCTCGTATTGGTATTCTGCCGCCATATATAAGCCTCAACATCTAAATGAATAAACCCAAGCAAGCGAAGAATTATTATGAAATGAAGTTAATGATTTTATATTTACTATACAGGGTGGTCCATTGATAGTGACCAGGAAAAATATCTCATGAAATAAGCATCAAACGAAAAAACTACAAAGAACGAAACTCGTCTAGCTTGAAGGGGGAAACCAGATGGCGCTATGGTTGGCCCGCTAGATGGCGCTGTCATAGGTCAAACGGATATCAACTGCGTTTTTTTAAAATAGGAACCCCCCTTTTTTATTACATATTCGTGTAGTTCGTAAAGAAATATGAATGTTTTAGTTGGACCATTTTTTTCGCTTTGTGATCGATGGCGCTGTAATAGTCACAAACGTGTAAGTACGTGGTATCACGTAACATTCCGCCAGTGCGAATGGTATTTGCTTCGTGATACATTACCCGTGTTAAAATGGACCGTTTACCAATTGCGGAAAAGGTCGATATCGTGTTGGTGTATGGGAATTGTGATCAAAATGCCCAACGGGCGTTTGCTATGTATGCTGCACGGTATCCTGGACTATATCATCCAAGTCTACGGACCGTTCGCCGGATAGTTACGTTATTTAAGGAAACAGGAAGTGTTCAGCCACAAGTGAAACGTCAACCACGACCTGTAACAAATGATGATGCCCAAGCAGGTGTTTTAGCTGTTGTCACGGATAATCCGCACATCAGTAGCAGACAAATTGCGCGAGAATCGGGAGTCTCAAAAACGTCGGTGTTGAGAATGCTACATCAACATCGATTGCACCCGTACTATATTTGTATGCACCAGGAATTGCATGGCGACGACTTTGAACGTCGTGTATAGTTCTGCCACTGGGCACAAGAGAAATTACGGGACGATGGCAGATTTTTTGCACGCGTTCTATTTAGCGACGAAGCGTCACGCACCAACAGCGGTAACGTAAACCGGCATAATATGCACTATTGGGCAACGGAAAATCCATTGTGGCTGCGACAAGTGGAACATCAGCGACCTTGGCAGGCTAATGTATGGTGCGGCATTATGGGAGGAAGGATAATTGGTTCCGGTGGAGTTTCGAGTCCTCCCTCGGGTATGGGTATGTGTGTTTGTCCTTAGGATAATTTAGGTTAAGTAGTGTGTAAGCTTAAGGACTGATAACCTTAGCAGTTAAGTCCCTTAGGATATCACACACATTTGAATATTTTTTTTGAAGGATAATTGGCCCCCATTTTATCGATGGCAATCTAAATGGTGCAATGTATGCTGATTTCCTACGTAATGTTCTACCGATATTACTACAAGATATTTCACTGCATGACAGAATGGCGATGTGCTTCCAACATGATGGATGTCCGGCACATAGCTCGCGTGCGGTTGAAGCAGTATTGAATAGCATATTTCATGACAGGTGGATTGGTCGTCGAGCTACCATGGCCCGCACGTTCACCGGATGTGACGTCCCCGGATTTGTTTCTGTGGGGAAAGTTGAAGGATATTTGCTATTGTGATCCACCGACCACGCCTGATAACATGCGACAGCGCATTGTCTATGTATGTGCGAACATTACGGAAGGCGAACTATTCGCTGTTGAGAGGAATGTCGTTACACGTAATGCCAAATGCACTGAGGTTGACGGACATCATTTTGAGCATTTATTGCATTAATGTGGTATTTAGAGGTAATCACACTGTAGCAGCATGCGTTCTCAGAAATGATAAGTTCACAAAGGTACATGTATCACCTTGGAAGAACCTAAATAAAATGTTCAAATGTACCTACGATCTGTATTTTAATTTAAAATACTATCTGTTACCAACTGTTCGCCTAAAATTGTGAGCCATATGTTTGTGACTATTACAGCGGCATCTATCACAAAGCGAAAAAAGTGGTCCAACTAAAACATTCATATTTCTTTACGTACTACACGAATATGTAATAAAAATGGGGGTTCCTATTTAAAAAAACGCAGTTGATATTCGTTTGACCTATGGCAGCGCCATCTAGCGGGCCAACCATAGCGCCATCTGGTTTCCTCCTTCAAGCTAGACAAGTTTCGTTCTTTGTAGTTTTTTCGTTTGACGCTTATTTCGTGAGATATTTGGCCCGGTCACGATCAATGGACCCCCCTGTATAATCGAGCCAGTCACGTCGAAGAATAGGTGATCTCCAGCAAATGTACTTCGCTCTAATAGCGCCAGTTTTAATATCCAAAGAAAATAGCGCAGTACAGTGAAATAACTAATTAAATAGTGCCCCGCTACTTTTTTAATGACACACTCATTCGTTTCATTCGCTTAGATTGCATTTATGATGCACTACATGAAAATGTTCAGAGGCAAATAAATCTCTGGCCTCAGATACAGGTTAGAAACCTCGCACTTTGATGCAATGAACGAAGCATGTTACGAACAGCAGTATTTCACAAACCCCTCGCTCACTCCAATGGACAGTGCTTGGCGCTCGGGTATTAAGCAGCTGCAGTGGAGAGGAACGAGTTACAAGCGGCCCACGCGTACGTCCTAACAGACTCGTGGTATGGATGGCTTGAGCTGCTATTCTCCTTGAAATATGAGGTCAAGTAGGTGATGTTTCCTTGTCACGTCACTCCACATAGCCGCAAACACCGACACCCCTCACCTCCCACCCCCAGCGTGCAACTGAGCCAGTTGGCATTAGAACCGATATACTCACTACTAATCGGAACGTTCTTCTTGGTCTCACGTCTTGCCCCGCCCTCCTCCTCGCGTGACGCCTTTTTCCTGATATTCTCGGTGGTATTAATGACAAAAATAAATAAATACATAAAAATAGAAAAGAACGAAAAGAAAAATAAATAAACGATGATCATTGTACCTCTACTCCACGTTCCCTAAGCTTTTCTTGGTTCCTGGAGTGTGGGAACGGGACATGGTGGCCAGACCTATGCTTGCGACCCCTCCCCGCTTCGTCCCCACACCTCGCTTTGGGTGCCGGGGAGGTAAAAAAAGTGGCGCAGTGGTTAGCGCACTGGGCTCACATTCGGAAGGACGACGGTTCAAACCCGCGTCCGACCATCCCGATTTAGTCGCCGGCCGGTGTGGCCTTGCGGTTCTAGGCGCTTCAGTCTGGTACCGCGTGACCGCTACGGTCGCAGGTTCGAATCCTGCCTCGGGCATGGATGTGTGTGACGTCCTTAGGTTAGTTACGTTTAAGTAGTTCTAAGTTCTAGGGGGCTGATGACCACAGATGTTAAGTCCCATAGTGCTCAGAGCCATTTTTGAACCGATTTAGGCTTTCCGTGACTTGCCTAAATCACTTCAGGCAAATTCCGGGATGGTTCCTTTGAAAGGAAACGGCCGACTTTCTTCCCCGTCATTCCTTAATCCGATTGGACCGATGACCTAACCGTTTGGTCCCCTCCCCCAAATCAACCAACCAACGAACCAGCGGGCAAGTAGCTGAGGGCTCTTGGAAATCTTGTTTCTTCTTTCCTTGTGTCGATGGCAGGTGTATTACACATATAAAACTGTTACACATCAGGCTGGAAGTAGGAAATTACAAAAGAGAAAAAATTATTTTAGAAGAGAGATGAAGACAGGAAGATCAAGTAGTAGACGTCCTCGAAATGTGACCTCGAGCCCTTCATCCCTGTGCAGTGTCTCCCTAGTTTACTTACGAAGATATGTCGATATGCTAGTCCATTTTATTCTCTGTTCAACATGGCCTTTTTATACTGTGCCATAAAGAAAAATGGTTCAAATGGCTCTGAGCACTATGGGACTTAACAGCTGTGGTCATCAGTCCCCTAGAACTTAGAACTACTTAAATCTAACTAACCTAAGGACATCACACACATCCATGCCCGAGGCAGGATTCGAACCTGCGACCGTAGCAGTCGCGCGGTTCCGGACTGCGCGCCTAGAACCGCGAGACCACCGCGGCCGGCATACTGTGCCAGAAAGGATTACTACTGATGTGTGTTGTGTAAGCTGTGTGTATTCTTATGCAAACGAAAGCTATGTGCTAAAATTCTAAACCATTACAGTAACACATTTAACTTGGCGCCTGGTGCAAAAACTAGCCACGCTTATGTAATAAGTAAGTCTTCCCGGTTTGCTGTATGGTATACAATTACTGTGTAACGATTCACCGGAGATTCCTGGTCCCTTATGCCTGCATATTAATAAAATATCGATGAAAAACCACCTAACTTTTGCTGCTGGATTTCGGGTTCCCTCTTTATACCTCTAGAATGTACAAATCGAGATACTGACCAGGGTAGGGAAGCCGTCTTACATTGCACAGGTAGGACGATTTGTGAATGTTGTCGGGTGCTACAGCCACTCAGAAAACAGTGGAATAACAGAGAACAGTAAGAGAGGCAGTGTCAACGCATTGCCGAAAGTAAAATGGAAATGCCCTATGGCTAGAGCATTCCGTCGGGTAGACCGTTCGCCTGGTGCAAGTCTTTCGAGTTGACGCCACATCGGCGACTTGCGTGCCGATGGGGATGAAATGATGATGATAAGGACAACACAACACCCGTTTTCTGGGCGGAGAAACTCTCGAACCCAGCAGGGAATTGAACCCGGGCCGGTAGGTATGACATCCCGTCGCGCTGATCACTCAGCTACCAGGGGCGGACAACTGCTCGGTGACTGACACACAGGAGTTGTTTTCCATTCCTTCAGCTGCTTTGTGCTGGGGGCCAGTCCCATTTGACGCTGTAGCCACGCCATGAGGCGTCGAGCTTTCTGTGCAATTCTGGGAGACCTCTTACAAACACACTCTCGCTCTTTGGTTCATGTCCACCGACTAGTTAATTTGTCAGAATACTTTATCAACCTCGTCCTTGAATTTTTCAGAGCAGTGTAAGTGTATGAGATCGTTCCACCTGAGAACTCTCTAATATAACTATAAACCGCGTACTGGTTCAAAGAAGATTCCGACTTGATCCGCCAGATTATGTATGTATGTCGTTAAAACTCCCCAGAGCTGCTCCTGAAATTACTTCCATATCTGAGGATTTTACTTACTACCGGTGCGCCAGATATACGAATTCGTATAGTTAAAAATCCTAATAATTTAGTTTCTAATACTTCGACTACTTTACTCAATAAGATACGCGAGCCTAACCTTACAGTATGACTAGCTTCAGCCCAAATAATTCCTTCCCCATCAATCAAGGTGATAAAAGAGAAGAGGAAAATGTAAATGAGCGTATGGCGTCAGTGGCCGGGAGTTCCCAGTCGGGAAGAGTGACGATACGTAAAGTGGTAGAGCTGTCAAGAATATTCTGCACTGGGAGGTGATCTAAATGAATGAACGTATTCCTCCTAGCACAGTCAGTATCTCCCTCCCCCTTTCCCTTCCGCTGCTAGATGGTACTTTCATCGAACCCGTCGTATCAGCAAAATGAGACCTGAGTGCGTCTTTCCATTTCCGCATCCGAGAATTCAATAGTAGCAGCTCATCAGGTTTAGCAAAGGCAATTTCCAGCGGGCGCAAATCTTGATTGGAGAGTAAGAAACGAGGATGATTCTTAAGGTGCAAGCAGTAACAAGGATTAGGAGCCGTATCCAGAAAAGAGGTGCAATAAAAACAAGTGAAGGCAGTAAAATAGCACGCTACGTCTTTGTTTTGATGGCATCATGAGGTTTTTGATTGGTTCGAATCGACCCGTCACAGCATCCTCTCAGACGCCAATCTCCTCATCTCAGAGTAGCTCTTAAACATGACGCCCTTAGCTATTTTTTGTCTACATTCCTACATTTGGCTGCGTCTGGTACCATGGAAGTATACTATGAAAGATACGTCGATGATATACTACTCTTATCTGATTGTACAACAGATGAAGCTGAAGATCTTGCAAGCGAAATGAATAAATTGCTTAAGCTTATTCATTACCGTTATTTTAAAACCCTTGACTATTAATACAATGGTCCTTTTGAAGGTTTGTTATTGTTTAAATTTAAATTTAAAATCCATGGACATACAAAGAGCTGCATCTCGTTGCAAATACTATAACTCTGTATTATCTTATACCTGGGTATTTATGTTACTGCCAATCTCCATTAAAGTATTTTCTCATGAATTGACTGTTTTATACGTTATTACACGGATAGAAATAAGACATCAGATCACTTGATGTTTGTTTTTGCAGTAATTCATTTATTTATTCACTTCATTTTGTGCTCTCATGTTATCGCCAGTCTGATTAAAATATTTGCCCTTGTATCGACTGTAACACATGTAAACAAGAACAAATTACATATCTGACAAAAATAGGCCTGTGCCATATCTTTTTGTCGAGATCTCTGTTACAAGCAACAGTTGTATAGCACATGCTGCATGCTGGCAAGGTTTCGCTATCACAACGTAAAAGAATACAGATCGTGCAAAAGGGTGTGAAGTGACGTACCAACTGGCCATTAAGATGACAGCAGACAGATGGACACTAACGGAAAAAATTCGCCTACGCTGTCGCTGCAAGTACAAAACTAAATTTTGCATCCATATCGACAGATAAACAATTGACATGGCGATACATTAAAGCGTGTTCCATCTTCTTGTCACAGAGCCAGCGCCTAGCATTGTGATAGAAATAGTGACGTAACATCCAGAAAACCATCTGAAGATGAATCTGAAAAGGTTCGACAACCGACTCAAGGAATAATGAACAATTATTCAAAAAAGGACTTGGAAGAGCAGTTGAACGGAATGGACAGTATCTTGAAAGGAGGATATAAGATGAACATCAACAAAAGCAAAACGAGGATCATGGAATGTAGTCGAATTAAGTCGGGTGATGCTGAGGGAATTAAATTAGGAAATGCGACGCTTAAAGTAGTAAAGGAGTTTTGCTATTTGGGGAGCAAAATAACTGATGATGGTCGAAGTAGAGAGGATATAAAATGTGGACTGACGATGGCAAGGAAATCGTTTCTGAAGAAGAGAAATTTGTTAACATCGAGTATAGATTTAAGTGTCAGGAAGTCGTTTCTGAAAGTATTTGTATGGAGTGTAGACATGTATGGAAGTGAAACATGGGCAATAGATAGTTTGGACAGGAAGAGAATAGAAGCTTTCGAAACGTGGTGCTACAGAAGAATGCTGAAGATTAGATGGGTAGATCACGTAACTAATGAGGAGGTATTGAATAGTACAGGGGAGAAGAGGAGTTTGTGGTAAAACTTGACAAGAAGAAGGGACCGGTTGGTAGGGCATGTTTTGAGGCATCAAGAGATCACAAATTTAGCATTGGAGGGCAGCGTGGAGGGTAAAAATCGAATAGGGAGACCAAGAGATGAATACATTAAGCAGATTCAGGAGGATGTAGGTTGCAGTAAGTACTGGGAGATGAAGTTTGCACAGGATAGAGTAGCATGGAGAGCTGCATCAAACCAGTCTCAGGACTGAAGACCACAACAACAACAACAGGAATAAATTGCATCAAAGTATCGTCTTCACCGTTGTGCACCAAACATGCTAAGATTTAAATTTCCTGAATCTCACCACGAGTAGCTCCAACAACACACATCAATTTCAAGTACACAGGAAACCAGCACACACATTGATGTCACAATCAGTACAACCTATTGCCATCCAAACAAACTCAAAATGGCTTCATACAAGGCAATCCTCACCAGTGCACACCAACGTTCAAAATCGCATTATAAAAAGCCGACCAAGTCGATGAACAGAAAACGATTAAAGCAGTCCCAAGCAATAGTGGATATACTCCAAAATTAATAGATGAGCTAAATATTAAGATAAGTTCCCACGTGACGAACCATAAATAAAAACCAATAATGAACAGCACTACACCACAGCTGACAGCAAAGCATGCAGGTACGATATTTTTAGGAAAACTGTCCTGTAAAGTAGAAAAAGTTTCCAGTGGAACAAATATCAGAATGAGGTTTTACACAAATAATAAAGTAAAGAGCGAAGTTATCCATAATATAAGGTGCAATGAAATGAAAACCGAACGTCTTACACAACAAAACCGTGGAATGGTTCAATTCACAAGTAACTACCACAAGCGTTAAGACAATTATTCTATCGGGAGATGAAACGATCAATTCCTGACTCGTAGAACGCGGTCAGCCGCTTACGGATCCTCAACCACACCCACTATTGCGCTTCCTTGTCCGACTGAAACTCATATCTTTCTTCAGGTCACCACAGATGTTAAAATCAAACGGTTAAAGGTCCGGGCAGTACGGAGCGTGTTGCAGTGTTTCCCAACCAAATCGCTAAGCGTCGCCTTAAACCAATTGGCTGAGTGCGAGCGGACGCAAGCGTGCAACAGGATGATTGCGTCCGGCACATTTCTGGATATTTTAACGCTACGGTGCTCCGAAGTTCCTGCAAAGTGGCTTCCTAGCGCTTCACATTGATTGTGGTTCCACACTCGAGGAACTCGACGAAGAGAAGGCTCCAGCAGTCGAAGATGAAGGTCATCATGACCTTACCTAGTGCCACGGGTTTGGAGCCTGAGGGCAAACGGCAAAGACAACTGTGGAAGTGTCTCACACCTCCCCGTGAAAGCAATCGAAAGCTGTTCACAAAAGGGGAAGCGGGCAAACAGTCCATTCATGTAATATCCTCACTTTTCATGAACTGCTGTGTGTGCGCTGGCCGATGCGGTCGCGCATTGACAGACATGAAAACGAAGTCAGGGCCGAATGCATCCAGGAAAAGCATGTGGAAGGATTACAGCGTCACACTAGCGTTGACCTGTGAGTGTACATGCTAAAATATATAGAGGTCAGTATGTACTTGCAACATAAAGCCTCCGCACAACATAACACCTGCACCAAGAAAACGATGACTCGCGATACGTGTTCCCACCTGTCACCATGTGAGGGTACGTCCAGAATCATCTCGAACTTGACCGTTGTGGAGGTCCAGGTGGTTTCGTGTGGCAACACAGAGTACTGCATGGGAGTATTGAGCTCCAAATCTACGAATACGGTATACTCATCAGTTAAGGCTAATAGCTGTCCTTACGATATTGTTTATTATATGGCTACGAGTTTCGGTGATTCAGTTCACCATCTTCAGGCCTTAACTGACGCTGCGGGGATCGATTCCAGTCGTTTACATGATTCCATCAGTGGCCAACATGCACGAACTGGTTTTCGTAGACTACCTGTAACATCAATGTTGCGTCTCAAAGTATGGTATTTGATCGCTGGAGACACGATATCGTTGTTACAGGCGGTCTGCGAAAACCAGTTCATAGTTATTGGCCACTGATGAATCGCATATACGATTGGAATCAACCCCATCAGCGTCAGTTAAGGCCTGAAGATGGTGACTGAAGCACCGAAACTGGTAACCATGTAATAAATAACATCGTAGAGGACGGCTGTAGGTGTTCCATTTTATCACAGACGTAAGTCAACTCCGCAAGTCCCTCAAACCTCCATTTAGAAGGATGAACATACAAAAGTTATGGTAACACTGTACTCCTTTTCGATGTGCGTCTGTTAGTGTTCATTACGCTCTGACTTAGTTTTTTTGGATGACAACGCCCGACGAAATGTGAAGGGAACGAGAGGATATGAGGTGAATGGACTGGCCAGCAAGCTCGCGCGACTTAAATCCCATCCAGCACGAGTGGGGTGCGTTGGGCAGACGTACGGCAGAAGCAGAAGTGTTACGGAATGTCCACATACAGCAACGGCCATCCACTAGGTATCAGCCGCGCTGGTGGACAAGACCAGCATAGTAGCTCGTTACAAAGCATGCTTTCCTGTCCGTGGTGATCACACACCCTACTGAACAATTTTCCTCCATTGGAATGTTCAGGGCACCAGCGTAAATCGCTCTTTGAATAAGAGTGTCATTTCTGTTCCTCTCATTGCGTATTTCTTTAGGTTACTGTTTGTGCTATACTGTAGCAGTTCTTTCCATGTTTGTTCCATGTTTGATCGAGCTATGTTACTTGGTAGTAAAACACCATGCGAAAGTTACTTTCTTCCTTAATTTTTGCGCACCAGTGATCAGTGACCTGCTACCATATTTAGAGTCTTTGGTAATCGACATCGTAGTGATATTCCGAAACTAGACGTCATAATGTCGGCACACAGCCCGTCACAGTTGACGCAGCATGTGAAGGCTGCTGTGTGTGGACGGGTTACTCCTGTAATCAAAAGTGCAGATCTGAAGATGGTTCTAGAGGAACCGAAACCGGTCATGTGAATAAACATTTTTGCAATCACGACGCATCATAAGTAATATCCAGGGTTGTACACGTCACACTTCGTCCTCCTTCCAGTTTCCAGATGATTCTTCCCGTGTGAAATCATCCAGATATCCGGACCATATTGTAAAGAAGAACACGTCCACAGTGTTCAGTAACTGCTCGTTGATTGAAACGAACTGTCTTTTTGCCGTTTCTTCAACTCCCTTGTGTGTCTGGTTCATAATGCAGACTCACGTCACGTCACGTGCAGTTTCCTGTGCTCGACTAGGAGACCTCTAGCAAAATGCTCCTGCACGCTCATTCATTTCCACCGAGTAGTCACCATGTTATGGTACTTGTTCTAGCTCGTCCTTAAGTTTCGCAGGGCAGTGTGATCACACAAACGAAATCCGTCTCACTGTTTGCGATACAATTCTTGCAATAATAAGTTAGTGTATTTTGTATCGATCACTATTCTACATTCCTTCAACCTGATAAGATTCCATACCACATAACAACCATATTCAGGGTGCAGTTAGAGGTAAGTAGAAAATTCGGTGCAATTTTGTCATATAAAGACATGATTGGAGACCACGGCTGTCATATGGAACAAATTCTTGATGGTGTACAGCGGCTGTATCTCTGTCGTTCCATAAAATAAGTTTTTAGTGCTAATTTCACAAATTCCGTGTATTTAATGCTTCTTTCGGCATTTAATGCCCTAGACTCTAAGAAAAACACTTTGTCAATCTAACATAAAAGTCATTGACGCTTACTCTTCCAAAAATGTCATATCTTTGTATCACTGCATTGTAGCATATTTGAAACTCATGCATCTTGTAAAGTGTACGTTTTCATACGTTATGAATCAGAACATGTGGTGCACACTAAAAATTCGTTTTGTGATTGAATGGAAGTTGATTCAAATGGCTCTGAGCACTATGGGACTTAACTTCTGAGGTCATCAGTCCCCTAGAACTTAGAACTACTTAAACCTAACTAATCTAAGTACATTACACACATCCATGCCCGAGGTAGGATTCGAACCTGCGACCGTAGCTGTCGCACGGTTCCAGCTTGTAGCGCCTAGAACCGGTCGGCCACCCCGGTCGGCTTCAATGAAAGTGGTCAACAATGCAGTGCAACGTTTGTGACTGTGAAAATACGAACATCCTTGAGAATGAATTTCTTTGCAAGAAAACAGCAAAACAAATGCTCCAGATCGACATTTCATGTAAGTTCCATTCCAACACAAATACATACCGCATCCATTTGGTTTTACGTTTCTAATGTTGAATTATTGTTTATCCTATGACAATCCACAGGAAACCATGTATAATTTGTTTTGATGAAAGGGTGAGAATACGGCCGGCCGCTGTGGGCGAGCGGCTCTAGGTACTTCAGTCCGGAACCGCGCAGCTGCTACGGTCGCAGGTTCGAATCCTGACTCGGGCATGGATGTGTGTGATGTCCTTAGGTTAGTTAGGTTTAAGTAGTTCTAAGTCTAGGGGACTGATGACCTCAGATGTTAAGACCCATAGTGCTTAGAGCCATTTGAACCATGAAAAAACCGTCTGATGATGAAATGTAAGAAATTCGAAATCGGTAACGGTACTTTTTAAATAAAGGAACCTGAAACCAATTTGTGGCTGCTTGCTGTACACCATCAACAATTATTAAATAGAAAATTTTCTCAGAAAAAATAATAATAGGTTAATTATAAACCAAACTCTCTGCTTCTAGCAATAAAGCGAACTGGAGACCTCTGAGTTTCTGAAACAAGAGAGTAGCATCATGCTCCACGTTCAAGACAAATTATCTCGTATTAGAGGACTCCGGCGTAGTTCCGATTTCGAATAGATAAAATCTGATGTATCGTTAAGATTTCGTTCGCATAATGTGCTCACCTAAATTCACTTAACAAAAAAGCTCCCTGGGTGTCGAAAATTGGATAGTGTCGTCAGGAAAGAGATATTTGTAAACTTTTCTTACATCGCCTTGAAAAATGGTTGCGACAAATGAAATTGAAAACATAGCGCAGCTGTTCCAGAATACACTATTACCGATTCCACCGTTGCATAGAGAATGCTTTTCGAGTTTGAGATGAGTGGAACGAAACGTAAGACTTCGCATGTGTTCTGTGGGGAACTGATAGCGTCTGCCTCCTGCCCAAGTGTCAGTGCTTAAGTAGTTTTCAGTGCTTGCGTTTGTTCTACGTTATTAATTTTATCGTGTTAACCGGTTTCCAGCTTACAAGGGCGTCTTCAGACATTCGCTAACTATTGTCCCCTCTGACTTCACATGTTCCTGTATGGTTTTTGTTACTTCCCTCACTGTTTGTTTCTATATATTCTCTCATTTTCCTTTATTAATTGATTTCTTTTATTTTCTTGAAATTGTCTATGTAATTCAAATAGCCTGTAGATACCAGAATGAGATTTTCACTCTGCAGCGGAGTGTGCGCTGATATGAAACTTCCTGGCAGATTAAAACTGTGTGCCCGACCGAGACTCGAACTCTGGAAACATCCCCCAGGCTGTGGCTAAGCCATGTCTCCGCAATATCCTTTCTTTCAGGAGTGCTAGTTCTGCAAGGCTCGCAGGAGAGCTTCTGTAAAGTTTGGAAGGTAGGAGACGAGGTACTGGCAGAAGTAAAGCTGTGAGTAGCGGGCGTGAGTCGTGCTTCGGTAGCTCAGTTGGTAGATCACTTGCCCGCGAAAGGCAAAAGGTCCCGAGTTCGAGTCTCGGTCGGGCACACAGTTTTAATCTGCCAGGAAGTTTCAGCCTGTAGATACAATTGTTAAGTTTTTGTTTTAACTGCTACGTGTATTACTTTCCATGTTTAATACCTCTTGAAGTTGTACCATGAAATACTGTTTTTACTTTGTTTGGTTCATTTACTTCACCGAACTATTACATAGGCACAGTTTTGAGTACAGAGTTAATGTTTTTTTTCTGTTCGCTCCTTTTATATTTGTATATTGTTAAAACTTTTCACTTGTTAGAATGCACTACCACCAGACTGTCAGAGATGGCATTTACTGTATGGTCCCCAACACTCCTCCATTTTCCTGCATTTATCCATTTCTGTTTACCTTAAGGATATTGGCAACGGCCTTGCGGCAGTGGATACACCGGTTTCTGTCAGATCACCGAAGTTAAGCGCTGTCGGGCATGGCCAGGACTTGGATGGGTGGCCATCGTGGCCGCCATGAATGTTGCCATTTTTCGGGGTGCACTCAGCCTCGTGATGCCAACTGAAGAGCTACTCGACCGAATAGTAGCGGCTCCGGTCAAAGAAAGCCATCGTAACGACCGGGAGAGCGGTGTGCTGACCCCATGCCCCTCCTAACTGCATCCTTAGCTGAGGATGACACGGCTGTCGGACGGTCACGATGGGCCACTTGTGGCCTTAAGACGGAGTGCTTTTATGGATATTGCTTACATTCATCATATATTCGGTAGTTACATTGATAATTCCTTCTCTAAATTCGTTTGTATATCATTCTCCATGTTTTGAAGCTCCTAAAACAGTACTAATTTTATTTTATTGGTTTCCTGTATTATTATAAACTGTTATGTAGCTTGTTCCTGTTTTGTGTTAACTTTTTTTCCTGTTTTCTACTTTTATATTTATTTGCTGTTCAACTTCTTACTTTTTACATTGCATTACCACCACACTGTGAAAGACGTCATTTACTGTACGTTTCTGCTTCAATCTAGATTTGTAACTTCTTTTCCAGTGTCGATTACAAACGTAGTAACGTCTATGCCGACAATAGGCAGTAAATGTCAATGTGAATAAAATTCACCAACAGCAGTGTGCTTTAACGTATTATTTTATTTAATTGTGAAGGCTACCAGTTTCGGTATTTCATTGTGCCATCTTCAGACCCCACATGCATCTATCCAAATAAACGACCTTGTCGTATAGCGTCATAAATCACTGGATGTCGTGAATTCAATCGTTATACAATTGTTTCATTCGAAGACGTGATGGCAACTCCACTATTGTTATCACCTCTTCGAATGAAGCAATTGTATAACTACTGAATTCACGACTTCCAGTGATTTATGGCGCTATGCGACAATGTCGTTTATTTGGATAGATGCGTATGGGGTCTGAAGATCTCACAATGAAATGCCGACACTGGTAGCATTCAAAATAAAATAATCTGTTAAAGCACACTGCTGTTGGTGAATTTTATTGACATTGACATTTAATTAACCAGCCGATGTCCCCTGGCCATGATGGACCAACAGAGATAGTCAGTAAACGTCCGCAGATGGGCTTGTAAGCAGAAAACCGGTCAGCACAAATACAGTAATACTGTAGAATAAAATCAAACTAGAGCTTTTCATTTATTTTAACCATGTTGCACCAGGAACCGACGGAAATTTCTGTTAACATAATTTTGAAAAACCTTTAGTGTGGGTCGATGTACGTCGCGCTACAGAAGTGACCGAGCGTGACCCTCGACGACAAGTGCTCCGGGCGGCGCGCTTCGCCGTGGCGGTGGGCGTTTAACATCGACACTGGCGCCAGCGCATTGTGCAGCAGAGCTGCTGCCTGCGGCGTGCTGGCGCTGAATGCTGGAGCCAGCGGTGCGGCTCGTCCACCGCAATACAATTCGCCACGGCGTCCCGCCACGCGGAACGGCTCAATCTGCCCTTCCGACGGCGCCTGCGCTGCCCTATACAAGCGCCGCGGTTATTTCTGTCGGCGCTGTTTGTGCTGGAGCACCGCGCTGCGCGGCCCTCCGCTTTGGCGGGGTGGTTGGACACCGATAAAAAGGGAACAACATACACAGAATAAACTCTTGCGACGTTTGCGAAATCCTGTTTTAAACGTACTGATGCGTGTCGACGAACAAATGAAGACGTGGTGTTATTTGAAATGCTTATTATCTGACTGGCCTGATCTCTCTTTCAACCACGTAACAAGGGCCTGAGGATTGCGTAAATGGGTAACCGCGAACTACTCTAAAAGCATAACCCGTAATCTTTTGTGGGCTCATTTACTGAGGTTTTAATCTGAGGATATCAGTCCCCCTACGATCGTGACAAACCTAACTCACTCTGTTCGTCCACGAAACCCAGAACGTGATGGATGCAGGCGGCCAGGTACATGCTGGCTTCCCTGACCTCCCAAACGTGTTCAGTACATGAAACTTCGTGGCAGATTAAAACTGTGTGCCAGACCGAGACTCGAACTCTGGACTTTTGCCTTTCGCGGGCAAGTGCTCTACCAACTGAGCTACCCAAGCACGACTCACGCCCGGCCTCACGGCTTTACTTCCGCCAGTACCTCGTCTCCTCGCAGGAGAGCTTCTGCAAAGTTTGCCATTTTTACTATTCGAACGGTATCAGAAGTGAGTGATACTTCGACACGAAAATTAGTCTACTTTGCTTATTTTCATTCACTTATGTCGTATGGAATTATATTTTGGGGTAACTCTTTCCATTCTGCAAAGATATTTTTGGTTCAGAAACGGGCGGTTTCGGCAATATGTGATGTTAGTTCACGAACCTCTTGTCGCCCTCTCTTCACGAGTCTGGGTATTTTGACATTGGCCTCTCAATATATATATATTCCTTATTGTCGTTTCTTGTAACCAATATTAGTTTATTCCCAAGAATAAGCAGCTTTCACTCGGTTAATACTCGGCAGAAATCAAACCTGCATTTGGATCGGACTTCCTTAACTCTAGTGCAAAAAGGTGTGCAGTATACTGCCGCATCCATTTTCAGTAAGCTGCCGCTCGAATTCGAAAATCTTAGCAGTAATCCACGTGCTTTCAAATCGAAACTGAAGAATTTCCTCATGCGTCACTCCTTATATTCTGTCGAGGAGTTCCTTGAAAAATTAAGCTGATTCTTATTGTATTACTGATAGCTTTTACTTAAATTTATGGACTGACTTTTTTCAGGTTCATGAACATTTATTTTTATGTTATTACTTTTATGTTGTAATTTCATGTACTAACACGTTCCATGACCTTGGAGAGTTGCTCCTCAATTTGGTCCTACGGAACTTGACGTGTAAATGAACAAATAAATCAACCAAGAAGACTGCTACTCCACGTTTTTATACTGACAGAAAACACTATACAGGAGCAGGGTTGGGAAGTCATTCCACATCCACCTTATTCACCTGATCTTGCACTCTCAGATTTTCACCTTTTCCGTTCTCTATCCAACAACCTTCAAGGAATTTCCTTTCTAGATGAAAATGCGCTCCCAGCACGGATTGACGAGGCCCTTCAAAACCATGTGAGTTCTATAGTCGCGGGGTCGAAAATTTACCCCAGCATTGTCAGACTGTTGTAAATTGTGAAGGAGGATACATTATTGATCAATAAAGTCTCTGTTGCGTGTATCTGCTGTGTTTATTAAACATATGAAAAAACGCTACGAACTTCTGCATCGACCTAATAGTTAGTCTTTCCTCAATGCTCTGGCAATTCGAGAACACGTCCCGCTCAATTAGATCCATGCCAGTTGCCTATACGTAGGGGCAATGACGTCACATGCCACGCACTCCTTATCGATAACGTCATCATCGTCACATGACATGCCACTCTCCCCTTCTATGATGTCATTATTTCTTTCATTTTTGCCTCCTGTAAACCATCCCCCACCCCCAATCAGAGCCTAGTATTTACCCACCATTAAAATGAATCAGTCAAACACAGTGTAGCATTTTCGCAGCCATTAAAGTGAAACAGTCAGTAGAAACGTAGCCTCAGAGATTCCATCTTCACGACAAACGATTTGAGTATTGCACAGTGTTCAAAAGTGTATATCCAAAAAATTATATAGAGGGCGTAACTTGCGGTATTTCGGAATCTGAGACATATGTGTTTCGTGATGAGAAACTCACACACACATACAACGTTTATGTCATGAATTTACAGGTTAAACACCATTTCTGAACACCCATCGTTCAATCTCTGTGCCACACTTCGCATAAGGCATAACGAACCTTCGAATTAAATATTTTTTACGACAAAAATTTTTCTATGATACTTTTCCACTGTCTCAATGTTCATGCAACGTCTAAAACATCTGTAAAAATATGTCACTAACACAAAATGCAAAGTTTATGTCATGTGTCACAACATTATTCGCTCACACACACACACACACACACACACACACACACACACACATCTGGATGGCTGAAACATTGCTGTGGTCTCCCAAATTAAGTGCTCCAATAGCCTTTGCAAAACTAAATCGTTACAAAACCTATACAGATAAAAAATAACACTCCAAGCACAATCATACCGACATTGAGATTCCTATGCCTGCCTAACAGAAACTGTTTTATCCATAATCAGTAAAACAGAATAATTGTAGTGGCACCTGAAAATTTTTTCCTACGTCAAGAAACTCCTTCCCACCAACGTACATTTATTCAGAGTAAGGTTTAAATCCTGTCAACATAGAGGTCGCTAGAGATGGAGCACAACCTCGGAGTGTTTCACGGATGGGGCAGGAATTCGGCTACGCCCTTTCAGAGGAACCATCCTCACATTTGCCAGGAGTGATTTGGGGCACACGTGGAAAACTTAATCAGAGTGCTCGGATACAGATTTGAACTGTAATCCTCCTGAATGTCAGTCCAGTGTGCTAATCTCTTGCACTTATTGCATTATTGAAGAGACTATTAAAGCCGGCCGAGGTGGCCGAGCGGTTCTAGGCGCTACAGTCCGGAACCTCTCGACCACTACGGTCGCAGGTTCGAATCCTGCCTTGGGCATGGATGTGTCTGCTATCCTTAGGTTAGTTAGGTTTAAGTAGTTCTAAGTTCTAGGGGACTGATGACCTCAGAAGTTAAGTCCCATAGTGCTTAGAGCCATTTGTACCAAGACTATTAAACTATTGCATTGTTTTGCATAATTGGTTGAAATCTGAATTCACAGTAGAGCTACATGTATTTAAAATGATGAGTTTTTGGATTGGTGTTATGGTTTCAAACTCAAATAACACAGTGGAGGCTGCCAGCACTGCAATGTGTTTACAGCGAAACTGCTGTGGAAATCTACTGTAAGGTTAGTGTCTGCACAGGATACATAATCACCAGAACACAAGAGAGAATAGTGAGCTACAGGATAGACAGAATAAATGTGCCTCAGAAAACATGTCATATATCTTAAGATAGGCAAGCCAACTTACATTACCTGCAACTGGGTGTGGCTATGTAATTGGGTTGGCTATCTCAAGGCGCATGAAATATTTACTTGGCCACATTTATTTTGTGCGGCGTTTATATGAATGATGAGATGGTGAGTCATGTGTTCTGATTAGTGAACGTAAGAAGCGTTGTTATTCCTGCACAGTTGTGAACATAACTTATGTAGCTATTTTCCAGAGAGTTACTGCCGTACTGAGGCTTAACGCCTGCAGTGTCAGCAACCAACATCACATCACTGCTTCGAATACGCCAGAAGACAGATGGCCGTGCTCTTTATGAACGTCCGTCAGGTAGCAACCCTAGCGTCGCTAGAGGCTATGGGGAGTGAGGTCCTACGTATTCTCCTTCACAAGACTAGTGATTGAAAACGGTCCTGGCTGTATCTTAGCGCCGAGTAGTATTTGGGGCAGGGGCAGAACATATAATTTGCTCGAAGTGAATTCTCCGGGGCCACGCGCCAAGTCATCAAGGGTTCTATCAACCAGCGTTCTCACTTGAAGGATGCTTCCACGACGTCTGACTTCGTGACCTCGGGAGCTGCCAGCTGTGGACTTAAGTGTTTCTGGGGTCCTCGCTGAAGAAGATGGAGGTTCTGTCATCATGGCTGACTTGTAGACCTGGAAATTACCTCCTGTTTAACTTTCAAACGGCTACACGTTGGACATAGACAATTTTGCTCCCTACAGGACTTAGACTTTTTTCTTTCAGTTTGTGCTTTAATAATAAGTGTCCTCCAGGAAGTTGACTTTTATAAAGTGTGTGTTTCATGATTGTAGATTTAGTGACAATCTAACTGGCCTTCAGCTGCCAGAAGTATTTTTGTCTAAATCGAGAAGTGACTTATCTGATGTTTGTTTCAACCCACATTAGAGTAGATATGCTATTAGTCTTTGATAAGTAAACTTAATCAGTCATTGCTGCCGGGATCATTTTTGCGTCACTGTTGGCAGACATGTTAGTTACGGCAATGAGTTACCATTTTTTAAAAATATAAAGTTATTTTTTCGAGTATTTCTGTTGTGTAGCTAGGTAAAAATCAAGTAATATCAAATCTGGATAAATTTTAGGTGTTTTAGGTATGGATGCAACATGCTGTAGTGTTGTCTGTCTTCTGGTGGATGTTCTGTTGGCAGAATGTTCATTTAAGTGAACTGTTGAAATAAGTGTCCATTTCCCTGAATGATCAACTCAATATGCCGGTGCTTCAGTCTGAAACCGCGTGACTGCTACAGTCGCAGGCTCGAATCCTGCCTCGGGCATGGGTGTGTGTGACGTCCTTAGGTTAGTTAGGTTTAAGTAGTTCTAAGTTCTAGGGGACTAATGACCTCAGATGTTAAGTCCCATAGTGCTCAGAGCCATTTGAACCACCTAAAAAATCTGCAGACGATATATAAAGTTGCTGTACAGTACATGGTGGAGGGTACTTCGCAACAATAATATCGATTTTCAGTACTACTGCATTCATGTACTGGGAGAGGAGAGTGTAATACCTCCTCTCTTATTTTATTGACATGATGAGGTACACAGTGACAGTGGTATAATGGTCGCACTTCTGTCCTGTTCGAATACAGGCCATGTAAATATCTGCAATAGGATTTCCCAAGAACTACACCGTACTTTCTTTTTTTTTTTTTTTTTTTTTTTTTTTTTTTTGGAAAGGTTGCTATTTAAACGTGAAGAACAATTTTGTTACGCTTTTGAACAAGAAATACCAATTGGTTACAACCCTAACAGCAAATCTCCTGATCTTTTCGACATCAACCGCCATGCCTGCTTGATAGGGATTCCTAACACTAGACCAATACAATCGGTCACATCAGCGTCTTTTACGCAATTTCTTGCGCAGTTGCATAACACCTGTTCAGAAATCTTCTGATAAATAGAAGTCTTCCATTTGCCTTCCAGAATACTGATTTTACGTCACTGTCCAATTTCATACCACTTCTTAGTAATACCATTAAATGTTTACATGCTTTGATGTGCTCCACTTGTTTGTCACTAATCTTGTAATCAGTTATCTTTGGGTTCTTGCTCATTTTACAGGCATTAATTTATCCACATTTAAAGAGGTATAATTTTTTCTCGGTCTTTCTGCCTTTCCTCACAATATCCTGAAGACTGTAGCCTACTCCTCGTGACTAGCGCCTCGAAGGTCTCCGAGCTTTTCGTACCCGTCTGATCGATGGATCACCGTCGACAATGTCATCTGCCCTCACTTTATAGAACACTGCAGAGAGTTTTTGAGTTTAATACAGGATTTTGGCCAAAGACTGTTGTTCAGAAATTTTATACGACCTCCTCCCCTCCCCTTGCTGGCCAAAAACTGGCAGTGAAAATTTTCCACCACAAGGATTCGACCTAGCTTACCTCCGAGTCAAGTGCTACTGACAGGCGTGCATTAGCAAGCTCAGGTATGGAGGTGGAGTATTAACTTACAGAAGAGGCAATGTTTGGGTCACTCTTGTAGCTTTGTACATATTTAGGAGAGCTATTTGGCCATCTAGGATTGGTACTGCGGAGAAGGAAATTTCGTTGCTTGGATGGCTGCGAGTCACTAGGGCAATGGGGCCACTCGGCTGCTGTAGGAGAGGTGAGGTACAAAGGCGATTAGAATGTGGCCAGACATGGGTAACCCCAGAGCAGGGAGAATTTGGACAGCAAGTGCAGAAGATGTACCAATAAAGGCAGTATATAAGGCAGTCTGAAATATGACTGCATACAGCTCTTAGATATTCAATAATAAATCACGATTCCACTAAGAAGCAAATCTGAATACAACTGTGATCTAAGAAAATTGAGGTGCATCCAGTGAAACTACAATATTTGCAATATCTTAAAAACTACAAAATTCAATAATTTATACTGACTGAATATCTTCACAGTGCACACTGAAATTAACAACCTTGAAATGCTTTGTGTGATTTCAACAATCAGTGTCTCAGATTCTAACACAGTGATAGCATGATACTGTAGCTATCATCACCGAAAGCTATAATCTGTATTACGGCCTCATTGGACCACTTCAGTCAATCATTTCTGGTCCTCTTCTTTGGTATTTTCCCCTTCCGAGTGGCCCAGTATCTCTTCATTCGTTCCGATGCTTTTCGTCGTTCCTTATCTGTAAATACCCTTTTCATTGTATGTCGTTTGTCAATGTTTGGTTTAAATCTTATTTCTGTGTCCCTCAACTTCTTTAAATTTGGCGTTTTGTTCTGCAAATCATCCAGAGTTATTTCCAGTTCTTCCATATCCTCTCTTATTTCCTTAAGCCATCCTCCTTGTTGTTTCAAATTCCAGAGTTTCTCAATAATATTCCTTGATAATCTGGTTTCTGGTGTCCTCAGAATGTGACCACAAAAAGAGATCCTTTTCTTTCGTATAGTATCAGTGATGGGCTCCAGTTCTCTGTATACTACTTCATTTGGAACTATCCGCCATTGCCCAGCTTTTTGATATTTCTTATTTATGCATGTTCTAGCAATTCTTCTCTCTACTTTTAAAATTTTGTCAATTCTGTTTTTCTGGGTGACTTTAAAAAGAGTTTCACTTCCGTATGTAACCTCTGGTTGAACCACCGTCTTGTAATGTTTTACTTTTGTTTTAATTGATAGACATTTTTTATTGTACGTAGACCATGTTAGTTTTTGAGCTTTTGTCATCCTATTAGTTCTTGCTCCCCATGCAGGTTTCTCGTCCAATTTATGTGTTATAATTTCACCCAGGTATTTAAATTGTTTCACTATTTTAATTTCCCTATTGTTCACTGTGATGTGATCTATTACAAGTGGATCCGTTACCATTATTTCAGTCTTTTCAAATGATATTTGGAGTCCTAATTTTTGTGCTATATTTTGTAAGCTTGTTATTTGTTTCGTGGCTTCCTGAATATTATTAGCTAGTAATGCTAGGTCTGTTTTATTTATTGATTTATTACGTTTTTATATTTTTTCGTTGCACAAATATCTGTCAGAACATCATATTCTCCATAATATCATTGCAACTGCATGCAGCTGAATGCTTCATATCTTGTCGTACTTGCTTAGTTATTTAATAAATATTTTACTCTTTTTCCCAGTAAATGTTGATTACAATTGATATTAAAAACCATTATAATTCAAAAGTGGACCATCGTATGTATTAGGTGGCATGAACATTGAACAGAGTGAATTACCTTCCATTAGGAAAGAAAAATATGCTCCGTGACTGTGATATAACTCCCAAAATGGTAAAGAGCAGTAATAAGTTGTCATTTCCGTTATAGCTTTATTGGAGCAGGCCCAGACTTCGGCTAGTAAGTAGCCATTACCAGTGCAGTATTTTGAAGTTGTTATACGTGTTGTAGTACATCTACACCTGTTCGTCGGGCTCTTGTCACAGTTCATTACACGGTAGTTTTTAATGAACTGTGACAAGAGCCTGACCAACTGGTGTAGACGTACCACAACATGTATAACAACTCCACAATTTTGCATTGATAATGGTTAGTTACTAGCCGAAATCTGGATCTTCTCCAAGAAAGCTAGAATGGAAAGGACGACAGATTGTTACTCTTTACAATTTTGAAAGATTGAAAAAAGTTTCGAAAGATTTTTCTGTGAAGCAGGCCCAAGTAATTGTTTAATTCATATGTAACCATGTTGGATTGTCATTTAACATCAGTACACAAACATAAGAATGCTGGCTTTTTTATTTATGAAGAAACTACTATTTAAATGGTTCAAATGGCTCTGAGCACTCTGGGACTTAACTTCTGAGGTCATCAGTCCCCTGGAACTTAGAACTACTTAAACCTAACTAACCTGAGGACATCACACACATCCATGCCCGAGGCAGGATTCGAACCTGCGACCGTAGCAGTCGCGCGGCTCCGGACTGAGCGACTAGAACCGCTAGACCACCGCGACCGGCTCTTGTGTGTTGATGTGTAAATCTTCAAGCTGAACTCTGAATTATATTGAGCTGGCGAATATTTCGCTATTGCGACCACAAAATGGACTTACTTTTTTACATGTCTTGGATGACAATTCAACTTGAAGATTCTTCTACCATTCATCTAATGTTCTTAATACAACTTTATTGTATTTCAAAGAAGTTATATTTCCGTTTGTATAATAATTATTAATTGTACGACCACTTGACACTTACCGAGCGAGGTGGCGCAGTGGTTAGACACTGGACTCGCATTCGGGAGGACGACGGTTCAATCCCGCGTCCGGCCATCCTGATTTAGGTTTTCCGTCATTTCCCTAAATCACACCAGGCAAATGCCGGGATGGTTCCTCTGAAAGGGCACGGCCGACTTCCTTCCCCATCCTTCCCTAATCCGATGAGACCGATGACCACGCTGTCTGGTCTCCTTCCCCAAAACAACCAACCAACCAACTTAACACTTATCTGAAATGCTTACTTAAGCAACAATAATTCATCAGCATTCTCTGGTGTCATCTATATCAGTTCCAGATGTTACTATAAAACCCTTTTATTCATCTATCTCTTATTTAATATGTCTGATTTGTTTATTATTTCCCACTTCTAGGCAATAAACAGACGACTTGGCTACAGGATAACAGGTATATTTTATTATTTGCAGAGAGTTTAGTTGCAGGACATCAAAGCAGACGTTTGTGACCCCATCTTACGACTTTATCGAGCTTTTTTTTTTTTAAACAGAACCATGCATAGCCCTATTGCCTAAGGTACGGACAACGTCAAGTAAAGTCGCAATTGGTTTCCTCTTACGAAATTTTGGTTAGAGCGCTATTATTCAGCTTCACAGCCACTAGGTAACGTCACAAGACTAAAAGATTATTGGGAATAGGGAAGCATGGCCTAGCACTGCAGAAAGCGTGAGTTAACTGCCACTGTGCGAAAATGTATGTAGGCCAGACTATGTGGACAGTACAGGAGAGATGCACCGAGCATAAACAACTCACTGACAATGCTAACGAAATGAAGTTCACTGTGCTAGAAAACTGAGTCTCCCACGGATATACCATTATGACACCAAGTTGTTGCAACAATCGAACAACTTCTGGGATTGTTGAAATGTGACGACATGTGCATCTGGGTGTGGAAACCACTGAGCCCTTAGAAACAAATAGAATAACAAATTATATTTCTCACAACAATTATTGAATACACATCAGCAATAAATTATCTTGACCAAGTGAAGGTGAAACAGTATAAACAACATGTTATAATCAGCTTTATAACTTTGAATACTAGTATAAACACACAGATAGCAGTTATTCCTGATTCTGTTTTACAGACAAAGCAAAGGAACATATTTCCTGTCGACGCTCTCGAGACCTGGGCCTAACCGCATAGAGATGCGAAAACACATCAGACATAAATGAGGTTGGCCAACACTGGTATTTGAACGCCGCTCTCACTCCAGCGCCATAAACAGAGCGCACCATCTCGCTCGTCGCTTGTCGGTGCGCAGACTCGTGTTCGGGTGTGGGGAATTGAAGAACGCCGGCTGCCGCGGCGGCATGGCGAGGCAGTCCCCGACAGTTGGCAGCCCTGCCGCCGTGAGTAATGCATACGCGATGAGTCCGCAGGACGGCCACCCGCCTCGGCCGCGCAGGCCTGCCAACATCGGCGGACGCGGGCCCGGATCCTAATTCGATTGACGCGCAGGGCCGCCGTGGGTCGGTTATTAGGCTGCCCTGCCCGATGCCGGGAACGGAAGGGTTGGGGGCGGGGGTGGGGGTGGCAGGGGGCGTGGGGCGAGGCCGGCCAGTGGGGAGGGGGGTGGGGGAGGGGCGGGGTTCGTTAGCGGAGGCCGGGCCGCGACGGGTTTTCTGCGGGCTGGAGGCGGCAGTGGCGCCCACAGAGTGCAAACAGCACAGATGAAGAGCGCGCACGCTTTTACGGAATACAATGTTCGCTGTTTGCGGCGAGGCCAGGGGAAGGCGGACTGTTTAATCAGCTTTGTGCGTGTTTGCCGCGAAGGCGGCGGTTTCCTGGGACGCCGGCACGGCGTGGGCCGCTGTGGACAGTTTAAGTCCGTCCGGTGCCACCTGCCGACTACAAACGACTGCATAGAGCGGGGGAAATTTGTGTGAGCACAATCGCCGTATGAGGTCTACCTGTTGCAAAGTGCTTCACAGCGTAAGTTGATACTAATAATCGGGGAAGGTGTTGTAAATCCGGACAGTTTTCAGGCATACGTCTGTAATAGAAGTTTAACACTTGGCGTGTTTCTGAAGTAAGTACCGTTTTGAAATAAAAGTAAAACAGGTAGACTTTTTAGCAATTTTATTTTCACAAGAAAACCTGTAATTTAATCTATTTTTCTAGATAATTCCCACCAATATTAATGCACTTACTGTGCCATAGAACAAGCTTTGAATATCATCCTCGTAGAAATCCACCAACTAAAGGCAAATCTCGGTAATTGAGACGTTCTGTAACAATTCCAAAAAGCACACTTCTTGACACTTGAGGAAATTCATCACATACCGGCGATACAGTAAAGCGTTCGTTCTCTCTCACTATTTCGTTAATTTTCTGCGCCAAATCGTCAGTAACGACTGAAAGTCGCCCACTTCCTTCCTCCTCACGCAATTTCTTATAGCCTTCTTTGAAATCTCTCACTAACTTCCGTGCAATTCCATTGCACGTAAGTGTCAAGAAGTGTGCTTTATGCAGTTGTTACAGAACGTTTAAATTTTCGAAAGTTACGCTCAGGTGCCGGATATCTGCGAGGGTGATAGCCACTGCTGGTTGGACGACACCGTAAGTACCTTAATATTGGTGGGATTTATGTGCAAAAGTAGATTAAATTACAGGTTTTCATGTAAGAATATTATTTCTAAGAAAAATCTACTAATTTTATTGTTATTGTAAAACGGTAATTACCTAAAAATACGTCTCATATACTTTCCTGTGCTATTTTTAAGTGACAGCTTTCGCTTTCTGTGTGCTACTGTCTTTTTCTGAAATTAAAGCAATTTTTTGGAAAATTAAGATTTTTAACAATTATTTTGGGAAACTAAGATTTTTCCAATTGTAAGAACATGTTCCAAGGTGTCATAAGGTAATGTACCTAGGAATATACACTCCTGGAAATGGAAAAAAGAACACATTGACACCGGTGTGTCAGACCTACCATACTTGCTCCGGACACTGCGAGAGGGCTGTACAAGCAATGATCACACGCACGGCACAGCGGACACACCAGGAACCGCGGTGTTGGCCGTCGAATGGCGCTAGCTGCGCAGCATTTGTGCACCGCCGCCGTCAGTGTCAGCCAGTTTGCCGTGGCATACGGAGCTCCATCGCAGTCTTTAACACTGGTGGCATGCCGCGACAGCGTGGACGTGAACCGTATGTGCAGTTGACGGACTTTGAGCGAGGGCGTATAGTGGGCATGCGGGAGGCCAGGTGGACGTACCGCCGAATTGCTCAACACGTGGGGCGTGAGGTCTCCACAGTACATCGATGTTGTCGCCAGTGGTCGGCGGAAGGTGCACGTGCCCGTCGACCTGGGACCGGACCGCAGCGACGCACGGATGCACGCCAAGACCGTAGGATCCTACGCAGTGCCGTAGGGGACCGCACCGCCACTTCCCAGCAAATTAGGGACACTGTTGCTCCTGGGGTATCGGCGAGGACCATTCGCAACCGTCTCCATGAAGCTGGGCTACGGTCCCGCACACCGTTAGGCCGTCTTCCGCTCACGCCCCAACATCGTGCAGCCCGCCTCCAGTGGTGTCGCGACAGGCGTGAATGGAGGGACGAATGGAGACGTGTCGTCTTCAGCGATGAGAGTCGCTTCTGCCTTGGTGCCAATGATGGTCGTATGCGTGTTTGGCGCCGTGCAGGTGAGCGCCACAATCAGGACTGCATACGACCGAGGCACACAGGGCCAACACCCGGCATCATGGTGTGGGGAGCGATCTCCTACACTGGCCGTACACCACTGGTGATCGTCGAGGGGACACTGAATAGTGCACGGTACATCCAAGCCGTCATCGAACCCATCGTTCTACCATTCCTAGACCGGCAAGGGAACTTGCTGTTCCAACAGGACAATGCACGTCCGCATGTATCCCGTGCCACCCAACGTGCTCTAGAAGGTGTACGTCAACTACCCTGGCCAGCAAGATCTCCGGATCTGTCCCCCATTGAGCATGTTTGGGACTGGATGAAGCGTCGTCTCACGCGGTCTGCACGTCCAGCACGAACGCTGGTCCAACTGAGGCGCCAGGTGGAAATGGCATGGCAAGCCGTTCCACAGGACTACATCCAGCATCTCTACGATCGTCTCCATGGGAGAATAGCAGCCTGCATTGCTGCGAAGGGTGAATATACACTGTACTAGTGCCGACATTGTGCATGCTCTGTTGCCTGTGTCTATGTGCCTGTGGTTCTGTCAGTGTGATCATGTGATGTATCTGACCCCAGGAATGTGTCAATAAAGTTTCCCCTTCCTGGGACAATGAATTCACGGTGTTCTTATTTCAATTTCCAGGAGTGTATATTTTAATGAAATTTGTAATATGCGATGTTATTACTCTTCTTCACACCAATAACCAGAAAGTGAAATCAAATTAACCGGAATTATTATCAAAAATCAGTTCTAAATAAAATGTCTTGAAGCAGAGCCTGTTGGAAACTAACAGAAATTTCCATTTCCGAGACAGGAAAAACTGTTGAGATATTAAGGAAACTCAGTTCTATGGTAAAATCCGAGCGAAGTGGCGTAGTGTTTAGCACTCTGAGTTTGCATTCGGGAGGACGACAGTTCAAACCCCTGTCCGACAATGCACATTTAGGTTTCCCGTGATGTCTCTAAATCGCTCCAGGGAAAAGCCAGGTTGGTTCGTTTGAATGCACACGGCTGATTTCCTTCCCCATCCTCCGCACTATCCGAGCATGTGCTCCGTCTCTGATGACTTCGATGTCGACGGACCGCTAAACCCAGTCTTCCTTCCTTCCTTCCACGATGAAAGACCTTCTTCTGTTTCAAGCTACAATATGGTGCACGACCGATGAAGTACGGCTTACGTATCTTGATGCTATATAAATAGTTTTGAAATATACATAGCATTATAAACTAAAACTAGACTCGTCCGAACAGGCTTCGGAGAGCCCCTCAGAACCCACCGACCGCCGTGTCATCCTAAGCCTCTAGGCGTCACTGGACGCGGGTATGGAGGAGCTTGTGGTCAGCACACCGCTCTCCTGCCCGTTGTCAGTTTTCGTGACGGGAGCCGCAACTTTTTAGTCACGTAGCTCCTCAGTTGCTCTCGTAAGGGCTGAGTGCATCCAAATGGTTCAAATGGCTCTGAGCACTATGGGACTTAACATCGGTGGTCATCAATCCCCTAGAACTTAGAACTACTTAAACCTAACTAACCGAAGGACATCACACACATCCATGCCCTAGGCAGGATTCGAACCTGTGACCGTAGTGGTCACGCGGTTCCAGACTGAAGCGCCTAGAACCGCACGGCCACCGCGGCCGGCGAGTGCATCCAGCTCACTAACAGCATTCGACAGACCTGGACGGTTTCCCATTCAAGTGCTAGCCAAGGCGGAAGGCGCTTAATATATAGAATTATACTCACAATAAAATGCTGTGCCTGAAGAATTAACAATGTATCAAAAATAGATTTAATGCATTATACAGCACGTAAATGTGTAGAAAAAGAAATATTTACAACTGCTGAACAAAAAACAACCTCATGTCTAACCACAACAAAACCTATGGAAAATAGCTGAAACTGATTATAGCAGTCTGTAGTGGACCTTCCTTCGTGTGGCTGTAATATCAGTAACTAGTGTGAAGTACCGGCCTAAGACACCGTGTGTCCCTATGTACACTCTCCAGTGGGTTCAACTCCTCTCCCTTACATATACCGAAGAGCCAAAGAAACTGGTACACCTGCCTTGTATCGCATAGGGTCCCCGCGAGCATGCAGAAGTGGCATGCACTCGACTAATGTGGGAAGTAGTGCTGGAAGGAACAGACACCGTCAATCCTGCAGGACCGTCCATTAATCAATAAGAGTACGAGGGGATGAGATGTCTTCTGAACAGCACTTTGCAAGGCATCCCAGATATGTTCAGTAATGTTCATGTCTGGGGAGTTTCGTGGCCAGTGGAATTGGAAGTGTTTAAACTCAGAGGAGTGATGCTGGAGTTACTCTGTAGCAATTCTGGAGTTGTGGGGTGTCGTATTGTCCTGCTGGAATTGCCCAAGTCCGTCGGAACGCACAATGGATATGAATGGATGTAGATGATCTGACAGGATGCTTACATACGTTTCACCTGCCAGAGTCGTATCTAGACGTATCAGGTGTCCCATATCACTCCAATTGCACACGCCCCACACCATTACAGAGCCTCCGACGGCTTGAACAGTCCCTTGATGACACTCAGTGTCCATGGATTCATGAGTATTTCTCCATACCCGTACACGTCCATGCGCTCGATACAATTTGAAACGAGACTCGTCCGACCAGGTAACATGTTTCCGGTCATCAACAGTCCATTGTCGGTGCTGAGGGGCTCAGGAGAGGCGTAAAACTTTCTGTCGTGCCGTCATCAATGGTACGTGACTGGGCCTTTGGCTCCGGGAGCCGATGTGGATGATGTGTCATTGAATAGTTCGCACGCTGACACTTGTTAATGGCCAGCAGTCAAATCTGCAGCAAGTTGCGGAAGGGCTACACATCTGTCGCATTGAACGGTTCTCTTCAGTCTCGTTGGTCCCGTTCTTGCAGGATCTTTTTCGCCCGCACCGATGTCGGAGATCTGATGTTTTACCGGACATCCACGGTACACTCGTGGAATGGTCAGAAGGTAAAATCACCACTTCATCACTACCACGGAAATGATGTGTCACATCGCTCTCGCGCCGACTGTAACACCACGTTCAAACTCACTTAAATCTTGATAATCTGCCATTGTAGCCGCAGTAACCGATCTAACAGCTGCGTCAGACACTTGTGTTATATAAGCATTGCCGACCGCAGCGCCGTATTCTGTCTGTTTACACATCTCTGTATTTGAAAACGCATGTTCATATCAGTTTCTTTGGTCCTTCAGTGTAAAACCAGAAATGGCTGTATAAAGAGAAAGAATGTGAACAATTGTGAAAGACAAATACAAAATCGAGCAATATTTCGAGAAAAGACAATGTTCTGCGAATGCAGAAACAAGCATACTGTGTATAATCGAACGTTGTAGTCTCTCGTGGTAAATATTGTATATGCAGAAAGAGTGAGAATTAGCTGGTGGAAGCAGTAACGGCCGTCTCAATACTGCAAATCAGATCAGGTAGATTTGCCTACATCTCCCACACAGTCAAGACGAACAATGCATCTACAGGGTGTTTCAAAAATGACCGGTATATTTGAAATGGCAATAAAAACTAAACGAGCAGCGATAGAAATACACCGTTTGTTGCAATATGCTTGGGACAACAGTACATTTTCAGGCGGACAAACTTTCGAAATTACAGTAGTTACAATTTTCAACAACAGATGGCGCTGCAAGTGATGTGAAAGATATAGAAGACAACGCAGTCTGTGGGTGCGCCATTCTGTACGTCGTCTTTCTGCTGTAAGCGTGTGCTGTTCACAACGTGCAAGTGTGCTGTAGACAACATGGTTTATTCCTTAGAACAGAGGATTTTTCTGGTGTTGGAATTCCACCGCCTAGAACACAGTGTTGTTGCAACAAGATGAAGTTTTCAACGGAGGTTTAATGTAACCAAAGGACCGAAAAGCGATACAATAAAGGATCTGTTTGAAAAATTTCGACGGACTGGGAACGTGACGGATGAACGCGCTGGAAAGGTAGGGCGACCGCGTACGGCAACCACAGAGGGCAACGCGCAGCTAGTGCAGCAGGTGATCCAACAGCGGCCTCGGGTTTCCGTTCGCCGTGTTGTAGCTGCGGTCCAAATGACGCCAACGTCCACGTACCGTCTCATGCGCCAGAGTTTACACCTCTATCCATAAAAAATTCAAATGCGGCAACCCCTCAGCGCCGCTACCATTGCTGCACGAGAGACATTCGCTAACGATATAGTGCACAGGATTGATGACGGCGATATGCATGTGGGCAGCATTTGGTTTACTGACGAAGCTTATTTTTACCTGGACGGCTTCGTCAATAAACAGAACTGGCGCATATGGGGAACCGAAAAGCCCCATGTTGCAGTCCCATCATCCCTGCATCCTCAAAAAGTACTGGTCTGGGCCGCCATTTCTTCCAAAGGAATCATTGGCCCATTTTTCAGATCCGAAACGATTACTGCATCACGCTATCTGGACATTCTTCGTGAAGTTGTGGCGGTACAAACTGCCTTAGACGACACTGCGAACACCTCGTGGTTTATGCAAGATGGTACCCGGCCACGTCGCACGGCCGACGCCTTTAATTTCCTGAATGAATATCTCGATGATCGTGTGATTGCTTTGGGCTATCCGAAACATACAGGAGGCGGCGTGGATTGGCCTCCCTATTCGCCAGACATGAACCCCTGTGACTTCTTTCTGTGGGGACACTTGAAAGACCAGGTGTACCGCCAGAATCCAGAAACAATTGAACAGCTGAAGCAGTACATCTCATCTGCATGTGAAGCTATTCCGCCAGACACGTTGTCAAAGGTTTCGGGTAATTTCATTCAGAGACTACGCCATATTATTGCTACGCATTGTGGATATGTGGAAAATATCGTACTATAGAGTTTCCCAGACCGCAGCGCCATCTGTTGTTGAAAATTGTAACTACTGTAATTTCGAAAGTTTGTCTGCCTGAAAATGTGCTGTTGTCCCAAGCATATTGCAACTAACGGTGTATTTCTATCGCTGCTCGTTTAGTTTTTATTGCCGTTTCAAATATACCGGTCATTTTTGAAACACCCTGTATAATTGCCGGCCATTGCGGCCGAGCTGTTCTAAGCGCTTCCGTCTGGAACCGCGCGACGGCTACGGTCGCAGGTTCGAATCCTGCCTCGGACATGGATGTGTGTGATGTCCTTAGGTTTGTTATGTTTAAGTAGTTCTAAGTTCTAGAGGACTGATGACCTCAGATGTTAGGTCCCATAGTGTTTAGAACCATTTGAACCATTTTGAACCATCTATAATTAAAAACATGAAAGACTACCTCAAAGATTATGTTCAAGTAAAAAATGCATTGTGACGGCTATCAGCACGAACGTAAAATGAACTGAAATGTAGATGATGTCACAGGTACGATATTTGCCTCAAGGAAATTCCGAATTTAGAAGAATATGTTTTAAAGGCATTGGTAAAGTGATTACCACATTGCAACTTTATCTTTTGCAAAAAGACGTCGAAGGCCCCCTGGAGGTCATAAATTACGATGGATTTCTGAATCCCCATTATATTTTTTTCCCCACTATCAGAAACAAACTACATAAATCTTCCTAATTTGCAAATACCGCACCGCGGTGTCACGTACGCGGCAGTAAATTCACCTTTATGGATATCAGGTATCTGAATTTATGGGGGTTTTCCTAGCGAAAAGTTAATAACGAGCCCGTATGAGATCGCGTTTTATGCACGGGAAGTGCTTTCTAGAAAAAAAAGGAAGAAAGATGCAGGTAGCGGAAGTGGATTTAAAATATACGTCGCAAAGAACAGACTTACGATACGGTAACACGAGAGAGAGGGTGTTAGCCAATAACGAAGGCGAAGCGCAACGAATCGTTATTGCTAAAACTGCACACTCGAGGCGGCGATACGGGAAAAATTGTAGCTTAGCGCTGATCAGTGAATCCGCAGAAAAAGATGCGGTAATTACCAGTATCCATCAGCTGTGTACAAACCCACTTTTGGTAAAGGTACGACCGATATCCTGAACTGTCGTGGTAGGGAACCTGTATAAGAACTAAGAGCACATCCAATAAGCCAGTAATTTCAGCAACACAGTATACCACGAAAGGAGCGCTACGCAAAGACTGGGAAAAAAAATGGTTCAAATGGCTCTGAGCACTATGGGACTCAACTGCTGAGGTCATTAGTCCCCTAGAACTTAGAACTAGTTAAACCTAACTAACCTAAGGACATCACACACATCCATGCCCGAGGCAGGATTCGAACCTGCGACCGTAGCGGTCTCGCGGTTCCAGACTGCAGCGCCAGAACCGCGCGGCCACTTCGGCCGGCAAAAACTGGAAAGATGCACAGGTTACACCGGTATTCAAGGAAGGTAGTAGGAGTAATCTATTAAATTACAAGCCCATATCATTGACATCGATATGCAGCAGTATTTTGGAACATATACTGTGTTCGAACATTATGAATTACCTCGAAGAAAACGGTCTATTGACACATAGTCGACACGGATTTAGAAAACATCGTTCTTGTGAAACACGACTATCCCTTTACTCACACGATGTGTTGAGTGCTGTTGACAAGGGATTTTAAAATTGATTCCGTATCTCTAGATTTCCAAAAGGCTTTTGACACTACACCACACAACCCGCTTGTAGTGAAATGCGGTGCTTATTGAATATTGTCTCAGTTATGTGACTGGATTTGTGATTTCCTCCCAGAGAGGTCACGGTCGTCGAGTAAAACAGATGTGATTTCTGGCGTTCCCCAAGGTAGTGTTATAGGCCCTTTGCTGGTCCTCATCTATGTAAACGATTTCGGAGACAATCTGAGCAAGCGTCTTAGGTTGTTTGCAGATGACGCTGTCGTTAATCTTCTAGTAAAGTCGCCAGAAGGTCAAAACAAATTGCAAAACGATTTAGAAAAGATATCTGTATGGTGCGAAACGTGGCAATTGAATCTAAACATAAAAAAGTGTGAGGTCATCCACATAAGTGCTAAAAGGAATCCGTTAAAGTTCGGTTACACGATAAATCAGTCAATTCTAAAGCCCATAAATTCAATTAAATACCTAGTAATTACAATTACGAACAACTTAAATTGGAAGGAAGACATAGAAAATACTATGGGCAAGGCTAACCAAAGACTACGTTTTACTGGCAGGACACTTAGAAAATGTAACAGATTTAATAAAGAGACGCTTGTCCGTCCTCTTTTTAGAATTCTACCACGCGGTGTGGGATCTTTATCAGATAGGATTGACGGAGTGCATCGAGAGAGTTCAAATAAGAGTAGCACGTTTTGTATTATCGGGAAATAGGGGAGAGAATGTCACTGAAATGATGCATGATTAGGTGTGGCGTTTTTCGTTGCGGTGGTATCTTCTCATGGATTTTGAATCACTAAACTTCACCTCCGTACGCGAAAATATTTTTTTGATTCCGACCTACATAGTGTGAAAGGATCATCATAATAAAATACAGGAAATCAGATTTCGCACCGAAAGATATAGGTGTTCGTTTCTTCCGCGCACTATACGAGATTGGAATAATAGAGAATTATTGTGAAAGTGGTTCGATAAACCCTCCGCCAGACACTTAATGTGATTTACAGTGTATCCATGTAGATGTAGATATCGCCGGAGCTTAAAGGTATCGACCCCAAGTTGGAGATCCTTAGGCATTGTCTGGCAAGCTGCAAGCTCTGTTAAAGGCTTCCGAAGTTAATTTCGCGGACATATGTTATGACGACTGTATTGCTGTGAACAATGGCCATGTTATTAGTAATGGCCGATGTGAGATTTACATTTTTAGTGCCTATTCTATGTACAGATAAAAGATAATTCCGGAAAGCTTTTCACACCGTTCCTCACAAGCGACTTCTAATCAAGCTGCGGGCTTATGGGGTATCGTCTCAGTTGTGCGACTGGATTCGTGATTTCCTGTCAGGAAGGTCGCAGTTCGTAGTAATAGACGGCAAATCATCGAGTAAAACTGAAGTGATATCAGGTGTTCCCCAGGGAAGCGTCCTGGGACCTCTGCTGTTCCTGATCTATATAAATGATCTGGGTGACAATCTGAGCAGTTCTCTTAGGTTGTTCGCAGATGATGCTGTAATTTACCGTCTAGTAAGGTCATCCGAAGACCAGTATCAGTTGCAAAGAGATTTAGAAAAGATTGCTCTATGGTGTGGCAGGTGGCAGTTGACGCTAAATAACGAAAAGTGTGAGGTGATCCACATGAGTTCCAAAAGAAATCCGTTGGAATTCGATTACTCGATAAATAGTACAATTCTCAAGGCTGTCAGTTCAACTAAGTACCTGGGTGTTAAAATTACGAACAACTTCAGTTGGAAAGACCATATAGATAATATTGTGGGGAAGGCGAGCCAAAGGTTGCGTTTCATTGGCAGGACACTTAGAAGATGCAACAAGTCCACTAAAGAGACAGCTTACACTACACTCGTTCGTCCTCTGTTAGAATGTTGCTGCGCGGTGTGGGATCCTTACCAGGTGGGATTGACGGAGGAAATGGAAAGTGTGCTTAAAAGGGCAGTTCGTTGTGTATTATCACGTAATAGGGGAGAGAGTGTGGCAGATATGATACGCGAATTGGGATGGAAGTCATTAAAGCAAAGACGTTTTTCGTCGCGGCGAGATCTATTTACGAAATTTCAGTCACCCACTTTCTCTTCCGAATGCGAAAATATTTTGTTGCGCCCAACCTACATAGGTAGGAATGATCATCAAAATAAGAGAAATCAGAGCTCGAAAAGAAAGGTTTAGGTGTTCGTTTTTCCCGCGCGCTGTTCGGGAGTGAAATGTTAGAGAGATAGTATGATTGTGGTTCGATGAACCCTCAGCCAAGCATTTAAATGTGAATTGCAGAGTAATCATGTAGATGCAGATAATGCCTGATAATGCACGGCTTTGTCGGACCCTTTTTCATATCTGCACTTCTTCTTGGTTTGTCCTTCCAGCTGTTTCATTTTGATCAAGATTCCGTATTATTCTTCGATCTTCATTCCTGGTTTTTTAACGACCGCAAACATTGTGTATGAGTAAAGATGAAAAATAAATGTTACGTTGTAACTATTTAAACATAATTTTTTTAGTTGTGCTTATTTCACACGCGAGCGAACATGTTCACGCGCCGCCTCCGAACATGAATGTTTCATTTGTAGGTACGACACACGGGCAGCCACAACAGTTGATCTCTAGAGATCACGATCTCAGTTAGGTCACCATTTCATGCGCTGATGTAATGGTGTATTTTCCTTTTTTTCCTTTTTATTGCAGTTTTAATACCTTTTTTATATTTAATAGTAATTTTGCATTTTTTTTCCTTTTCAGGATTTTTAGTTCCGATGATCATTCATAAGAGTCGACATGGGAAAACTGTCACCGGACCACAAGAGATAATTTAAAAAAGAGAAAATTCCAAATACTCCTCCTGCTCTAGTTCGACAATGTCAAATTTCGAGGAACTCGTACATAACTTTTCAATAAAAGTTAAATTTTCATCTAAGGCAGCTGGTTCTTTATCGCAATGTACACAACTGTGTTCTTACAGTAGGTATTATTTTCAGGCCACAGTTTTGTACAAATAGCTGCTAACTGTTCTGGTGTTGTCTATACACGAATATCTCATTGCACCGTGTGTTAGCTAGGTTGTAGTCCAGTTTTAGTTCCTATACACAACACAAATAAAAGTGGTGATGTCCCTCTTCAAGCTGTCTCTAATTTTCCTTCCTCGTTTTCCTTATATGTACAGCATATGCAAAAACCTTCAGACCTTTATGATCTTTATGATGTTGTTTATGACTGTTGATCACTAATCAGCGGCTTCGGAAAGTGTTTTTCCACACACACACACACACACACACACACACACACACACAAAACCTGTCCTCACCTGCACACATTTTTCTCCTTTGCTGGTTTCAACAGATTACTCTCTTGTACCCAGAAGTTTGACACAGGCTTAAATCATAGATAAGACGACGTCCAACAAGCTGCGGAAGAGAAATACGTCCAACAAAGAACAAATAGAAAAAATCTGTTAAAAAGAATAGCTGAGCATCATAAAAGTATAAAAGTTTGTTAAAAGCGAATGTGCAATATTTGAACATCAAGAAGATCACATAGTTTCGTTAGTTTATCTTTCTATAACGGAGATACGTGAGTTTTCTGATGCTCACCTGTTGTATAATCGTTTCTAACAAACGGTCTATACTCTTCTGATGCTAAGATACTGCTTTTAACGACCTTTTTATTTTTTCTCTTATTTTTTGTAACTCGCCACATTGTTTGATTGTTGTTTGAATTTGGGTTACCTACGATCTTAAGCCTGCATCGAACGTCTGAGGATGAGACGGTAGCCTGCTGGAACCGGTAAAGTGAAATTTCAACATTTTATGCAGCTCATGACTGATTTTGATTTTTTTGAAAAGAACTTTCGGAACCACTGACTAAATGAACAATAGCAGAATACCATGTGTGCTATACCCCACAATAAAAACAGGACCCAATTTCAGTATTTATGTTGTTTAGTCTGCACTTAATCACTAGCCATTTTCCGATACTATTATAACATTACCTCAGAATGTTATCTGTAGAATTGTTAACCGACCTATACAGTAGCGGGAATCAGTAAAAAGACATGGATTTTTGTAGGAAAATTGACATTGTCGGCTGAAATGGTTGTACACAATGTATATACAATAGCATGAGACCCAGTATACTGACAAATGCAGTCAAAAGGATGGTATTTGGTTTCAGTAGTACAGTATATAACAAGACAACAACGTTTCATGTGGTAAAATGCGAGGCTCAATATAAAGGCAGTCGGCTCTGTGTGGTGTTTGTGTGTGCGTATGTGCCTTTACTGCAGGAGGAAACGGACGCCATAAGTGACAGTTCGTGTGGTGTACATAAACTGTCGTTGCGACAATGCCACACGAGATGAAAAACCAAAAATTGGTGCGTACCAGTAAATTAGACTCTGTAACCGGTAAATCCCCAAGCAGTTAAACTACAGTGATTGATAATTTCATTAGATTGGCACACGATATGGACAGAATGTACTCGTAAAATATGGGCTAAGTAGGAAATTATTCGAGGCATCGAAACGGTTCGTTTTGCGCATAGCAAAGACCACAAATCGTTATTCTTCCCAACTTGTTCCTGATTCATAGTTGTCACTAACTGCCAGATGCGTGCAATAAATTTTGTCAAATGATAAACATGTTGCATTCAAGAAACTTCTACAGAAACCTGCACTAACATACAAACATAAATAGGCTAAGCTCGAGTTTGCTGAAAAACATTTATCATAGACTTCAGAATGAGATGAAGTGATCTTCAGTGATGAGAAGACGTTTAATTTAGATTGACTGGATGTATTTCAATATTATTGGCATGATTTGAGAACAAAGCAGCAGGTAAGAATGAGTAGAAATTTTGGTGGTGGAAGTGCTATGATTGATGAGGGACTGCGACTGCTGTGTTCGGATGCGGGCTGAGTTGGCACCCCTTCGCTCCCAGCTTCAGGCAGTGTTGGCTTTGGTCACACAGCTTGAGGCTGTTGCCAATGGGCATCACTGTGGGGCCCCGGAAGGGGGTTTGTCGGGGACGGCCAGCTCGTACCACGCATCCCCCGATCGGACTACGGCTGTGGCTGCCCGGGATACTGCCCACATTGTGGCTGACACTTCACCCGTGGCAGAGCGGGAGGTCGTCTCGAGGTGTGGCAGGGGGCAAAAGACATTCCGGAGGGCTGAACGGAAGGCCTCTCCAGTTTGTCTGACAAACCGGTTTGAGGCTCTGTCTCCGGCTGATACTGATCTTCGGCCAGACAAGGCTGCTTGTCCTGTTCCAGAGTTCGCCCCTCTGTCTGCAAGATCCAGGTGGTCGCAGAGGGTGGGCTTACTGGTAGTTGGGAGCTTCAACATCAGGCACGTAATGGGGCCCCTTAGGGATATGACTGCAAGGGAGGGGAAGAAAACCAATGTGAACTTCGTGTGCATACCAGGGGGAGACAGTCCAGATGTGGAAAGGGTCCTTCTGGATGCCATGAAGGGTACAGGGTGCACCCATCTGCAGGTGGTCGCTCATGTCGGCACCAATTATGTGTGTCGCTATGGATCGGAGGATGTCCTCTCTGGCTTCCGGCGGCTATCTGATTTGGTGAAGACTGCCAGTCTCGCTAGCGGGATGAAAGCAGAGCTCACCATCTCCAGCATCGTCGACAGGACTGACTGCGGACCTCTGGTACAGAGCAAAGTGGAGAGTCTGAATCAGAGGCTGAAACGGTTCTGCGACCGTGTGGGCTGCATATTTCTCGACTTGCGCCAAAAGGTGGTGGGGTTTCGGGTTCCGCTGGTTAGGTCAGGATTCCACTACACACAGCAGGCAACTACACGGGTAGCAGGGGTTGTGTGGCGTGGACTGGGTGGTTTTTTAGGTTAGATGGCCTCGGGCAAGTACAGAAAGGGCAACAACCTCAAAGTGTGCGGGGCGAAGACAGGACATGCGGGGACCAAGCGGCAATCGGTATCGTAATTGTAAACTGTCGAAGCTGCATTGGTAAAGTACCGGAACTTCAAGCGCTGATAGAAAGCACCGAAGCTGAAATCGTTACAGGTACGGAAAGCTGGGTGAAGCCAGAGATAAATTCTGCCGAAATTTTTACAAAGGCACAGACGGTGTTTAGAAAAGATAGATTGCATGCAACCGGTGGCGGCGTGTTTGTCGCTGTTAGTAGTAGTTTATCCTGTAGTGAAGTAGAAGTGGATAGTTCCTGTGAATTATTATGGGTGGAGGTTATACTCAACAACCGAGGCTAGGTTAATAATTGGCTCCTTTTACCGACCTCCCGACTCAGCAGCATTAGTTGCAGAACAACTGAGAGAAAATCTGGAATACATTTCACATAAATTTCCTCAGCATGTTATACCTTAGGTGGGGATTTCAGTTTACCAGATATAGACTGCGACACTCAGATGTTTAGGATGAGTGGTAGGGACAGAGCATCGAGCGACATTATACTGAGTGCACCATCCGAAAATCACCTCGATCAATTAAACAGAGAACCGACTCGTGGAGATAACATCTCGGACCTGCTGATAACAATCAGACCTGAACTTTTCGACTCTGTAAGCGCACTACAGGGAATCAGTGATCATAAGGCCGTTGCATCATCCCTGAATATGGAACAAAATAGGAATATAAAATAAGAGAGGAAGGTTTATCTGTTTAGAACGAGTAATACGAGGCAGATTACAGGCCGCCTAACAGATCAAAACGAAAATTTCTGTTCCGACACTGACAATGTTGAGTGTTTATGGAAAAAAGTTCAAGGCAATCGTAAAATGCGTTTTAGACAGGTACGTGCCGAGTAAAACTGTGAGGGACGAGAAAAACCCACCGTGGTTCAACAACAAAGTTAGGAAACTAATGTGAAAGCAAAGAGAGCTTCACTGCAAGTTTAAACTGAATTCGAAAGTAAAATTCTATGTACCGACTTGACAGAAAATCCTAGGAAGTTCTGGTCTTATGTTAAATCAGTAAGTGGATCGAAACAGCATATCCGGACACTCTGGGATGATGATGGCATTGAAACAGAGGATGACACGCGTAAAGCTGAAATACTAAACAACTTTTTCCAAAGCTGTTTCACAGAGGAAGACCGCACTGCAGTTCCTTCTCTAAATCCTCGCACGAACGAAAAAATGGCTGACATCGAAATAAGTGTCCAAGGAATAGAAAAGCAACTGAAATCACTCAACAGAGGAAAGTCCACTGGACCTGACGGGATACCAATTCGATTCTACACAGAGTACGCGAAAGAACTTGCCCACCTTCTAACAGCCGTGTACCGCAAGTCTCTAGAGAGACGGAAGCTTCCAAATGATTGGAAAAGAGCACAGGAAGTTCCAGTTTTCAAGAAGGGTCGTCGAGCAGATGCGCAAAACTATAGGCCTATATCTGTGACATCAATCTGTTGTAGAATTTTAGAACATGTTTTTTGCTCACGTATCAGGTCATTTCTGGAAACCCAGAATCTACTCTGTAGGAATCAACATGGATTCCGGAAACAGCGATCGTGTGAGACTCAACTCGCTTTATTTGTTCATGAGACCTGGAAAATATTAGATACAGGCTCCCAGGTAGATGCCATTTTCCTTGACTTCCGGAAGGCTTTCGATACAGTTCCGCACTGTCGCCTGCTAAACAAAGTAAGAGCCTACGGAATATCAGCCCAGCTGTGTGGCTGGACTGAAGAGTTTTTAGCAAACAGAACACAGCATGTTGTTCTCAATGGAGAGATGTCTACAGACGTTAAAGCAACCTCTGGCGTGCCACAGGAGAGTGTTATGGGACCATTGTTTTTCACAATATATATAAATGATCTAGTAGATAGTGTCGGAAGTTACATGCGGCTTTTAGCGGATGATGCTGTAGTATACAGAGAAGTTGAAGCATTAGAAAATTGCAGCGAAATGCAGGAAGATCTGCACCGTATAGGCACTTGGTGCAGGGAGTGGCAACTGACCCTTAACATAGACAAATGTAATGTACTGCGAATACATAGAAAGAAGGATCCTTTATTGCATGATTATATGATAGCGGAACAAAAACTGGTAGCAGTTTCTTCTGTAAAATATCTGGGAGTATGCGTACGGAACGATTTTAAGTGGAATGATCATATAAAATTAATTGTTGGTAAGGCGGGTGGGAGGTTGAGATTCATTGGGAGAGTCCTTAGAGAATGTAGTCGATCCACAAAGGAGGTGGCTTACAAATCACTCGTTCGACCTATACCTGAGTATTGCTCATCTGTGTGGGATCCGTACCAGGTTGGGTTGACAGAGGAGATAGAGAAGATCCGAAGAAGAGCGGGGCGCTTCGTCACAAGGTTATTTCGAAAGCGTGATAGCGTTACGGAGATGTTTAGCAAACTCAAGTGGCAGACTCTGCAAGAGAGGCGCTCTGCATCGCTGTGTATTTTGCTGTCCAGGTTTCGAGAGGGTGCGTTTCTGGATGAGGCATCGAATATATTGCTTCCCCCTACTTATACCTCCCGAGGAGATCACGAATGTAAAATTAGAGAGATTCGATCACGCACGAGGGCTTTCCGACAGTCGTTCTTCCCGCGAACCATACGCAACTGGAACAGGAAAGGGAGGTAACGACAGTTTCACGTAAAGTGCCCTCCGCCACACACCGGTGGGGTGTCTTGCGGAGTGTAAATGTAGATCTAGATTTCCGGAACCTTCTGAGCTCAAGGTAAATCACTCACTGCATGGCTGAAATCTACAGTGAACTCCAACAGGCACACTGAGGTACTAGAGGCAGAACTGATTACAACTACGACGACCTAGGGAACGAAAGTCTAATCTTTCAACAAGGTAATGCGTCTGTGCATGTTTCTGCTACAACGAAAAGTGGTCTGAGGACGAAGACATCGATGTCTTGCTCTGGCCTGCTCGTAGCCCGCATATGAACCCCGTGGAAAACCTTTGGAGAATACTTGCAAGACGTGTTCATCGAAATGGAAAGCAATTTGAAAGTTTATGTGAGCTGAAAAGTGCGATACGAGAAGAGTGGGCGACAGTTTCACTGCATCATCTACGCTCATGCTCATAAATTAAGGATAATGCTGATACATGGTGAAACAACGCTCCTGCGGTCGTCGCACGGTGGCGCTGACAGCACTTCACCTACGCAGAGGTGTGTTGGTGCATGTCGGAGTACGGTGCAGCGAGTAAGTGTGCAGACGTTTTCAGACGTGATAATGGTGACTGTGTGTTGAAAATGGCTCAAAGAACACATATTGATCACGTTATGAGGGGTAGAATACTAGGGCGACTGGAGGCTGGTCAAACACACATAGTACGGGCCTTCCATGTGCCACAAAGTGTGATCTCAAGATTATGGCAACGATTCCAGCTGACAGGAAACGTGTCAAGGCGCTACAGTAAGGGACGTCCACAGTGTACAACACCACAATAAGACCGATATCTCGCCATCAATGCCCGCAGACACCCACGGAGTACTGCAGGTAGCCTTGCTCGGGACGTTACCACAGCCACTGGAACAGTTGTCTCCAGACACACAGTCTACAGACGACTGAACAGACATGGTTTATTCACCCGGAGACCTGCAAGGTACATTCCACTGATCCCGAGTCACAGGAAAGCCCGTAAAGCCTTCTGTCAAGAACATAGTACATAGCCATTGGAACAGTGGTGACAGGTTATGTTTACAGACGAGTCCAAGCATAGTCTGAACAGTGATTCTCGCCGGGTTTTCATCTGGCGTGAACCAGGAACCAGATATCAACTCCTTAATGTCCTTGAAAGGGACCTGTATGGAGGTCGTAGTTTGATGGTGCGGGGTGGGATTATGACTGGTGCACGTACATCCCTGCATGTTTTTGACAGAGGAACTGTAACAGGTCAGGTGTATCGCGACATCATTTTGCACCAGTATGTCCACCTTTTCAGGGGTGTAGTGTGTTCCACCTTCCTCCTGATGGATGATAACGCACGGCCCCACCGAGTACCTTGAAACAGAAGATATCTGGCAAATGGAGTGGCCTGCCTGTTCTCAAGACCTAATCCCCATCGAGCACGTCTGGGATGCTCTCGGTCGACGTATCGCTGTACGGCTTCAAACCGCTACGACACTTCAGGAGCTCCGACGGGCACTGGTGCAAGAATGGGAGTCTATACCCCAGCAGCTGCTCGACTATGATCCAGAGTATGCCAACCCTTTGGGCGGCCTGTGTACGTGTACATAGTGATCATATCCCATATTGATGTCGGCGTACATGCACAGGAAACAGTGGCGTATTGTAGCACATGTGTTTCGGAATGGTTTTCTCAACTTATCACTAATACCGTGGACTTACAGATCTGTGTCGTGTGTCTTCCCAATGTGCCTGTGCTATAAGTGCCAGTTTTGTGTAGTGCCACGTTGTGTGGCACCACATTCTGCAGTTATCCATAATTTATGAGCACGAGTGTACATAGCCTTACAAAATCAATGCTGAATGAAGAACGGAGGTTGGGCAAAGTACTAACAGTGCAGTAACACAACAGGACAGTGAGTATCTTTACAACAGTTCCCACCCAGGAAATACAAGCACATTATTTGGTTACTCGTCTTATGAAAGAAACCATGTACTTCTGCTATGATATATATCTGCTAACTTTCATAATGAATTCTATACTGCATGCTACAGACATTGAACTATTACTTTCGTATTAACCGTGCCTTTGAATTGATTTTTACTACCGTACATCACTGTCATCGGATTATGTAATGAGATCACAACAACCGACAGCAAATGAGTTATGAACTTGAAACAGAAAGCGAATACAGCACAAGTAAAACTGCCCATCTGTCAACTGCCAGCTGCATTTATTTCCGGATGTGTATCTAACACATATTTTTGTTGTGTCAGACAGAAATTATTATGAACTTTTTTCAATAATGTTCAGAAAAAAAAACAGAATACATTGAACGACTAGAGATGTTCATATTCACAAGACATGCACATTATTACGTTCTGCAGAAATGATTAGCATTTGAACTATGTCGGCCCGCGGGTTCGAGGTTAACATCGATATCGCGGCGCAACACCACCAACCTGTAAAATGCCCCTGCAGCTCTCGTTGCAGCTGTAGACCGAAGGTAATGGATCAGTGTGACTTGAGCAGACGTGGTGGATGCCCCGCAGACATGTGTGCAAACCGTACCGTCAAATCAGCGAGTTTGAAAGGTGGTGTGTTACTGGCATGGGAGAATGTGATGGATCCATCCGGCAAACTGCTGGTCATGTAGGACGAAGTGTTTCGGCAGTGCAACAGGTGTGTGCAGAAAGGTTCACGTAAGGCCGTAGAACACGACGACATGGGTCAGGTCGCAACACCCAGACACCCCCCTCCCCCCCCCCCCCCCCCCGAAGATCGGCACCTCATCTGAATAGCATTGCAGGACAGATCTGCGTCCTCTTAGTCTCTGACGCAATAGTGGAACACATGGTACACTATCAGAAGTGACAGTCCGTCGCGTTTATTACGGCACGAGTTACGTGCGCGTCGTCCACTTCTCCGCCTACCTTTGACGAATGTGCAGAAACATGCTAGACGGCAATGGTGTATGGAACGCCGTCGTTCGGGACAGGAATGACATCAGATAGTATTTTCGGAAGAATCCGGGTTCTGTTTGTTGGAAAATGATGGCCGCATTTTGGTTCGCTTCAGTCAGGGGGACGGCATCACAGTGACTTCTTTCACACTAGACATACAACGCCAACTCAAAGCCTTATGTTGTGGGGTGCTATTGGGTACAGCCACAAATAACAGGTGGTGCGCGTACAGGGCACTATGACCACTGTGACCTACGTGAATGACACTCTATGACCCGTAGCCATACACCTTCTGCACAACACCCTAGACGCCATTTTTCAGCAAGACAATGCACGACCATGTGTTGCTGCAGTAACACATGCCCCCTTGGTGTCACAGGATGTCGGCCTTTGGCCCTGGCCCACCAGATCACCAGACTTGTCGTCAACCGAAAATTTGTGGGATGTGGGGAAATGATGGGTGCAGTGCTGTGACCCAATGCCAACCACCAAAGATGAACTTCGGAAGCAGGTAAATGCAGCGTGGATGGTTATATCACAGGACGCCATTCGCGACTTATACGCATCAATGCCATCACGCATCGAACAAATTATCAGGGCCCATGGCAGACCCTGTGCCTACTAGGCAACAGGGCACATACTGAACTAAGGTTACTGAAATACTAATAATTTCCAGAGAACATACTAGTGTCCATGTCCTATGAGTATGAGCGTCCTATCTCTAGTCGTTGGTGGGGAGGCTTGCGTACCTCAGCGATACAGATGGCCATACCGTAGGTGCATCCACAACGGAGGGGTTTCTGTTGAGAGGCCAGACAAACGTGTGGTTCCTGAAGAGGGGCAGCAGCCTTTTCAGTAGTTGCAGGGGCAACAGTCTGGATTATTGACTGATCTGGCCTTGTAACATTAACCAAAACGGCCTTGCTATGCTGGTACTGCGAACGGCTGAAAGCAAGGGGAAACTACAGCCGTAATTTTTCCCAAGGACATGCAGCTTTACTGTATGACTTGGGTAAAATATTCCGGAGGTAAAATAGTCGCCCATTCGGATCTCCGGGCGGGGACTACTCAAGAGGACGTCGTTATCAGGAGAAAGAAAACTGGCATTCTACGGATCGGAGCGTGGAATGTCAGATCCCTTAATCGGGCAGGTAGGTTAGAAAATTTAAAAAGGGTAATGGATAGGTTAAAGTTAGATATAGTGGGAATTAGTGAAGTTCGGTGGCAGGAGGAACAAGACTTTTGGTCAGGTGATTACAGGGTTATAAATACAAAATCAAATAGGGGTAATGCAGGAGTAGGTTTAATAATGAATAAAAAAATAGGAGTGCGGGTTAGCTACTACAAGCAGCATAGTGAACGCATTATTGTGGCCAAGATAGACACAAAGCCCATGCCTACTACAGTAGTACAAGTTTATATGCCAACTAGCTCTGCAGATGATGAAGGAATTGATGAAATGTATGACGAGATAAAAGAAATTATTCAGGTAGTGAAGGGAGACGAAAATTTAATAGTCATGGGTGACTGGAATTCGTCAGTAGGAAAAGGGAGCGAAGGAAACATAGTAGGTGAATATGGATTGGGGGGAAGAAATGAAAGAGGAAGCCGCCTTGTAGAATTTTGCACAGAGCATAACTTAATCATAGCTAACACTTAGTTCAAGAATCATGAAAGAAGGTTGTATGCCTGGAAGAATCCTGGAGATACTAAAAGGTATCAGATAGATTACATAATGGTAAGACAGAGATTTAGGAACCAGGTTTTAAATTGTAAGACATTTCCAGGGGCAGATGTGGATTCTGACCACAATCTATTGGTTATGAACTGCAGATTGAAACTGAAGAAACTGCAGAAAGGCGGGAATTTAAGGAGATGAAACCTGGATAAACTGGAAGAACCAGAGGTTGTACAGAGTTTCAGGGAGAGCATAAGGGAACAATTGACAGGAATGGGGGAAAGAAATACAGTAGAAGAAGAATGGGTAGCTTTGAGGGATGAAGTAGTGAAGGCAGCAGAGGATCAAGAAGGTAAAAGGACGAGGGCTAATAGAAATCCTTGGGTAACAGAAGAAATATTGAATTTAATTGATGAAAGGAGAAAATATAAAAATGCAGTAAATGAAGCAGGCAAAAAGGAATACAAACGTCTCAAAAAAGAGATCGACAGGAAGTGCAAAATGGCTAAGCAGGGATGGCTAGAGGACAAATGTAAGGATGTAGAGGCTTGTCTCACTAGGGGTAAGATAGATACTGCGTACAGGAAAATTAAAGAGACCTTTGGAGAGAAGAGAACCACTTGTATGAATATCAAGAGCTCCGATGGCAACCCAGTTCTAAGCAAAGAAGGGAAGGCAGAAAGGTGGAAGGAGTATATAAAGGGTTTATACAACTTGAGGACAATATTATGGAAATGGAAGAGGATGTAGATGAAGATGAAATGGTAGATAAGATACTGTGTGAAGAGTTTGACAGAGCACTGAAAGACCTGAGTCGAAACAAGGCCCCGGGAGTAAGACAACATTCCATTAGAACTACAGATGGCCTTGAGAGAGCCAGTCATGACAAAACTCTACCATCGGGTGAGCAAGATGTATGAGACAGGCGAAATACCCACAGACTTCAAGAAGAATATAATAATTCCAATCCCAAAGAAAGCAGGTGTTGACAGATGTGAAAATTACCGAACTATCAGTTTAATAAGTCACAGCTGCAAAACACTAACGCGAATTCTATACAGACGAATGGAAAAACTGGTAGAAGCGGACCTCGGGGAAGATCAGTTTGGATTCCGTAGAAATGTTGGAACACGTGAGGCAATACTAACCTTACGACTTATCTTAGAAGAAAGATTAAGAAAAGGCAAACCTACGTTTCTAGCATTTGTAGACTTAGAGAAAGCTTTTGACAACGTTAACTGGAATACTCTCTTTCAAATTCTGAAGGTGGCAGGGGTAAAATACAGGGAGCGAAAGGCTATTTACAATTTGTACAGAAACCAGATGGCAGTTATAAGAGTCGAGGGGCATGAAAGGGAAGCAGTGGTTGGGAAAGGAGTGAGACAGGGTTGTAGCCTCTCCCCGATGTTATTCAATCTGTATATTGAGCAAGCAGTAAAGGAAACAAAAGAAAAATTCGGAGTAGGTATTAAAATCCATGGAGAAGAAATAAAAACTTTGAGGTTCGCCGATGACATTGTAATTCTGTCAGAGACAGCAAAGGACTTGGAAGAGCAGTTGAACGGAATGGACAGTGTCTTGAAAGGAGGATATAAGATGAACATCAACAAAAGCAAAACGAGGATAATGGAATGTAGTCAAATTAAATCGAGTGATGCTGAGGGGATTAGATTAGGAAATGAGACATTTAAAGTAGTAAAGGAGTTTTGCTATTTAGGGAATAAAATAACTGATGATGGTCGAAGTAGAGAGGATATAAAATGTAGACTGGCAATGGCAAGGAAAGCGTTTCTGAAGAAGAGAAATTTGTTAACATCGAGTATAGATTTAAGTGTCAGGAAGTCGTTTCTGAAAGTATTTGTATGGAGTGTAGCCATGTATGGAAGTGAAACATGGACGATAACCAGTTTGAACAAGAAGAGAATAGAAGCTTTCGATATGAGGTGCTACAGAAGAATGCTGAAGATAAGGTGGGTAGATCACGTAACTAATGAGGAGGTATTAAATAGGATTGGGGAGAAGAGAAGTTTGTGGCACAACTTGACTAGAAGAAGGGATCGGTTGGTAGGACATGTTTTGAGGCATCAAGGGATCACAAATTTAGCATTGGAGGGCAGCGTGGAGGGTAAAAATCGTAGAGGGAGACCAAGAGATCAATACACTAAGCATATTCAGAAGGATGTAGGTTGCAGTAGGTACTGGAAGATGAAGAAGCTTGCACAGGATAGAGTAGCATGGAGAGCTGTATCAAACCAGTCTCAGGACTGAAGACCACAACAACAACATCTCTAGTCGTTCAAACTGTTCTGTTTTTCCTGTACGTGAGTGTAATTTGAAATTAATCCATATAACAAAGCCTGTAATAACAAAACATTTCTTCAACTTACGGAAGTCAACGATTGAGTTCAAGGTTACTACTTAACGCACTGTTTTTCATTTTAGACGTTGAGAGGTGGAGGAGGTAAAGGATGATTGGTGTGTCGCTGCAAGGCGATTACGATGTAATCTTCGTAGCAATGGAGCTTAAGGAAATCCCCTTTGTACTATAAAATGAAGTATGGTAAGACTGCCTGCTCACAAAAGAAAGGTCTCTAACCTGAAGGCCTTGCCTCATAAGTTCCGTATCGATTGCGCAACAGAACTGGGTTCTCAGCTGATAGCTAGTTGTCGGGAACTCTCATGTGATCGTAGGACTATTCAAGTTGTAAAGGTAATGTGCTAGAGAGCATATATATCATTAGTTTCTCTATTATAACTAGTTGGTATTCCTTATATTTAGTAACAAAACTCATTGCATTCCAATATTACAGTCCTCCGCCTGAAAATGGATGTTTCATTGCACCTTTGAGTATCTTTTGTGCAAAACAGCCGGTTTCGAGTACCGGCTCTGACCAATCGACGGGTGTGTTCACTGACGCGAAAGAAGATTCTTGTTGACGAGATGGCATGGTTGGTGTGTTATGGAAACTGTCATGTGTGAGGGTGTGGCTAAAACAATTAAATTAATATGTGCGATTGCAGAAATACAGTGATCGATTTTGAGTAAACTGTAAACTGTGCTTTCATTCATGTAGCAACCAATCTAGCAACATTCCCAAGTTCAAGAAACGATCTTGATTAATCTTGGCGAATGTGTAGAGAGGGCAAAAGATTGCAATATATATCTTTCTGTTTGTGGCCAGTTTCACTCTTAAGGCGTAAAACACACCCTGAAAGGTAATTTGGGATGCTAGGTTTGGGAGTAAAGTCTTCGAACCTATGATATGTAAAAAATGTTTCTCATATAAAAGTTGATATGCAGTTAACGTTCTAGAAAACTGTGTAATCGAATTTTGTAATAATTTGAAATTTTGCAAAATACCACTCCACCAATAATTAATTCTGAAAGTTGAAAACTTTTGTTACAAAACGTCTGTTATAACATAAATAACCTTTCAAGCCACATCCATGTGTAATAAAGCTAGCTTCGGAAACATCAGTTTTGGAAAATAAGCTGTACACAATGTGCTGTCACAGTATTGTCTATATACCTAATAAAAATATCGGAACATTGATTATTAGTTTAGTTGTTTATTTCACTTACATTTATTTTGTTTTAAATTGCTATTTTACATTTTACATTCATGCTTTTAGTTTACCGTTTCGCGTATGTTTATTTTATTTAACTGAAAATAGTAAGTAACTGATTTTATGATACAAAATTATTACAGTAATGATAATCTGTGCCGGCCGGAGTGGCCGAGTGGTTCTAGGCGCTACAGTCTGGAGCCGCGCTACCGCTATGGTCGCAGGTTCGAATTCTGCCTCGGGCATGGATGTGTTAGGTTAGTTAGGTTTAAGTAGTTCTAAGTTCTAGGGGACTGATGACCTCAGAAATTAAGTCCCATAGTGCTCAGAGCCATTTGAACCTTTTTTTGATAATCTGTAAATAAATGCTTAAAACATAAGGTTTTTTTGCACCATAGCGTAAAATGAACGAAATTTCTTCACATAATATTTAGCTGAATTGTCACGGGTGATCCTCTCAATATCCTAGTTTCTATCACTCATATTTCGCTACAATGGCAAGCTTTTGCGAAGAGAATTGATAATGTATTTGTGACTGCAGCTTGTTATATTGTCTCTGACATGGAGATTGACATCGTAGGCACTCAACAGGACTATATCTCAAAAATAAGTGGGTCCCTGGGAAAACAACGCTTGTGCACTATAGCAGATTTGGACATTAGGTGGGGGCGGAGGGTTCTTTCATTTGAATAGACCTTGAGCTGCGTCACGTCGCTCAGTGACCTGACACCGAGTAGGGAATCGTATGGACAATTAAACTGAAGTAAATAAGTCAGTTTGGTGTATTTCGAATTGTGCGCCATCTGGAACTGCAATTCTGATGACATCCCTGACAGTACTGGAATCATATCGCTATCTGGAGCAGGTATTGAATCTTTATTTTCAACACAGATTCAAGTAACAGTATCGCATGTCCTTATCGTCACACTCTTGGAATCCAGCAAAGAGTGTAGCTACAGCATAGACTTTAAAAAACAGACTGCTAAATAAGATCGGTGTGTTATGTATGTCAACCACTGTACGTATCACGACGTGCGTTAGGATAGAAATGTTCATGTTGCTACGGTGACGTGCACACCAAGGCCGTCGACACACGGGACGAATTAACTGACGCTGACGTGGCGATCTAAGAGTTTTGTGACCCTACTTCCTGCTATTCGAAGGCCTTGGGGCGTACCTCAGAGCACGTGACACTGCAGCGCCACAGCTGTCTACCCTGGGGAGTGAGTAACTACTTCAGATGACACTGCGTATGATTGCAAGCGCTCGATAGTACACGACAAAGCTAAGACCTTTGGTGGGTACCTTTTCAACTGCATGTTGATTTCCCGTGGGCCCTGCACGGGTCCGAGAGTTCGTGAAGTGTGGCGGAAAAGCCGACTAGTGTGACGTCACAAGTTCGTTTAAGGCCCCGTATATCTCGCTGGTCCCGTTGTTATTTCACCTTGAGGACTCATTTCGTCACGTTATACCCAAAATAAGTTCTGCGATATTTCGGCAACGTGCCACGCAAAGTACAACCAATAGTAAGCAAGAACTCTCCCTACCTCACGAGCAGAAAACAAGACGCCATACTCTATTTGTCGTGCTCAGTACAAGCCCATTTTTCGGTGGGGTTTATGTTACACCTTGCAGCCTATGGGCAACGGCCTTGCCACGGTGGATACATCGGTTCCTGTGAGATCACCGAAGTTAAGCGCTGACGGGAGTGGCCGGCACTTGGATGGGTGACCATACAGGCCGCCATGCTCTGTTGCCGTTTTTAGGGGTGCCCTCAGCCTCGTGATGCCAATTGAGGAGCTACTCGACCGAATAGTAGCGGCTCCGGTCAAAGCAAAGCATAATAACGACCGGGAGAGCGGTGTGCTGACCATGCACCCTTCCTATCCGCATCCTCAGCTGAGGATGACACAGCGGTCAGATGGTCCCGATGGGCCACTTGTGGCCTGAAGACGGAGTGCTTTTTTACGCCCTACGAACATATGCTGTTTCTAAGTACCAGAACATTGAATGTCTCAAGAACGAATCATTACTGATACGATTTGATGTACTAAAACAACGGAAAACGTTGTATTGATGGTTAGAGAATTACGTATTTAGTTATTTCAGTGTTGTGACTCTTGTGTTGTGAGAGAACGCCTTCTTGAGGTTTTGATAATTAGTCAATAATATTTCAATGATTAAAGCCCTTAGAACACTATCAACATAAAATAAGCGCTTGCTGGAAGCTGTTTCAGGGTGGCATATGTGGTGGAAGCAGCAAAATCTGGAACCTAGTGCGGATCGGAAGTGGATTTGCCTCCCGCTGTATCCAATTTTTTTTTCACCTTTGTGTTTTCTAAAAGGTTACCGTAGTATCCTGTGAAACTGATAGAAATTAATGCTCTAGTGTTTGATGTTTTGTAAATACACTACAGGTCATTAAAATTGCTACACCAAGAAGAAATGCAGATGATAAACGGGTATTCATTGGACAAATATATTATACCAGAACTGATATGTGATTACATTTTCACGCAACTTGGGTGCATAGATCCTGAGAAATCAGTACCCAGAACAACCACCTCTGGCCGTAATAACGGCCTTCATACGCCTGGGCATTGAGTCAAACAGAGCTTGGATGGCGTGTACAGGTACAGCTGCCCATGCAGTTCAACACGATACTACAGTTCATCAAGGGTAGTGACTGGCGTATTGTGACGAGGCAGTTGCTCGGCCACCATTGACCAGACGTTTTCAATTGGTGAGAGATCTGGAGAATGTGCTGGCCAGGGCAGCAGTCGAACGTTTTCTGTATCCAGAAAGGCCAGTGCAAGATCTGCAACATTTTGTCGTGCATTATCCTGCTGAAATGAAGTGTTTCGCAGGGATTGAATGAAGGGTAAAGCCACGGGTCGTAACACATCTTAAATGTAACGTCCACTGTTCATAGTGCCGTCAATGCGAACAAGAGGTGACCGAGACGTGTAACCAATGGCACCCCATACCATCATGCCGGGTGATACGCCAGTATGGCGATGACGAATACACGCTTCCAATGTGCGTTCATCGCGATGTCGCCAAACACGGATGCGACAACCATGATGCTGTAAACAGAACCTGGATTCATCCGAGAAAATGACGTTTTGCCATTCGTGCACCCAGGTTCGTCGTTGGGTACACCATCGCAGGCGCTCCTGTCTGTTATGCAGCGTCAAGGGTAACCGCAGCCATGGTCTCCGAGCTGACAGTCCATGCAGCTGCAAACGTCGTCGAACTGTTCGTGCAGATGGTTGTTGTCTTGCAAACGCCCCCATCTGTTGACTCAGGGATCGGGACGTGGCTGCACGATCCGTTACAGCCATGCAGGTAAGATACCTGTCATCTCGACTGCTAGTGATACGAGGCCGTTGGGATCCAGCACGGCGTTCCGTATTACCCTCCTGAACCAACCGATTCCATATTCTGCTAACAGTCATTGGTTCTCGACGAACGCGAGCAGCAATGTCGCGATACGATAAACTGCAATCGCCATAGGCTACAATCCGACCTTTATGAAAGTCGGAAACATGATGGTACGAATTTCTCCTCCTTACACGAGGCATCACAACAACGTTTTAGGAGGCAACGCCGGTCAACTGCTGTTTATGTATGAGAAATCGGTTGGAAACTTTGTTTCCATTTGTCAGCAAATAGCTCTAATGTGGCTCAAATGGCTCTGAGCACTATGCGATTTAGCTTCTGAGGTCATCAGTCGCCTAGAAGTTAGAACTAGTTAAACCTAACCAACCAAAGAACATCACACACATCCATGCTCGAGGCAGGATTCGAACCTGCGACGGTACCGGTCGCTCGGCTCCAGACTGTAGCGCCTAGAACCGCACGGCCACTACGGCCGGCCTCATGTCAGCACGTTGTAGGTTTCGCCACCGGCGCCAACCTTGAATGCTCTGAAAAGCTAATCATTTGCATGTCACAGCATTTTCTTCCTGTTGGTTAAATTTCGCATCTGTAGCGCGTCATCTTCGTGGTGTAGCATTTTTAATGGCCAGTAGTGTATAAGTGTGCTCTCTGGCAGGACTGATTATGTTCGATTTGGTGATCTTGTCCTTACTGAGACGACATGTAACTTTCATCTTGTTTTATTGTACATATTGACGGATATTGAAGTTTTTATTTATGTATACAACAGACAGAGCAAGCTTACTAGTACATGTTCAAGAAAGGAAATGTCCGTTTTAATTACAGCTGATGTAGCAATTCTATGCTCTTTCATTCTCGTGATCAAATGTGGTTTGCGACCCAAATGGAGCCGATACCTGGCACTGGAGAGCGCTGAGAGTGCAAAATCGCGTTAAGGAGCTCGTCCAGTGTGCCAACGACGCTATGTCTCGTGACGTTGGATATCCCATCTACCTGTACGTCAGCGTCAGCTGCCTCGTCCCATGTGTCGACAGCTTAACATTCTGCCTACACACCAATCACGAATGGAATAGCGAGACGGACTGTGGTACCGTTTGTTGATGAACAGTCCATAACACTTAGTGCAGTAGGCCTACTAGTGGAGGATGTATAATGGTGTGTGCGCTGTGCTGGTGTAAGCTGTAGC